>NC_051065.1:158128496-158472032 GCF_004664715.2 Peromyscus leucopus
GGCCTTGCCGGACCTGTGTCCTGGGCTCTGGATGGGATGTTACTGATAGCCTCCCCTCTGGCTCCGTGCAGCTGCAGTGACAGTTCCTTTCTGCAGGTGTGCCAGGTCAGCGCACAGCAGCCCGTCCAGACGGAGCTGCTTATGCGGTACCACCAGCTGCAGTCCAGGCTGGCCACTCTCAAGATTGAGAATGAAGAGGTGAGTGAGCTGCTACCCGGGGTCTAGTTCCCTGGGGCTTGTGCTGGGGGGTGTGTGTGTGTCTCAAACCCTGGAATATATAGGAAACGGTGGTTCACTGGTGGGACACTATACAACCACACAACCTACCTGCACTAAAAAAATCTTGAATGGCCTGAAGGCCGCGTACAAGATCGCAAGAATGTACAAAAATGCGTACAAGAATGGAAAGGGAACGGGAGGAAGTGGGACTCTATGTTTAGAATGATTGCGGATCGGCAGGCATAGAGAAAAGCCCGCAGGAAAAACATTTCCGAGTGTGAACGTTGGCTCCATCTCAGCTGTAGAATAATTGGTGTTTACCACTGACTCTGTGCTTTCCCGCTTCATTCTCTGCCCTCAGCTTCGGTGGTTTTCATCAGAAGTCAGAGCAAGTATTTACAATTACACAAATAACTAGATAGCCCAGGCTGCCCTAAACGTACTGAGGATGTGAAGCCCCAGGGGGTGGGTCAGTCTCACTAGCTCAGTGCTCCTCCCATGTTGCATCGTGCTCCAGCATCACACTGGGTGGGTCCGTTCTAACGTGGACTGAGGAGGCCAGGTAGGCTGTGTCCTACCAAGACCTAAATACCCCACCCAGAGGAGGAATGCCAGCCGACCCTAGGGCCCTGGAGAAAGGACCTCAGGATTTGGGCAGTGCCACCCAAGGTTGTGTGACAGACTTATGCCCAAGAAGTACAGTCATGGTGGAAAGGCCACTGTCTTCAAATGTCATGCAGGCTATCCCGGACCGTAGGGACAGTTGTGCCTGGTTTGTCTACAAAGGGCAGAGCTAGGACAGAGCTAACACAAGTCAAAGCGTGTCTAGGGAAGGTCATAAGAAGACAAACTGACTTGTCTTTTAACCTGGCAAGGGAGAGACAGGAGCTGGGCAGAATGCTTGCTTGCTTGCTTTCTATCTTCTGTCTCCCCCCAAAGGCTTTTAAATGGTTCACATGTATAATGCCATTCATGGAATTTAGATGGAAATCAGGGCCACAGGGAGGAGAGTGAGGCACCCAGCCCTCTCTGTGGGCTGTGGATGGGCTTGGATATGCTTGTTTTTTGAATCAGCTTCCATCGGTCTGTGTTGGAAAGAAGAACTGATTGTGATCTATTCACTCATTCAACAAGCATTTATTTATGTAATATTTATTCACATAATACATGCTAAACATTATTCTAGATAGAGAATAAATCAAAGGAACACAGCCCCATAGTTTTTCAGAAATGAAAACATGAAGACCCATGAGTGTCTGCATATGGAAAAACACTGGACCATGAATGGCATGTGCTAGGGGACCTGACAGCATTAGAGGGTGATATTTCAGCTGAGGAGCAGTGAGAGACACTTTGAGTGACAACGATCTTACAATAAATGGAATCTACTTTCTGCCAGTGATTTCTTTTGGACTTACCTACCCCTGGGACATAGAGCCTGCCACTGAGATCCCACTTGTCCCAGGGCTTCTGTGAGGCTGGGGTCCTCATGCCCTGCTTTGGGAGTCTCTGTGATGTGTGATTTCACTGGACCCAAGATGGAAGCTGGAGTTCCAACTAAACCCTGTGACAGTGAACTAACTTTCTGTCTCCCAGCAGACCACTGCCCACCATCGCCACCTTCCTCCCTAAATGAGATAAGTCACCAGAGCATTTCTGTTGATTGCCATGCTCAAGTGACTCACAGGGGAGCCTCCTTTACGCTGTCTAACCAGACCAGGGAAACAAACCGAGAAACTTGCCTCCATTAGCCTCATGACACTCCCAAGGTCCCTCAGTCAGTAGCAATCCAATAAATGACCTTAGAATGGACAATCTGGCTTCTCACCCTGCCAGCTATTTGGTCTTGGACCAATGACCAACCGGCCTCACTGTCTATGAGCAACCATCTTGTCCTGCCTACCTTCTAGAGACATTAAGTGAAGGAACAAAGCGACTGTCAGGAAAAGGACTTAGTGGCGTCAGAGGCATTAGGAGAATAAAGGTGTTTGTGCTGCCTTCCCCTAGGTTAGGAAAACCCTAGATGCTACCATGCAGACCTTACAGGACATGCTGACTGTGGAGGACTTCGATGTCTCTGACGCCTTCCAACACAGCCGATCTACAGAGTCCATAAAGTCAGCCGCTTCTGAGACCTACATGAGCAAAATCAACATCGCCAAAAGGAGAGCCAACCAGCAGGAAACAGAGATGTTTTATTTCACAGTGAGTAGCATCTGGGACCCAGAGCCCACTGTTGACTCCCTGCCTGTGGCGTTGGGAGCAGCCTGAAAGAATGAGAGAGCCAGCAAAAATAATAGGACATAAATCTCCTAACATGATTTTTTACCATTAGGTTGCCTGGCTTGATTTTCTGAAGTGCAGTGGGTGGTATTAATGTTAAACTTGAGTGATGGTCACTGATGCTTTTGGAAGGAACCAAAAAGTTTTATTCAGTTGGGTTGGAGCAGTGATTCTCAACCTGTGGGTCATGGTCCCTTTGGTGTGTGTGTGGGGGGGGGTGGTCGGACAACTCTTTCACAGAGATCATCCTGCATATTAGATATTTACATTATGATTCATAACAGTAGCAAAAATACAGTTATGAAGTGGCAATGGAAATAATCTTATGGTTGGGGTCACCACAACATGAGGGACTGTATTAAAGGGTTGAGAGCCACTGGGTTAGAGGAACATGGTGAAGGAGTCAGGTAACAACCTGGAGTTATGTGTATGCTATTGTCTTAAATCGGTGACTCAGCTTTGAAAATGAGGACCTCAGCATTACAAGCAAGTTATTCATGAGTTGCTAGTCCCTCCCTGTAAAATCCCAGGTTACAGACTCCATTTTGGCCAGGAGCCAGGAGGAAAGCGGGGAAGGGGAATTGAGGCTTTAGTTCACATTGGGCTTATTGAACATGGAGATTGGGGCTGTAAGGGACTTACCTTCCATCTGGTACACATCCCACAAAAAGCTCATGGGGACTCTGCTCAAATGCCCAGGGTGAAAAGCTCTCATTCACCCAAATAGTTCTCCTGCTTGAGTTGTAGCTGACATCTTTGTTATCTTTGGGAAATCTACCACCCTAGAATTCCTGGCCACTAGTCTTGATGCTGTTTTCCTCAGTGACCAGAGTGAAGCTGATGCTACCTGTCTTTCCCTGGCTGTAGAAAGCTAAGGTTTCCTTCCGCCAGGCTGAGTGCCCTGATTCTTCCAGCCCTACCTTATAAGCTTCGGTTTGAGCAGCCTTTGCGCTCTAGCTCCTGAATACTTTCTCTTTGAATGTCTGCAGTAACACTCACTGAAGACGCGTGCCACCACACCTGGCACTTGTTATTTTATTTTTGAGCTAAGGTGGTGTCAGCTGATGCTTCTCTGTGCACAGCCAGGTCTCCCTCCTCTTAAAGGCCCTATAGGTAAAAACGTAGGTCTTCACTGAGCCATGCTCTTGATGGATTCATGTTACAGGTCCAGACTGTCAGCATCCTAATCTAATCCCTAGACCTCTATGCTCTTTTCAGATCTTGTATCATATGCAGATTCAGGGAGCATGGCCTCCAGTACCTTAAAGGTAGCTAATAAGAAAATGTAATGGCTGTGCCAGGCTACTGCCAAGGCTGACAATCAGGTCCCTAGAGACACACAGCTAGGCTGTTGTTGACTGGATTAGGCTCATAGAACTTGTCACAAATTAACCCAGTTCTAGCATACAACTCTGTAATTGGTAAGCCTTAATCAAAACCCTGCTCCAATCCAATAGCTGACATTCATTTCTTCCACCAGTATTCTTTGACCTTGTCAAGAAAGGAAACAAAGCTAGTCTTCATGACTCCTGGCATCTACTACTTCTGTTAGAGGCCTACTGTGTTGACAAAGAGAAGTTATTGTCTCTAGGGAGCAGGGAGTGCATATGGGGATAAATAGAAAGTCACTTCAGTAGTAGAACAAAATCTAGGCAGCAGAAACAGAGGAAGGGGTCCAGCCTGCTTGTGTTTAAAGAAATCCTGTGTCTTTGACCAAGATCAGAAGATGTGGGGTTTTTTTGTGTTTGTGTATATGTGTTTATGTTTTATATACATATTGATATGTGTGCATGCATATATGCATACATATATGTGTGTATGTTTTCTGGAGGCCAGAAAACAGCTTCAGGCACAATCAACTTTTTATGTGTACATCTCACCTCTGTTGTTGTTTTTTTATTAATTCTTAGACATGTGATGAACTCGGAGGAGGGTATTGCTAGACACCTCCCCCACCAGCCTATAAGTCACTACTTACTGACTGAAGCAAAGGTGTGCATTACCCAGAGCCAGGACACTCAGTTAAAATTCAAGTGTTCCATCTCCCATCTTCCTCAGCAGGGCTCTGAAACTTGGAAGTGTAAGGGCCTCTGTGATTCCCCGCCAAGTGAGAAATGAAGGGTTAGATTCAAGGTATCTTGAAATGGAAATTTGCATGTTAACAGTCTTCCCAGCTGGTGATGAAGCTGCTGGTCCTCTGTTCCACATTTGGAGAGACATCCTAAATCTACGGTTGGCTTACCTGAGGAGCTAATGAGGGTCTAGACATGGGGGGGCTGCACTCCAGGCTGCACAGCATGGAGCCCAACTCTGGCTTCTGTTTCCTTAGAATAAATATGATCAAGCTTTCTCCATTTGTCCTCCAAGATGATGGAGGGGCTCTTCTCTCTCTCTCTCTCTCTCTCTCTCTCTCTCTCTCTCTCTCTCTCTCTCTCTCTCTTGCATTTGGGACAAAGCACTTTCTGCACACCCCTCTTTATATCATCCACCCAGAAAATCATGTCCCCAGGGCACTGATGTGCATTGATAAACCTTCTGATGCAAGGTTTCTCAGTGGCCTGCACAGCCCTTCCTCATTTGGAAAAAAGTTCATCTTAAGCTCTGCTCTGCTAGCCCTTGGCCTCGGCTGCAGGGCCTCTGCATGGCTCTCTTCCTATTGCTCTGGTCCTGGAAACATAGTGGAGCTTTGGTGACCAAAAGGGCCCTTCACCTTGTGCTGCCCACAGTCCTCACTGTAGACGTGGCCTCTGCTGCTGCCATACTCTCCTGCCTCTTATGTGCCCAACCCAACCTACATGGCCCAGGGATCACCAAGATTTAGACAGGCACTTGGAATAGCTCAAAACAGGTACAAAGTCCTGCCTGTCCCCCTACCAGGTCCTGGAGAGCCTGACATCTACTTGGTTTCCCTGCTGAGGAGATGCGTTTTAGAATCAGAGACCCCACCATCACTTGGCTGTGTGGCCTTTAACTTCCTTATGCCTGTGTGTTTTACAGAAATTTAAAGAATATGTGAATGGCAGTAACCTCATCACCAAGCTGCAAGCCAAGCATGACTTACTCAAGCAGACACTGGGTGAAGGTGAGTCTGTGGGAGATAGCCCAAGGGGGACTGCTGTGTGGCCCAGAGCTGCCCAGCCACTTTAGCTCAAGACACCCAGCACTGGGCAGAGAAAGACCTGATGCTAGACTCTGTGCCTTCACTAGGCAGGATGGGAAAATCATCTTGGTACAGGGGCTGAGGTGGGTTCCATGTGGCTGTCAGAAGAGGCAAGGCCAAGTGGTGGTTGTATCCCCATTAAGTAGGAGGTGGGAATCCAAGGACACATGGACCAGCATTTCTCAGCACACACCAGGGGAACTGTTGGAGGGCCTCAACAAGGCTCTAGGTCCAGAGAAGAAAAATACATACATGATAGGGTTCAGCCCATAAGAGATCAGAAAACTAGACTGGAAGCCACCCAGAAGCTTCCAATGGCACTGGAGTAAAACCTCAGATATCCAGAGCACCCAGGGCCCTCTGCCTGCCTCCCTGACCCTGTCCAGTATCGTCCCCTCCCTTAGTATGCTCCAGCCAGGCTAGGCTCGCCTGTGCCTTGTAAAATTTCCTGCTTATTCCTGCTGTCTTTGAATGTCTGCGTGGAGACATCACCCAGCTGGGCATAGAAAACCTTTCCATCAGCCTCAAGTCCCTTTTGTAGTCAATCCCTGCATTCTCTGCCCCAAGCAAATCACTGATCTGATCCCTAAACACACACCCCCACCCCCCCACACACCCCCACACACACACACGGCCTCACCCCCACCCACCCCTTTCCTGGGTTCTGACTATATAGACCAGCATGACTTTAACAATCCTCCTGCTCAGGCCTGCAGAGTGCTAGGACTGCAGGTGTGGAGGAGTCAACTGCACTGAGCTTTTCCTTCATCTGTAAGTTCTGCCCATCTTGACCTCTCAGTATTGGATCAGTGCTGAGAGGGGCAGCTGCTAGTGCTTTGGAATTAATTTCCGAGTTTAGAACCCAAGGACTTTTTGACAGTCCAAGGTCCTGGTTGGGTCCTTGGTCTGTGGGGTAGAGGGATTTCTCTTCCCATTCCCTTCTGAGTGCTCATCTCTTACTGCCCTTGTCTGCATGGCCTCAATTCGATCATAATGTTTCGGCTGACATAGCTCCTGGCCCATTTGTTCTTCCGGGTTTTATCAACCATGCCTCACTCGGAGATGTGAACTCTGACATCTGCCTTCTGAGTTTTGAGCTGGTTGGCAAGAAGAGCTCTAGGAAAATATTGCTTCAGAAATGGAGGAACAAATAAGAGTCACCCAGAAGCCCGGCCAGGTCTTGTCTAGCACATCAGACGTAGAAAAGCCCAGAGTACTTCCTTTGACCGTAGGCACAGATCTTGGTAGACTGGTCAGTTCTAGGGAAGATTTTCTTCTTCTAAATGAATGTTTTATTTAGAGTGGGTTTTAATTTACATGAAAGTTGAAAAATTGTAGAGTTCTCATATGGTCTATCCTCAATTCCCTTTTATTAATCCTATATCAGTATGGTATACCACAATTAGTGAATATAAATACATTATTTTGTTTTTTTGAGACTTATGTAGTCCAGGCTGGTTTCAAATTTGATATGTAGCCTTGAATTCAAGGATAGACTTGAACTCTTGATCCTTCTGCTTCCCCGGTGCTGGGGCTACAAGCATGGGCCACCATGCCTGTCTTTGACACACTATTATAAACTAAAGTTAATAAACACTGAATTACTCAAAACAGAGAGACTGAGTAAGTTTACACCGAATCACTGTTCATTTTACATACGTGTGATCTAACAAAGGTGCGTTATGGATTCTTAGGACATTGAGTAAAGCAACCAGGAGAATTTGAGTTGAGCGGGGCAGTCAGAGCTCAGAACATTATCAAATCCATTCTTCTAAATTTTTGTTTTGGTTTTTGTTGAGATAGGATCTCACTGTGTAGCTCTGGATGGCCTGGAGCTTGCTGTGTATACCAGGCTGGCCTTGAACTCACAGAGATTCACCTACCTCTGCCTCCTTAATGGTGGGATTAAAGGTATGCGCCACCATACCAGACCCATTCTTCTAAATTTTAATGCTGGAGTATCCTTACCCCCACCTGAGCAGTTGGATTCTTCACTCAGTAGATGATGGTTTAAGTGCAGGCTTAATGTGTGGTTATGCCTCATCTCTGGCCCTCTCCTGTCGTCAGAGAGATATTTCATGTTGAGAGGGATAAAATGAAAAAAATGTTAAAAACCAATGAGAAATAGAGTCCCCGAGAATATCCAAAAGGATTTGAGCTGGGTTTTTTTTTATTTATTTGTTTTATATTGTTTTGTTTTAATGATGTCATGTGCCTCTGTTTCTCCAAAGTTCCACTTTGACAGTGTGGCTCAGAGAACCTGCCAGTCAAAAGAAGCACAAATTCTTCCAGGTCACTTTCACTTACAAGTGAACTTTGAAAAGGCTGCTGGGTACCCATCAGATTGGCATTGCTGTTCTTGGGAGCACACACTCCCAGTCTGACACCGGCTGTGTGGTAGTCATTTCAGTGCCCAGGGAATTCGGTTTGTTGTTGTCCCTGAGTCTTTTTCCTGTGACTTCCCTGTCATTCTGGGCATTGATGTTCTGGAAGTTCCAATGTTTCTACCTGAGATACTCACCCATTTTCACTTTGCTGAAGGTCTTCAAGTCTGAGTAGTTTCCTATCTGTAACAGATATGGAACATAGCCTTGTCAGGCCCAAGTGTAATGGCCTGTCACAGAACTAAACAGGCCCCAGGACTCAGGTTCTAACAATATTTTCTAATATGTTTTTAAAAACCTCAACAGGTCCCTGAGGGTTAAGGACAGTGCTTAAAAAAAAAAAAAAAACAAAAACAAACTTTTCTGATATGTGTTTGAAGTGACAATCCACGTTCCTAAAGCGGTTGGCAGAGAGAGTTAGGATTCAGGCAGAAAGCTGAAAGGTAGGGGGTGGTATTCCTTGACTGTGTGTTGGCATCCACAACCATGCTCTCAACCTTTGATTCCTACCTCCTCCCTGCCCTCACCTGCCTTTCATATACCCAAAAGCACAGACACTCCAGGGCTGGAGGAGGGTGCCGCGATACACAGACAAATGATGTCCCATCCTCACAGGGAAGAGCTACCTCTTGATCATGCAGTCAGTCAACTGTATGCAGGCATTATGCAGTGATGAAGATATCCTCTGAGAAATACATTAGGCAATTGCATCACTGTATGAATGTCACAAGCAGCTCGGACACAAACCAAGGCTGACTACACCCTTAGGCCATATGATGCATGCGTGAGACCACAGCCAGAGAGTAAGTCAAGTACAAAAGAAAATGATGTGATCAGGAGACACAGAAAACCCAAGATGAGGGTGCTGTTGGTATAACGAATCACACTGTGTCACAGTTAACCCGTGTTTTTAGGAGTAGAAAGAATGTTCTCTAACGTAGCATAAATAGTGGCAATCACTTACCAATAACAAGTGTTACGGGCTGTGTGTAATTGTATGTGCTCCACATGTATAAGGACAGGGTAGTAGGTGTGTTTACACCAGGGTTGACTTCAGTGTCACCACCAGTGTGGGAACGTGTTGCACCGTGATGACCTGTGATGCCTGTGTTATCACTAGACAAGGATTTTCAGCTTCACTCTCGCTTTGTGAGTTCACCATCATAATTATGGCCCACCTTGTGCCTGAGAAGGTGCCATCTGTGTGAAAAGACTGGCAGGAGGGGTCAGGACAGAGGAAATAGTGGTGAGTTAGGAGAAATGATGGATGGGAGTGTGACTGGACCAGAGCAAGCCCATAGAAGAGTGGGTCATTTGGAAAACAAAGGAGGGATCAGAAATGGCCTTACAGACTACTGGGTACTAAGGGAGCAGCTGGCTGCAGCCCTGAGGGAAAGGATAAGTGTATGACTGGCCTTCCTTCCCCCAGAACAATCCCAGGTCATCATGAAGCCTCTTTGAGGATGCTGTGGGCTCTCACAGGTCTCCATCTGCATGAAAATTTAGCCTCAGAGCCTCAGAGAATATGCAGCAGATCCCAGACACATGAGCAAACGAAAGAGAGCAAATGTGTCTGCTTTACCTGACTTCTCCCCTGCTTGGGTCCTTGGCTTCAGTTTAACCCTCTGCAGTTAGCCCTGGTCAGGTACTGAGGGACAAAGTCAGTTTATTCCCTGAATCAGACTTCAGGTTATCCCCCAACACTCCTCTTTCTGTCTCTACACTGCCTTGCTTTCTATAGGGGAAAAACATGCTTAGGCTCTTTATTAAAAACAAACAAACAAACAAACAAACAAACAGCACGGGCTGGGGATTAGTTGGTAGAGTGCTTGTCTAACATGCACAATGCCCCTGAGTTCAATACTTAAGGCAGCATAAAAACAGCTACTGTAATCCTAGCCTGTGGAAGGTGGAGGCAAGAGGATCCACAGTTCAAGGTCATCCTCCATCAGATAATGAGGCTAACTTGTGCTACGTGAGACTCTGCCCCCCCATCAACAACTGTAAAACAAGCAAAAAAACTTTATATGAATGTTGAGTTAGAGTCTATCTAGAGTTGTATCTCCAAGGTGAAGGCCTTGGACCACATTGGCCACTGAACACTTGATACATGGATTGGTCATGTTCATTGAGATGAGCAGAATGAACAAAATGTGAAGATTTAGCTTACAGGGAAGAGAATAGAAAGTATCTTGCTTGATACTGATGTGTGTGTGTGTGTGTGTGTGTGTGTGTGTGTGTGTGTGTGTGTGTGTATACATGTTGTTGGGATTTTACTCTTTTGGGGGCTCTTTGGTCTTTTGGGGGGCCCACCATCCAACTCCCAAATAAATCACACATGGAGGCTTATTCTTAATTATACATGCCCAGCCTTAGCTTGGCTTTTTTCTAGCCAGTTTCCTTTAACTTTAAGTTATTCCATCTACCTTTTGCCTCTGGGCTTTTTCCTTCTTTTGCTTCTATATATCTTTCTTCTCTTACTCTGTGGCCTGCTGTGTGGCTGGCCCCTGGTGTCCTCTCTCCTTTTCTTGCTCCTCTTTCTTTTTCTCCCAGATTTCTCCTCCTCTTTTATTCTCTCTGCCTGCCAGCCCCTCCTATTATTCCTCCTGCTTTGCTATTGGCTGTTCAGCACTTTATTAGATCATCATGTATTTTAGACAGGCAAAGCAACACAGCTTCACAGAGCTAAATAAATGCAACATAAAAGAATGCAACACATCTTTGCATCATTAAGATGTTCCAAGCATAAACAAATGTAGCACACCTTAAAATAATATTCTACAACATATATATGTACACACACACACACACACACACACACACACACACACACGACAATATTTTGATAACTTGGGTCAAGCAGGATACAATTTTGAACCATCAAGCACTGAATTCACCTTGCCTGTTTTACTTTGCTATTTTGCTCCTTGGCTTCTAGAAATTGTGACTTGCAGTACATTTCTGTTGGCAGCACTGATTTAAAGGACCTCAGGTGGGGGAGTTTTATTCTCTTCGGGGTGTTGGGGAAATGGGGGTCATTTTTAGACATCGATGTGCCAGGGGAGCTGTTCAGCAAGTGAAACTCATGGATGTAAGTGTTCACAGTTCCTGGGTAGATAATGGATGTGAGCATCCACAGTGCCTGGTTGGATAATGTAACTGATGATGTCAAGGCCCAAAGAAAGACAGTGAGCTGTGCAGGATCACACTATTACTTGATAAAATTTAGTATGAGGACTTGGACCTCTGCATTGTCAGTGCAGTTTTGTGGGAGAAGGAGATGCTGTTTATCTCCTTGTTTTGAGCACTCCATTTCTACTTAAGGAGGTCTTCTAAGATAAGGGATCCCTATAGCCCAGAAAGAAGGGATACTATTAAAAACTAAGTACCACCTTTAGAAGGCATTGGGTTGAGTCAAATTCTACTGTAAATATCTGCTTTTCCCCACCTGTGTGGGTGGGTGGAACCAGGTTTGCAGAGGTAAAGTCAGACAACCTATGTTGTATCTAAGCTGCCCTTTAGCAGGGACTGGAGCAAGTTACTCTGCCCGCTCTGATCTCCTTGCTTGTGTGTTGTTCCGGGGATGGTATTCTGTGTACACTGGTGTTATGACACTTGTTCTCCTATTTCAGGATGCACTTGTTTGTATGCTATTATAGCCACTTATCAAGGCGCATCTTGAAGGCAGAGAGGTTCTTCCTTCACTTACCCACTCAATAAACCTTTAATGAGTTCATACTTAGTGTGCCAAACAACATTGAAAACCTTGGTATTTAGCAAAGGGGTGTGTGTGTGTGTGTGTGTGTGTGTGTGTGTGTGTGTGTGTGTATGCGCGCACACACACACACATGTTGCTATAAGTTTCTCTGTGTCCCACCTGGCCTCAGGTTGGGACAAATCTCTCACCCACAGTCCCACAGCCTTTTATAAAATAATCACACAGAGGCTTAATATTAATTATAACTGCTCGGCCATTAGCTCAGGCTTATTACTGACTAGCTCTTACACTTACATTAATCCATAATTCTTATCTATGTTTAGCCATGTGGCTTGATACCTTTTCTCAGTTTTGCCTTGTCCTCTTGCTTCCTCTGTGTCTGGCTGGCAACTCCTGACTCACCCTTCCTCCTCCCAGAATTCTCTTTGTCTGCTTATCCTGACTATACTTCCTGCCAATCAGCATTTTATTTATCAACCAATCAGAGCAACACATTCACAGCATACAGAACAGCATTCCACAGCATGTGCGTATGTGTATGCAGGCACATTTGCTTTTACATTCATGTTTGGAAGCCAGAGATCAGCATAGTATGCTCTCCACTTCTCTTTTGAGACAGAATCTCTCATTGAACCTGGAGCTTGCTGTTCATTAGGCTGGCTCATGGGCCCCTCGTATCCATCCCCCAGTGCTGGGCCTCAAGACACATGCTTCCATTTCTAGATTTTAAGTGTGCGCTGGGACTCTGGACTCAGGCACTTCTATCAACCCAGCATCTCCTATCCCTTTAGGAGTTTTAAGAGCATGGTGGTGCATGCCTGTAATCCAGCACCTGGAAAGCAAGAGTGGGAGGGTCAGGAGTCCAAGCCCAGTGTCAGCTGTATAGTGAGATTGAGGCCAGCCTGGGCTACATGAGACCTGTTCTTCACCACCTCTCCTGGTGAACAGGTGTGAGTCTCTCATGGAACATGATGCTTTTTAATGACAACAGGCTGGCAGTAAACAAGTGAAGCTGTAGTCGAAGACAGTGTGGACAGAGGAACTCTGGGGAAACCCTTGTCTACTTCAGATGGAGGAAGCTCTGCTCTGGATCCTCCTTTTCAGCTGAGATGCAAAAGGCTAGTAAGAGGCAGCTCTTCAAATGTTAGGGGCAAGATAAGCCCTGCGAACAAGCTAGGGACCTAGCAGAAGGACTCTGTGGCAGGGGCTTTAAGGCCAAAGGAGGAAGGAGTCTATGTACATGTAACAGCAGCTTGAGGAGCTTATGGATACAGAGTATGAGGCTTGTGTTCTATTCCACGTGTGACAGGGGACTCTAGAAAGCAAGAGGAAGGGGGCTGGAAAGATGGCTCAGAGGTTAAGAGCACTGATTGTTCTTCCAGAGGTCCTGAGTTCAATTCCCAGCACCCACATGGTGGCTTACAACCATCTGTAATGAGATCTGGCTCCCTCTTCTGTGTATATAATAAATAAATAAATCTTTAAAAAAAAAAAAAGAAAACAAGAGGAAGATGTGACATATTCTGTTCAAAGCTATTTCTTTGGCTGCTGAATTGTGAATAGATTGTAGTGAAATACTCCACTTTAAAGGCAAGTACACCAGCTAGAGATGATGGGAACTTGGGCTAATATGGCGGTGCTGAGTTGGAGGGAAGTGGGCTGAGATGGTGATGTTGAGATGGAGGGAAGTGAGCCGAGATAGCGATGTTGGGATGGAGGGAAGTAAGCTGAGATGGTGAGGTTGAGATGGAGGGAAGTGAGCTGAGATGGTGAGGTTGAGATGAAGGGAAGTGAGCTGAGATAGTGATGTTGGGATGGAGGGAAGTAAGCTGAGATGGTGAGGTTGAGATGGAGGGAAGTGAGCTGAGATGGTGCTGAGATAGAGGGGAGTGAGCTGAGATGGTGATGCTGAGATAGAGGGAAGTGAGCTGAGATGGTGATGTTGAGATAGAGGGAAGTGGGTCGAGATGGTGATGCTGAGATGGAGGGGAGTGAGCTGAGATGGAGGGAAATGAGCTGAGATGGTGATGCTGAGATGGAGGGGAGTGAGCTGAGATGGTGATGCTGAGATGGAGGGGAGTGAGCTGAGATGGTGATGCTGAGATGGAGGGAAGTGGGCCACTGAAGTTAAGAAGGGTAGAGAGCTCTGAAGAGCCGTTCTCTGACTTCCAATTGAAGTGGTCAGGTGAGGGGGTCACTTATGGAAATGTCGGAGACTTACATAGGAATAGTTTGGGGACATGGGAAGAGCATTTTGGGGAACATTTAAAGTATGAGATCCTTGGGGGGCAGCGTTGTGTGACTTACCCCATATAGGGGTAAAAGTCCACTTGGTGAACCATGAGTTTTATTGGGGTTACTAACAGGAATATGGGTGAGGGGTTACTCACAGGAGCAGAAACTACTTACTCAAATACAGCTGCATCGATAAGGTCCACCACCAGCTCAGGGAAGAGGTCACAGAGCTGGAAACCTGGAGCACACTGTACAGCTCTCAGGCAGCTCAACAAGTTAGAGTGTCCTTTCCAGGTGCCTCAGTTGGTCTAAACCTCTTCCAGGGAGCTCTGCTGGGTTCTGCTTCTTCCAGGCAGTTGGTATGGTCTCAACCAAGTCTCCTTTGGAGCTTGGCTTCCAGTCTAAGAGGGTCTCTCAGCTTTTATATTTACTTTGGCCAGGGTGTGTGTGTGTGGGTGGGGGGAGTTGGCTAGTGAATCTATTCAGTTTCAGAGACTTCCTGAAAGTACTTTGAGTTGTTTACCTTCCTGCTTAAGGAGCTTCCCTGCAGGATGCAATGCTTCAAACTCTGAGGAACCTGTTACACAAACAGGTGGGTAAGGAAACTGTGGTCTGTCCACACAACGGAATATTATTCAACCATAAAAATAAATGAACTACTGAATCATGACCTACGGATGAACTGTAGACAAATTATGGTAAGCTAAAGAAGCCAGATTCAGGAGAGAAACCACAAGGAGAGTGATTCTTTTCTCTGAAATCTCTCTCTTTTCTCTCTATCAAACCTGCAGAAAGAGAGAGATTAGCTGTTGCCTGAGTCAGGAGGCTGGAATAAAGGACTGTAGATGGGCATGTGAGATCTTTCTAATATTGTTGTTGTTTTAAGGGAAAGAAAGTTCCTTGGTTAAAACCACAATCAAAGCCAACTAAACATCAACATGCGATTTTGTTTTCTTTCCCCAGGGGAGAGAGCAGAGTGCGGCACAACCAGGTGAGAGTTGGGGAATCCTGTGCCCTTGTACTGGCTGCCTGAAGTCTGAGAGGATGCGGTGGGTGGGTAGATGTATAAGCTGAAGATAGCCTCCTGGGAACTAGGGAAGCTGGATAGTTTTCACCACCTCTGGGGGTTTTGGGGTGATGGGGGAGGGTACGGTGGCTACTGAGGCAGCCTTGCTTGTTTTCGCTTTAGACTGATAAAGCCACGCTCCAGCAGGCTGGCCACAGGGAGGGGGCTTTCATAGCTGCTTTGGGACAGTGGGAGATGTCCTGTCCGGTGGGAGGGTAGTGGATCCCAGGGTGTCTAAAGGCACTAGCAGAGGCCACAGGCCACAGGGTGGCTGTTTTCTCCTCTTGGATATGTTACATGGCCACTGCCCAAACTTCCCTATAGGTGGTCCAGGTCCAGCCTGGGAGCTCAGTTGCGAAGGCTTTGCAGTTGGCTGATAGTGTGCACAGATGGCCACGCGCATGCTGCATACACATGGATGTGTGCCCAGATTACGCCCCCCCCCCTCCGCCCGCACTGCCCATCATACTTTGGCTTGAAGTTCAGTGGGAACTGGATGGACTGGCGAGGCCAATCATATAGGCAACTCATGCTTCCTTCTAGCTTTTTCCGCATCTCCCTTTGTGCTTTCCCTGAGCACACCAGAGCCAGTGAACACTTTCACTCAGCAGCTTTCAGCCTTTCACAGGCTTTAGATGCCTAAGCAGCCAGCACTGCCCTGGCATCTGAGTTTTCACCATCAATCTAGCAGTGGCCCAGAGGTCTGCCCTCTATCATGTGTGGCTACTTTTTAGTTGGGAGCTACTTTTTACCTCATGTAGTAGGGCTCAGTGACTCGACGATATTATCTCCTTCCAAATCAATTCTTCCCAGTGGCTCAGAATCCTGAAAAGCTGTCCTACTTGGCAAGAGCAAAGATGACCCTTCAACTCTCCCCTGCTCTTGGGGAAGCAAGTAGGCGTGGCAAAGGCTTGGGAAGCTGTGGAGTTTAGTGTGTTGGACCTGGAGATTTAGGGCTTTCCAGGAATCCAGCTGTTTATCTGGGCCCAGGCAGTTTGGGAACATGGAGATGATTCACAGGCAAGGACCCTCCCACATGTGGAACAGCAGATGAGCAGGCAACTCTTGAAAAACCCAAATTTGTTACTATTTTTTTTTTTTCTGGTAAGAGAATGTTACTATGGTCCTAAGAGGACAGAAGCCGTTTTACGCCAAAGTGGGATGAATTGGGCCATGGCTCACTGCCTCTTAATCTCCAAAATACAGGCAGAAGGAGCTTGCTCCAGCGAAATGATGGGGGCAGGGGCCATAATATATCTCTTGGCCCAGTAGTCTCAGTCTCATCCTTCAACTCTGGAAAGCCCAGGATAAATATATATATATATCTTTCTCACCTGTTTTGGCCTAGGGCCTGGGGAATCCAAGTTCAGGTTGCTAGACCTCCCACTTAGGCATGCTGTCCTAAATTTCAGACCTAGCCAGATACTTTCTGGCTCATTATTAAACTTGTGGAGCTCATTGTTCAATCTGAAAGTGGTTTTAAAATGAGTCTCAGAGGTCCTTGGTAATGTCCCCACACCTTGGCTGTGCCAACTGTAGATTCTCAGACACAGTCTAGGTCATCTGGGGCCATCATCAGAGCAGGCTCCCTCGGCCAAGTTGCTCTTACCCCTGTTTAAATGGCCATTTTCTCACACTTAAGAGCTGTATTTTTTTTTTTTTTAATGCCCCCAATTCATCACAGCCCTGGGATTCAGGCTGACCAGATGTGCTAATGTGTTTTGAAGAATTGCTAAACATGGCAAAGTGGGATGTAAATACCAGTTGTTAATCGTTGTACTTTGAAGAGAGGTCGGCCTCCTTAACCAGGTTGACAAGAGGCTCTAGTCCTGATTAGAGGGCAGCTGGGTGATGTCATGACCAATCAAATACAGCTCGGTGCACATCCAACCCCAGTTTCCACGAGCCCCCCTGCTGTGGAGCATCAGTGCTGCCACCACTTTGGATATTGACGCCCACATCTGTTGGGATGTTTAGGGGAAATTCTTAATCACTCGCTTTGTGTCACAGACTAATTCTGAGGCCACGCCTGTGTTGCCAGCAGATGCTAATTTTCCTCCCAGCTGAAAAGCAGAAAGGGGACATTGGTCTCTGGTTTCCTTTCCCTGCCCTCTGTGGTCTTCTCTGTTCCTGTCTTCCCGGCTTCTCTCTCTTTCTTTCCCTTTTTTTTTTATTTGCTCTGCAACTGAGCAGCAGAAGAGATGGAAGGCTTAGGCCGCCCCACTTCCCCTGGCTGAGCTGCCCCCACCCTCCCCACTTTGTGTCCCACCCAGCGTTCCAGTAAGTCGATACCGATTTGATGTCATTCAAAGTTGGGATAGCTATGTTTCCCTGTCAGAGATTCCAGCAGTGCCCAGGGCCCCACGGGGGACAGAGGGACTAACCATTGCGGCTTCATGTTCTTTTACACTCTGGATTTGGCAGGAAAAACGGGGAAGCATACCCTACATTTATTTCCTTTTATTCTACTCTGCAAAACAAACAAACAAACAACAACAACAAAAAGAAAAAACCAGGAACCCCTGTGAGTTCTTTTATGAAAACCCTCCACCTGGGTTCCTAGAACTTTCCATTCTGTATTTTCAGTACCTATACCAAGGTCCCCATTCTTACCGGCCACGAGAGCTTAATAGGCAGTTGGCAAAATCACTCTCTCAACTTCGTACTTGTGCTGGAGCCTCTAATAGGAAGAACTACATTCAACTCCCAGCTCTGGACGGATCCTATCTGTGTGGCCTTGGGCAAATTCTTTAATTTCTGTGGGCTCCTTTGCCTCCCAGGCTGGTGAGGAGGTTAATCCTGCCTGTTAATTGTATCCTCCTTATTCTTAATCACTAAATTTGGATCCTATGGCTTTGTGTCACCTTTTTGACAATCATTTTTTTGGCTTTTACACTTGAAAACTCAAAATCAGATCTACTGTATGCAATTCCCCCTCCCTGTTTTCACACATCCTCAAAAAAAGATGTAATGCATTTTAAAAGGCAATGACATGGACTTAGCTAACCAAATCCACATAGATCCAGGATGGACTGGAGATAATCTTGCCTGTTGTTTCTCTTCAGAATCTTGGTTGTGCTGTTCTTTTGGTTTTCTTGATTGGGTGGCATGCTATTTGGACTCAACTGTGTCTTTGCCCATGCATGTCCTGGAGTTGGCAGCCTTTGCTCAACACTTGAACACCCAGGAGGACTTGGCTAGATTGTCCTGCATGGCTGGACTGCTAAAGGACATGAATACAATAAACCCACAGGAGAGAGGCAGGACAACCCTCATTCATCTGCATTGCTTCCCCAGTCCATATGGTTCTTGCCTGTGAGCTGGGGATGCACCTTAGTTGACAGAATGCTTGCTTACCCTGAGTTCAATTGCTAACACCACATAAAACCCAGGTCATACTCATCTACCTAGCAAGTTTGAAGCCACCCTGGACTACAGGAGACTGTCTCAGAAAAAAACATATAGAATATTCTTGCCCATGTATAGCAATCAATCAAGACTTGGGGAAGGGGCAGATTTTTGCTTCTCATATATGACTGTTATCTGTCTGGCTGAGTATATACCTGTTGCTCCTAAAGTTTGGAGCAAACCATTTGAAAATGAACAGGCTTGTTTGGTGAGGGTGCTTCCTCCTATCTTTTTAAAGCCTTTCTTCCTGAGAGCCGGCAGCATTGAGTTAGGCCAGTTTATGTAGTGAAATGAGCAAATAAGCCAACCCAGGCCTATGCATGGCGAGCAACTGTGGACACAGGTCTAGTGTCTATGGCTATTTCATTGTTCCTCGTGGACTGTGGTATAAGGTTTCCCCTCCCTGTGGATAACAGCAGAACACAGGGAACAGAGATCTGAAAGCAAAGCAAGACACTTTCAACCTGACCCCTGTGACAAGGACTAATGGGACAGATGAGTCTGCCATTAGAAATGACAAGGTGTCACAGTGCCATGTCCATGACTTGAAATTAAAAAACAAAACAAACAACTCCCCCCCCCAAAAAAAAAACCAAAAAACCTGAACTTGGAGGGGAAGGGGGATGGAGGTATGTCTGACTGATGCTCTCTCCAGGCCTTCCTTTTTGTAGATAGAACCATGTGTAATGGGAAGATACCAGGTTAAGTGTGATAATGGATTTGACAACGCTCCAATCAAAAATGTACTTGATTGATGAGTGGGATAATAACATCCCAGGCCACCTACGGATCCTAAAGAAGCTGTAGCTTGCCTCCTGGCATCTAGATGTCTGGCTCACAGATCTATGCAATAAACATGAGTCATATGCTTTTGAAATGCCAAGAGGCATTAGGAAGACAGTGCCCCCAGTACATTGGGAGTTGGGCCTTGGTGATAGATTTAAGCCAAAATTATGAAAATTAACCCTCTGGGTTATGTTCGAAAGTCTCTTGCTTTCTTGGGCTACAGATGACACCTCTCTCCCCTGACCCCCTCCATCTGGTCTGCAGGATGCCATCCTCTGGCTGGCATTGCAGGAGCTTCTTGGATTCATCCCATCCCCCGAGAACGTAGAATGCATTTGTGTTTTGTGAGTGTTGCTCCTGCTTGGCATTGTGGTAAACTAAGATCTAAAACATCCGGAGGCCTTCAGATGGAACATGGGAAACCAGTGTGTTGGGGTCCAGAGGCTCCCCTCTGTGTTTTGTGTTTTCCTCCAGTTGTGGGTTTGAAGAGCATCTCTCCCAGTGGTATATTTATGTTGGTTGCTTTCTTGATTTCTTTTGTTCCGTTTTCCCCTAGGCCCCCCTGTCTTCCCCCTAAACCACAGAAAATGAGGAGACCTAGGCCTCTTTCAGTGTATAGCCATAAACTCTTTAACGGCAGTATGGAAGCATTCATTAAGGTACTTGCTGGGGAGCCATGGAGTCCGCGAATGAGTCCAAAGTAATGGCAGCCTCTCTTCTCCCTGTCCCTTCCAGCTCCAGCCTCAACCCTTCAACCCTTAGCCAGGCCCCACGGAGCTAGCTTCTCACTGTAGTCTCTTCTTGGCTTCAGTGAGGCATTCCGTTGGAGAATTCTCCTTCTGACTAGTGGGCCCTGCGGGGCCACTCATCTCCGCTGTGAGGGGAGGGGTCTGATCACGTAAGCACAAAGGAGGTGGACTGTCAGCACGTGCTCCCAGCCAGCTGGCCTCATTTGCTGCAGGGGCTGCAGTCCTAACACCTGAAGGGCAGCGGAGGAAACTCAGCTTCACTCCCTCCTCCCACAATAGGAGCCTGATTGAGAACAGCACAAAGGGAGCCCCCCCCCCTCATGGGTTTCCATACAAGACAATTACCCTTTGTTAGCTGAGTATCTACGAGCATGCGAAGCCGTGGGGTTCCCATAAGAAGAGTTTCTTCCACTGAATTTGGCTTTCGGTAGTTGGTTTGAAGGGTCGGAGTAGAGTTGAGGTAGTCCTTCTAAGTGTTAGCTTAACCCTTGACATGGAGCTGAAGTTAAAAATTGAAATGTTTCAGCTAAGTGAGTTAATTTTTTCCTGTCCCTACCCCCAGTGGGTATAAGATCAAGGCATCCAGGATCAAACTGAAGAAGGCAAAGATGGTGTTAGAGTCAAGATGTGTTCTTGGGGAAAAGGGAGGGGAGGTCGTCGCCAGTTGTTTGAAAGTCCACCACTAGCCAATGAAGACAATTTCTGCAGAAAAGAGGACTACTGTAGGTAGGGGAAGGGTAGAGTCTCATGGCATCAGTCATGATTTTGGAGTTACAGGGGTTGACCCCATGCACCAGCTCTCTGTCCTCTGTCCTCTGGCAGGGTGCAGCCAGACCTGGAGGACAGAGAAGGGCTAGAGACATGCAGAAGTCGGCCTCGAGGATGGGCCGGGTAGACAGAGCCATCTGAGGTCAAGGGACTACCTCTGCCTATAGACTGAGTCCTCAGAACAGCACAAGAGCTAGAGAAAGAGGAGGAAGGATTTCCCCTGAACAGGGACAGTGGGGGATGCCTTAGAGTGCCTCATAGGACCGAAGGCCCCAAATTAGAGGTCCTTCAGGAACTGTGTGACTCACAGGGAGCCACTCAGTGGGTCATGGCAGGTGGGGCTGTGTCAGAAGAGTGCTTCATTTCTTCATCAGCCTCTGTCTTCCCCTGTACTTCCCTCTCAGTCACCCTTGCTCCCGGCTGAGCCGCTCTCCAGGCTGCAAAGGAGCTGGCTGATCACTTCCCGTCTTTAGAGAGCCTAGCACAGGGCCAAGAGTGCAGGAGAGGCACATGGGAAGTCCCACAGGAACATGCTGTTACAATTCAGAGCAAGAAAAGCTGTGAGCTGGGGCCCAGGTGGCCTTGCCAGGGGCTTGGAAGGATCGGGGTTGGGGATAAAGAGAGGATCGGGACAGAAGGGGTCCCTGAAGGAGGGAAAGATGCACTGAGATCTGAGATGGGGATTCCTCCCCCGAGTGTCTCTGATCTCTGGAAATGGTAGATCAGTTAGTATACGTGGAAGAAACTGACTCTTATTTGACACTATTTCAAAGTCATATCTTTAGTGGAAGTCACTGTCTTCCTAGTGTGGCAATAAAGCAACTTGACAGTGCACCTGACCGACACTTTAGACCTTATTCAACTCCGTGTTTGTTTGCCCCTTCAGGTGGTTACTTTGGGAAGCCATCTTACTATTCTACTACATCACCGTGCTCCAATGGTGTTTTGGCTAATCTTCTTTAGAGCCTGTTACACAGCCTTTATTGTTGGTGCCAAAACTTCCTGTTAGAATGGATACTTTGGTCCACTACAGGGCTGAGGTGATGGTGTGGTAATTACAAGGCATGGCATGCAAGCATGAGGCCATGAGTTCAATCCCTACACACTTGGAATCCTAGCACTAGGGAGTCAGATGGATGCCAAGGGCTCTCTGGCTGCCAGCCTAGCCTAATTAGAAAGTTCAAAATCAAGGTGCCTGACTTATGAGGTTGACCTTTGGCACATACACACATACGTAGGAACACACACACACACACACACACACACACACACACACACACACACACACACGTTCATATGTCTGAACGTACAACAGAGTCCTCAGCTTTGAAAACACAGGCCTATGGACAGAGTTTTGGTCAAACAATCCCACTGTGTTGCTGGGATTGTAATGCCCTAGCAGAACAAAGAGAGGAGTTTCAAGTCAATTATGGAGAAGTATTTTTGGAGTCAGACTTATGAACTTCCTGGACTCTACCTGAGACAAGCCCTTATAAAAACCCAAAACCCTTGTGTTTTTATTCTCTCAGACTTAAGGAGACTCCATTTATATTAAAAGTCCATGGTAACGCCTAGAAGGTCCACCTGTGGGGTTGGTGGAGAGTCCCCATCTTGCGTCTATAAAATGAAAGTAATCTTCTACTCTGTGAGTTTAGGAGAGCACAGAATGAGCTGATACATGTATGTTCCTAGAACACTCCTGGCTCTGTGTAAGCCTGATCTATTATTCATGTTAGGACAGCATCTAGAGTCCCTTTGGACCAGGCTGTTGCTGAGTTCTGGAAGTCATGTGGGTTTAGCTGACATCATGGCAACTCAGATCCCAATTGTTGAGATGGCAAAACTGGACATATTGTGCCCCAAGAAGTCACATGTCCCTTTAGTCAACTTGGCTTCTTCACTGAGCTTGGGTGTGACTCAGCTCCCGCCTAGACCCTCAAGTCACTGCCCACATGACCAGAAAAACCGGGCAGACACTCCCAATGTGGGAAGAAAGGCTTCAAGTGCACCCTCAAGGTTGCAAAAACTTACTCTCTCCCTCATCTTCATCCTTCCAGCTTCTGTGTTCCTAAAGGGTCTCAGAGCTAGGGTGACAGTAAAGGATTGGGAAGGGGAGCAGAACCACGCTTCCAGCCAGCGAAGGTTATCGAGGTATTGGGTGTGTTTGGAGTCTGGAATCTGGTGCAACCCGCTGGACCATGTCTAAGGAGATTTTGTGAAGTAGAGCATCTGTCCAAGAGTGAAGATTCCAGAGGTGAATTCTAAGACAGCGTGCAATAGACATGAAGGATTCCATCTGTGGGCAGATGGGCTAACCTTGTAGGTCTTCAGTGGACTCTTGCTCATTGGTGAAGGCCTTGTGTTGAGGAGAAGCTAGACATGGATCTGGGAATGAAGTTGACACACATTTCCTACATTTTGACAAGGACTGAAAGAGGCCCCTCCATCGCTGATATCTGGGAAAGAGGCTAGGCCGCCTATTAGAAGGCTGGCTGGGGACTGCTCCAGAAGTCCTAGGAGGCCCCAAGGCTGAGACCCCTCCCCGTGGGCAGGCTATCGGGCAAATGCCCCAGGACCATTGCTGGCTGCCATTGCATTTTGGCATTCACGGACTCTGAAGGATCTGCATACTCTAACTGATCTTACTCCTGCATAATCTTTTCTTTTTCTCCTGCTTTGCTGCCTGTTTCTTTTTTTGTTATCAGAGGAAGAAGAAATGCTCGAACCAGGAACCAGGTATTTACTAGATAGGCCCACAAGCCCCATGAAACTAGTAGATGGATGCCTTCTAGAGCAAGGTCCATGTGCCCTGTTGCTTGGTGGGCCTGTCTCCTATCCAACCCCCAGATGTAGCATCAGCAGGTGGGGGGTGTGGCGGAGCGAGGAGCCCACCAAGTTAATAGCTTCTGGGGAGGCTATTGATTTAATTTTAAAAGAAAGCTTTGTTTTGTGTTTTAAATGGTACTCATGATGTGACCTGAAGTAACAATAGGTCATCCAGCTTTAGAACTCTGAAAGAAAACTGACCCTTGCCCAACTAGGAACTGTAGACTAATCTAGAAAGGTGTAATTGAATGTCCTTTCATATCCTAGGTACAACTACTTAAATTGCATCCTATTCAGCCTTTATAATGGTGGTTAGTCACCAGATGGCCAATGTCTGATATTAGCATCTTCTAGAACTTCTCCACATACCATGCTCACTGTTAAGCAAAATATGTACCTGGGTATTTAAGTTGAAACAGTATGAATAAGATTCACCTTCCCTTCTTAGAGCCTCACAGGGCCAGGCCTTCCTCACCCACAATGTGTTCTGACATGAGACACCTTAGTAATAGAGAGAGGTATTGATCCTCCTCTTCGTCCCCAAGCCCTGGGAAAAGATACTGAGTTTGGGCAAAGTGGAGGTGGGAGAAGTCAGGCCATCCTTCAAGCTCAGACTGCAGCCCCCTCCACACACTGGCTTCCATCTCTCCTGCCCCCAGTCTGCCTGTCAAGCTGGGTAAGAAGAGAGAGCATTTCTTTGACTTTATCCTAGGCCTTCTTCCGCACCTAACCGAAGGCTGTACGGTAACTATTCCTGGAGACTAGAGTTAGCGGTTCCTCGCTTGCTTTCCTACTAATCACGTGGTACTAATCTTCTGGCTTGACCTGATCATCATGTCTGCAATGTCTTTTGCCTGTGGCTGGATGCCAAGCCTGATAAAACTCACATTTTTTTTTTTCTTTCTTAAGGATTCAGGACAAGCTATACCACTTGTAGTTGAGAGCTGTATTCGATTCATCAATTTATATGGTAAGCGCCATCTCAGCTCACTGTGTTCAGTTCACTGTGGAACAGGTGCTGGACTGTTCTAGGGGAAAATGATAGTCTCCATCATTCTGGAAGACTTCCTGTGCTCGCTCTGCTCCAGAGAATGGCTGGTACCTGGAGCACTGTCTTTGGAGTCCACATGTCTGTGTCCGGGGTGGGAGAAGGAAGGTTATGTGAGGGGCCCAGCACTTCAGGTCACAGGGGAGCAGCTCTGGCATGGACAGAAGGACTATTTCAGCTCTGTCCTCACTCAGAGTCATTCGGGTTGATACGCTGTAAGCGCCTTGAAGGGAATGGTGTTGGGAATTTGTTAACCATGGTGTTACCAGAAAGCAACTTGTGTTGAACTTACTCAGTCACCTCAAAACATAACAGGCTCCATTTTGGCTGTGAGGAATGCAGGAGCGATAGAAGCAAGTACCATGTCATCCCTGCAGGGTAGCAGTCTCAGAACAAGGAAGTCCATAGCAGGAAAAGAAGTGTAGTCACCCGTTAGCATCTCTAGGGATTAGATCTAGGACCACTGCAGACCTCCAGATCAGCAGACTCTGAAGTCCATTGTATAAAATACTGTGGCTTTTACACATCACCCATACAATCTTCCCATAGATAGTAAGCCACCCAGAGAGACAGCTAGGACCAATCCTATGGAAATAATCATGTTGTTTGGGGACTAGTAAACCAGTATCTATACATGTCTAATTCAGATGCAACTTTTTTTTTTTTAATTTCTAAGCTGCTGTTAGTTGAGTCACTAAATATATAGTATTGGATATTATATAGCCATTATAGTGGCTCATGGATATAGTAGACTATAATATAATGTCTCATAGCAACATGGCCATGAAACTAATTAAAAGGAGGATAGATGGTGACTTTGGGGGTAGGCTGCTTGACTGAAGTGGGAGAAGAACCCCAAGGAAAGCAGCCATACAACTGGGGTGGGGAGAATGGGAAAATGGCAGGCGGAAGGAAGGGCAGTGGGGTGGTCAGGGCTAATGACCCAGAAGAGTGGGAGAAGACTCTGGGGTGGTAGAAATGCTAAACAAAACCACACTCAAAAGTGATTATGTATGCTTGCCATCTCAGCATTAGGGAGACTGAGGCAGAAAGATCACCAAGAGTTGGAGGCTGGCCTGGGCTACCTCGTAAGATTGAGGTCAGCCTGGACACATCATGTCACAACTTAAATATCTGGGGGCATACCTTGTTTAACAGTAAGCATGACACATGAAGAAAATTTCGAAGTTGTTGGTATCAGCCTGGCCATCTAGTGGCTCGTTCGGTGGAAAAGGCTTAAATAAGGAGACAAAAAAACAACCAAAGCACATAGCATGCCCCTGCCAGTGTCCACTAAACCCTTACCTTTAAGGGGAAACAATACACTGTAGCATGAAGAATTGTTGTATCCAAAACAACCAAGACCGGGAAAGACATTGTAGCATGAAGAATTGTTCTATCCAAAACAACCAAGACTGGGAAAGACATTGTAGCATGAAGAATTGTTCTATCCAAAACAACTGAGACTGGGAAAGATACCCAGTGTCTGCCGTCATTTTCATTTGAAAGAGGCGGGTCCTCTGATTCCTGCAATTGTGTGGGTCACTGTTAGGTCCTCACAGCTCCAGTCAAAGTCAGACTCCACTTTGAGCAGCATGCCTGCTCTTTAATATTGAGTCCATGCTCTTTCCTTTTTCTTTCTTGGAAAAGGGTGCTATTCTATAGCCCAGGCTGTCCTTGAACTCTGAAAAATCTTCCTGCCTCAGTTTCAGCTTTGATAATGCTGGGACTATAATATGAGCAATTCTGCCTAGCTAACCAGTTTATTGTATTTATTAATTTTTGGTGCTGGAGACCTAACCCAGGGCCTAGTGTCCACAAGACAAAGCACTCTGCCCCTGAGCTGTGCCTCCAACTCTCTGACTCCCCAGTCCCAGGTCAGGATGTACTCTGAAGTTTAGGTTTTCTTAAGACAAGAAGTTACCCAAATGGGAGGGAAGGAATAGTTGGCAGCATTTTCCTTCAGAACCAGGAGCAAGTTCACAGACACGAAGCTCTGCATGTGTCTGAGTATTGGGGCCAGCTGTAGTTCATTGTCAATGCTCGCTTGGGGTTCCAGCTAGGAGCTGTCACCAGGAATGGCTGTTATAAAAGATGGAAGGAGAAAGAGATAAGCGTGGGAGAGACCGCCAGCAATTCCAGGAGCCAGATGAACTCTAGGCCTTGCGTTATTTACATTTACTGTTTGCTTGTGTTGTTATTTCTTTTTTAGGACTCCAGCAGCAGGGAATATTCAGAGTTCCAGGGTCTCAAGTTGAAGTCAATGACATCAAGAATTCCTTTGAGAGAGGTGAGTGTGGCTGACCATCTCAAGTTTGTGAGGCAGGAGAAGCCAGGGTTGACACAGGTCTCAGGGCCAGTAGTGCACAGGGGCCCTGGGCCCACAGTGCCTTTCAAGAGCTCTGTGTGTTCATATTCTTCTTCACTTTGTACCCCATGACACAGTGGTGGTAGCTGGAAATAGCCATAGTGGTAGTGTTTATACCATAGACATTGGCACACCCCAAGATCCTTTCAACAGTTCTCCTCTAAGCATCCAGCTCTTCTCCCTTTTCCCTTTACCACATGCTGAACATTGCTAACCCCACGTTCTACGTCCACACATTTAAGTGTTGATGTAACACACAAGTGGAAAGTTCCACACTTGACTTCCTGGGCCAGACACAGCCAAGACGCAGCTACACAAATGATACCTTGTCAAAGAACCATCAGGCTGTGTGTGCAACGCAGGTGGATTTTTATGTGGATACTTGCTCTCACTCCAAGACACCAAAATTCTAAAATCCCGAAGCTTCTGGCCCCGCCCATTTTAGTGTTTGATACTTTTATTGCTTCATTTTACTTTATTTTTGAGATAGTGTCTGGACTAGCCTTAAACTCTTGCCGATACTCTTGTCTCTATTTTCCGATTGCTGAGATTACAGGTATGAGCTATCAGACCTGACTTTCCACACACACTGTGTGTGATTACATGATTGTGTGAGTATACATGTATGTACAAGTATACATATGCACTTGTGAGTGGGGTGTGTGTGTGTGTGTGTGTGTGTGTGTGTGTGTGTGTGTTTGAATGTGCAAAGCATACGGCTTGTGGAGGCCAGAGGTGTCATCTCACACGTTCTGTCTACCTTGTTTTTTGGGTCAGGGTATCTCTCACTGGCCTAGAGCTCACAAACTAGGATAGGATGGCTGGCCGGCAAGCCCCAGGGATCTGACTGCCCTCACCTCCTCAGCACTGGGATTTCAAGGGCATGCCACTGTGCCTGGCTAGTTTGGGTTCTATTTATTTATTTATTTGTGTTTTTGTACATTTTTGGCTGCTTTTTATTTTTTACACAGGTGGATTTAGGGGATCACACTCAAGTCCTTATGCATGTCAAGAACTTCATCAACTAAGCATCTTCCCAGCCTGCTTCTCGTTATGTTTTGAGATAGAGTTTCACTTAGCCCAGGTTAGCTTCTAACTCACTACATAGCCAAGGCAGATTTTGAAGTCCTGAACCTCCTGCCTACTGGAATTGCAGGCATGAGCTACCAGCCTGGGCCTCCCATACCCTGTTGTCTTAGTTAGGGTTTTTATTGTTGTGATAAAACACCATGACCAAAAGCAGCTTGGGGAGGAAAGGGTCTGTGTCAGCTTACAACTCTCAGGTCACACTCCATCCCTGGGAGAAATCAGGGCAGGAACTCAAAGCGGGAACCTGGAGTCAGAACTGGAGCAGAGGCCATGGAGGATTGCTGCAGGCTGGCTTGCTCAGCTTGCTTTTTTATACAACCCAGAACCACCTACCAGGGGTAGCATCATCCATAATGGGCTGGGTCCTCCTGCATCAATCACTAATTAAGGTCAAGCTTATGGAGGCATTTCCTCTTCCCATATAACTCTAGCTGTGTCAAGTGGATGGATCAAGGATGCTCATCCTGAGTTATAACTGCTTACTGGCACCTCTCCAGTGGGCTTTACAATGGTGTCTGGGAGGAAGAACCTGGAAAGAAGTTTGGCATGTTTCTATGTATAAAGGCAGCTACACCTTAGGAAAGTTGGGAGATGAAGAGTGGCTTCTAGAAGAGTGGCCCAGTTCTTTGTTTTTCCAAGACACTGTTTTTTGGCAACTTACACAATAGGAGGAATCAACCATGCATTTTCCTGTCCCCCTCCAAGTTCCCACTTTAATTAATCAAGGGTACGACACAGAGGTGGTAAGGACAGGACAGGCACATATGATGGACCAAGTACAGCCTCACTTGGCCTTAGAATTGCTGACGAGGACAGGTGGCTGGTGACAGTGTCCCTGAAAAGGAAGGACCCACTGTCCACGAGAAGCTCCCTTCTCAAATGTCCTCCTTTACCTGCACAGTGCCTAGCTCACTGCCATAGCAGAACTGGAAATTCAAGCCTTTTTTATTCAAGAAAACACATTTAGACATCTCAATCCCTGGTTCTAGAGCCAAGCCCCACGCTGGTCATCCCACATCCTCATTTCAGGGACAGGAAGAAGAGCTGGGTAGCAGGCAACCCAGACTGAATCCCTGCATCCAGTTTCATGCCATTTTTGAAAGACATGTAGTACGTCCCTCCTCATTCTGACTTACTTCCTTATTCTTTGCGTGGTTCTGATGCTGAGGACTCTGATCCCAGAACCATGTCCCAGCAGCACATCCCATCCCAGTGGGCAGTGAATACGAAAAATGCATTGTTTCCCTTTTCCTTTCTCAATACTCAGCTGGCTGGGGCATGCTCCATAGCCTTGAACTCTTTGTAATCCTCCTGCTTCAGCTTCTCCAGGTCTGGTTAGCAGGCACTTTCTTATCTGTTTTTATGGGAGCCTCCTTGGCTTAGGAGTGTACGGTGTAATGCCATTGGCTGAGCTCTGAGCGAGTCCCTGTGAGACTTGCACCCACCCAGTTCCCACATTTATTATCTTCTTTGAAGGTGTGAAGCCTCTGTCTGCCAGACCCGCAGTTCTACTATAGAGCATGTCCGGCTTCAGGGTAGAGGAAGCAGTCTGCAGTCTTGGGTATTGAGAGCAAATCTGGCTGGCTGTGGTGCCCAGTGGCCTTCTAGGGAACAGGGAAGCTTCATCTCTGGAGAACATTCCAGAATACCGGGCATTTAACACCAGAAGGCCCCCGAATGCTGCTGCTTTTAGCAACTGTCAGTCATTTGTTCACTCAGCAAGCATGCAGCAAACCCTCCACTGTAGGAGACCGTGGACCAGGACCTGGAAATACAAGTCAAGCAGAACTGTCCCTACAAATGGGGAGGCCAGGTTAATAAACAGATGGTGTGTCTGAGCCAGAATGGAGTGAGTACTGGTTAGTATGGGAGCCCCTGATCCTGACTGCATGGAGGAAAGGAGAGAAGAGCCAGGGATGGCTTCCAGGGAGGAAGTGCCTAAGCTGAGGCTTGATGCCTGGGGCCAAGGGAAGCAAAGGGAAGGGAAGGCATCCCAGCCAAGGGAACAACATGTGCAAAGCCAGGAAGTCAGTGTTGTGCCTCACTGCCCTGACCTCTCCTGATGTCACTGATGGGACAGGCCAGAATCCACCCCTCACCCCTTTCAACACCACGGTGACCTCGATCCTCAGTTTTGTAAATGGACAGAACACTGTTCTAGAACCTTCCCTGTTTGCACTCTCTGGTGTGCTCCTTGGAGAGGACTGGCACCCTGGCAGGACCCCCCCCCAACCTTTCCCTGTGTTCTCTTTCTCTGTTGGTGAGCTTGTGGCAATGGGCAACCCCACCCTGTCCTCAGCTCTCAGCTGAGGCCAGCACTTCCTGCCACTTGCTTGGGTACGGTGTACAGGTGACATGTGAGTGAAAAGAATTCCCTGCTCTTGTCAAGGCTTGGGTCCCCATCCAGTGGGAATCTCCTGACCCACATCACAGCCACATAAAAAGAAAGAAAGAAAGAAAGAAGGAAAGAAAGAAAGAAAGAAGAATAAAGAAAGGAAGGAAGGAGAAAGAAAAAAAGAAACAAACAAAAAGTTCTCTGTTTTCTTCTTCCATATTTGCAGCTGGTTCCTCTCCTTCTCTCATTCCGCAATGATTCTCCCTTTCCCAGCTGCCTTGTTCTTTGGGAAGACATATTGCATTGGAGTTTGACCCTCCGCTAGGATTCACTAGTGGAACATAGCTTTCCATCAGGCTTACCTGGAACATTAGCTCTCCTTCTCCTTCTAGATAAAGCCATCATCTACATGATCTTCAGCTTTGAGTTGTCATTCCTGACCCAGATAGACTGGTCTTGCATGAGACCAGAGGCTTGGACTGATGGTAGGGAACACCAGAGTAATTCCATTCAGGGACAGAGTGCCTTCTGGGAGACAGGCAAGAACTGATGATGATGATGATGATGATGGTGGTGGTGGTGGTGATGATGGTGGTGATGATGCCGATGATAATGATGACAACGTGTGTGTATGCATGCATGTATATTTCTGTGTATATACACATATAGAAAGTTAACATGTTAATAAAGCAGTTATTTTTAAATGTGTTCTTTCTCCCTTCCCCATAAGAAAGTATTATGGGAGAAACATTCTCACCTCCTTGGTGGGGACATCTGAGAGGTTAACCTAGGAAACACCATTGTCTGGGCTGCCACATGCGCTTATTCAGGGCAGATGGGAGCTGTCTCTGGCTCATGCTCTGTAAGCTGCAAGCCCCAGTACAGAACAGGAGAAGACTTTCTCGGATTGGCACTCAACACATTGCAACTAGAAGAGGCTGCCACTGACACACGTCCACTTCCTCTGAGAGCACAGGAAAGAGATCCAAGTTGGGTGCCAGATCTGTTCATGGCTTGCCAGGTGTTCTGGCTGTTAGTGCAAACCTCCCTCAACACCTTCAGGGAGGTGTTAGATTGCTCTCTGCTTCCTTTCACTTCCCCCAGGAAAATTCCCAACAATAGAGCAGCTTAGCAGTCCTCAGTTAAACTTCAGAGCCACTCCTCTGAAATGCCATATTTCCCCATCCAACTGACAAAAATTCGAGAGATTGGCAATGTGCCTTGGGCGGAGCTGGAGAAGACAGCCTTCTCAAGAAGTTGTCATTAGCAGGAGTACAAAGGTGTCGCCCCGTGAGAGGGCTTTGACCATCGGTGAGGAACCACATCCAAGATGACCCACTGTGCCCACTTCCAGGAACTGAGAGGAGACCTGCCCCCACAAGTACAAATGCACGCATGCAGGGTATTCGCCACGGCAGTGTTTACCACAGCAGGAGACTTAAAGAAGTCAATGTGGGGCTGGTGAGATGGCTCAATGGATAATTGCACTTGTTTCTAAGCCTTAATGACCCAAGTTTGATTCCTGGGTTCCATATGGTAGAAAGAATTGACTTCTGCAAGTTGTCCTCTGACCTCCAGGTATGTGCCTTCTTATATACATACAAATAACTAAGTAAATAATTATAATCCAAAAATTAAGTTAAATGTAGACCTCTAAGAAGTCAAGGGAGTCAAGCGTGGCCTCCCTATGTGACAGGGTTCTTCAACACCATTAGAGAGAGAAGACTTCTGGGAAGTAATTTGGAGAGTGTTCTAGGATTTGTTGATGCCAAGGAACAAGTTTATGTAGTGACATTCTGTGTAAGAAGCAAGGGTCTAAAGAACATAAACAGCCATTCCCATCCTTAGAGTGCTGGCTCAAGAACCACCCTAGAAGACAGAAAACCAACAGTGCTCAGGGCATTTCTGAAATGTCGGATTTTTATCGACCCTCCACAGCAGGCACATCCACCCATTCTCTGTAGATGACTCACGATGCTCAATGCAATGAAAACACCATATGTGGTGGTTAAACTGTTGCTTAGGGAAGAGATACAAAAAACAAGTTTGCATGCATTCCGTGCAGACAGGATCTCTTGAGTGTGAGGTGTGTGTGTGTGTGTGTGTGTGTGTGTGTGTGTGTGTGTGTGTGCACGTGCACGCGTGGAGGCCAGAAGTCAACATTAAGTGTCTTCCTTCTTCACCTTATATGTTGGAGACCCAGCCCCACACTGAATCTGGAACTTGCTGATTGTCTAGACTGGCTGGCTTCAGAAATGTAGGGGTTCTCCTGTCTGCCCCCCTCAGTGCTGGATTACACACACTACCACATCTGTCTTTCTATATGGATGCTTGGGATCAAGATGCTGTGCAGCAAGCCACCCACTGATCCATCTCCCTGGTTCCCAGAGGCAATCTTTTCTTCAAAATATCTTCATTAGCTTTTGTTGAATCCACAGATACGCAGCGTATGAGTAGGGAGGGATGACTGTACATGTATTTGCTTATCTGCTAGAGAGGAAACACAGCAGGCAAGTCAGACTAAAGAAAATGGTGACGTGTAAGGTGTGAGGGAAAGGGTAAAGCTGGGCCTTCTCTCTGAGAAACTTGGGGGCTGAGGGCCTGAGTTCAGATGCCCAGCATCTATGTAGAAGCCAGGAGCAGCAGTAGGTTTCTGAAACCCCAGTGTTGGAGAGTCCAGACAAGTGGCTGTCTGAGCTCCCTGGCCAGCCAGACTGACTGAATCAGTGAGCTCCTGGGGTAACAAGGTAAGACTGGAGACTGACTCCGTGGGGTGTGTCATGCTGACCACAGGGACTCAGGCAGGCATAAAGGGCCAGGAATTCAAGGCTCACTTCACAGGTCTCATGTTTGTTACACAAAGAAAATACCTTTGTGGTATTTAAAGAAAAAAAAGAGGCTAGCCCCGTAGCCCACTGCTCTGTGTCACCGGTAGCTGGGCACATCTGACATGTGTGTCTGTATTCTTGCCCAAAGCAGTCAACCTGAGTCGCATCATGAGGAAAATAAAAGAAAGTCAGAATATGAGGCAATTCTGTCTTCTGTAAGACAGAAAGGACTACATCATCAAACACAAACTTAGCACTCAAAGAACATTGGTGTTCATTTTATACTTATAAAACCACACGCCTGAAATCTCAGCATTTGGGAGCAGAAGCAGAAGGATTATCCCAAGTTCCAGGCCATCCAGGGCTACATGGAGACCATGTCTCTAACAAACAAACAGAAAGAACAACTACCAACTCCTAAATGAACTGTGGGAACTCAGAATAGTGCTTTTATTTCGAAAACAAAATGCCATGACAGACCTAGTGGGTAGGATTTGAATGTGGGCTGTGTGCGATGTTATTTTTGGAGGGATTGTCTCTTTCTTGAGTTAGATAAGGTTATTGTTAGCTGAGAATATGCTGATCCTTCAGAGAAATGTGTTATGATGTCAAAAGTTCTCAGATCCTTGAGCCATGGTGTATATAATAAAGAGAAAACTCAGGAGAGGGGAGAGGAAAAGGTGATAGACATTTATGATTGGATGCTTATCCCTTTTCTGAGGATTTGAACATTTTCTAATAGGAAATTTAAAACATGACGAGACTGAGGATCACAGGTTCTCGGGCTTGTCTCATCCTCTTTTTCTCCTGTCCAGGCTGGCCGGGTCACCTCCTATTCCATCTGACAACAGAGTATCTTCCAGTATTGGAGAGAGATTGCCTTTTCTCACCAGCCTAAAACATTGTCTCCACACAGGTGAAGACCCCCTCGTGGACGACCAAAATGAGCGAGATATCAATTCAGTCGCTGGTGTTTTAAAACTGTATTTCCGAGGACTGGAAAACCCACTCTTTCCTAAGGAAAGGTTTCAAGATTTGATATCTACTATTAGTAAGTATTTTCCCGGTGGAAGGGCCCCTTGCTCCACAGGTCTTTACAGAAGTTGAAGTGCTGTCTCTCCCTCCTGTCAGGCACAGGAGAGGGATGCTATGAGAGAAGTATGGGCCTTGGAGAGCTTACGGCCCAGCTGTGTGAGCGGCACAATGGACTAGTGGACATGGTACATTCCCTAGGTACAACAGAGCGAAGAGGAGAAGCATAGGGAAACCTAGGGTCAGAGTAGACCTGGGGGATGTTAGCAAGCCTGACAAGAGGAAGGGAGAGGGGGAAGCCTAAGAGGGTTGGGGGCAGTGGACCATTTGGATCAACAGTGCATGGTGCAAGAGGTTTGGTGCAGTCAGATGTAGCAAGAGAAGTCGATCTGAGTGTCTTTGAAGGACCACACAGCTTTGGGCCTTGGGTGATAGGGATCCATGGAAGGGTTAGGGATCAGGTCAGCAGACAAGCAAAATGGTGATCGTTAACTGACTGGGAGATTATCTTCACACTGCTGGCCATGAGAGTGCCTGATGGAAGAGGGATTGGCAGTCAGGACGTGTCCCAGGAATGGGACAGAAGAAGGGGTGGCATGCTTAAGCTCTCATGTTCTTTCTTGGTCCGTCACCTCCCTCAGCGTTTCCTTCCTGCTCATCTTTTAAGATCTATGCCAAACTCTAAATCAAACTCTGAATCCCAGGCCACAAAGGCTCCATCCTGTCTGAGCCCCATGTCACTGGCCTAGCCAGTATCATTAGACCAAATCCCCATCATTCAGGTCCTATGCAGGGCAATGAGTGGATAAGGACAGAGTCCCAGCATGGGTCATGACTGTGCCCGGCCAGAGTCACATGGTGTGAGGCTCTCTTCTGTTCTGTCCAGGGCTATGAGTATATCACAGAGAACCTACACACGTCAGCCTCCTTCCAAACGCAATGGCCAGGGTCATCTTCAGAAGTCTTTGTAAACAGAGTCTACCTGTAATTTATGGCACCCCATTACATTTATTGAACAATAGCCCCCCTTCTGTGCTTTTGATTTCCAGAGTTACAGTTACCCCCCAGTTAACTGCAGCGTGGGGGTTTTGAATGGGAAATCCTAGAATTAAAATCCTAGAATTAGAATTACTTTAAATGATCTTTGTCCTGTGTACTGCTGTAACTGTTCCCTTTCGTTATTGTTAGTACCTTCCTGTGTTATTTCATGAGGTAAAATTTACCAAAGGTATGTTTGATAAAAGACATGGTACAGATGGGGTCTGACACTGTTCCTGCCCTCAGCATGTCTTTGAACATATCCCTACTGTTACATATTTGTATGCTACCTCCTAATTAGAACAAAAGGTTCTCCTTTTTTCTCAGAACAGAGTGATATAAGTTCTTTTAAAAAAATATTTAAGGGCTAGAGAGAGAGCTCAGAGGTTGAGAGCATTGGCTGCTCTTCCAGAGGTCCTGAGTTCAATTCCCAGCAACCACACGGTGGCTTGTGACCATCTACAATAAAATCTGGCACCCTCTTCTGGCCAGCAGGCATACATGCAGGCAGAATGCTGTATACCTAAGTAAATACATCTTTTAAAAATGTCTTTAAGAACTACAATGTAGTTAATAGTCACAGGGGTGGTACTTGGCATGGATGATTGGCAGGAGGGCCTGGAGGACTTGTAGAGGGGCCATGGAATTTATTTATGCATAAAAAACTGACTGATCTGACCTGGGTGAGGCTTCCTCCAGCCAGGTCTTGAAGGTGAGCTAGAGGGATCGATCACCCTGTTGAAATTTAAGGTAGGCAACATCTATTTGTGTGCCCTCCACAGTCAGGGCATGTGGGTGCTGATGCCAGAATGGACTTCCATTTGCTACACATCCCCACACAATGCCTTGTTAGGAAGCAAGAACCCCAGCTTTGGCAACAGCACCTTGTGGAGAAGTGTGGCTCTAAACAGTCTTCAGACTCCGGGGAAGAATGGTGGCCAGGAGACGAAGCAGGCAAGAGTGTCTGTAGCTCTGCCGTGTCGGCTGCTGAGGAGAAAGAGGGCTTTAGGAGGCCGGGGCTCTGTGAGGAGAACATCACTGGCAATGTGTGGCTTGTCGGCACTTCTTGTCGTCCAGGTTGCCAGCTCCATAGGTACTACTCTGCTCACCAGACCATAATACCAGCATTTGACTCTCCGGGGTTCACCTGAGAACGGGTCTTGGATGAGATCCTGGGCATGTGCCCAGCCATCCAGTCAATAGGTTACTCAGGAGGAGCCTGTGTTTGCTCTGTTCTTTTCGGAGTGGCTGTGGTGTGCCAGGCCTGGGATGTGGCTGGTGCCTGTCACACTTCCTAAACCACCATCCCTGCCTGTGTCACCAGGACTCCAAGGCTGCCAGTGACGGAGACTGTCTGAGTCCATAAAACGAAGGGTGTCAGTTCCTCTACCAGAAAACTTGAGAGCCATCCATTTTGGACTTCCCATGTCCATCCTGGGGTTTGTCACTCCTTCAGTCCTCAGGCAGAATGCTCTTTCCTGGCAGTCCCTCGCTGCTCCAGATTCTCTGCTACCCAAGTTCCAGGCATCTCTCTGTAGGTTTCTCCACAGTCTCAAGACCAGCTCGAAGCAGTTCTGAGTAGGCTAGCCCCCAACTTGTCTTGTTCTGACTGGCTCTGGCCAGGATCTCACACAAATCTCAACTGAAAGTAGAGCCATCTTGATGGGTCCCTAAGGAGCTGATGGAGGAGGTGAGGCCTGGAGATATCTGCTGCCTTTCTCTAAGGGTAACAGGCATCCTGATCCCCTGTGCCTTACAGAACTGGAGAACCCAGCTGACAGGGTGCACCCAATCCAGCAGATCCTCATCACCCTGCCCCGCGTGGTCATCGTGGTCATGAGATACCTCTTTGCTTTCCTCAATCAGTGAGTACCTGGCCTTGGGAGCCCTCTGGGACTGGCCTCCTCTGGGAGGGGTGTCCCAAGGCTGTTATGAGTGCTACTGTTATAAATTGGAATATAGAACATTCTTGCATTTGAGTCGAGTCCCTCCTTCCCCCAAAAAGAAACCATGGGGGAGGATTTGCCTTTTGGGTGAACAGTGGGTACCTGCTCTCTCCTAGCCTTTCCCAGTACAGTGATGAGAACATGATGGATCCCTACAACTTGGCCATCTGCTTTGGGCCCACCCTCATGCACATCCCTGATGGGCAGGACCCTGTATCCTGCCAGGCGCATGTCAATGAAGTCATCAAAACCATCATCATCCACCATGAAGCCATCTTCCCCAGCCCGCGGGAGCTAGAGGGACCTGTGTACGAAAAATGCATGGCTGGAGGGGAAGAATACTGGTAAGGCGTCCTTCCTCTTAATATCACCATTAACACCATCCTATCGTTGTTAAGAACAGTCAGAAGCCTTCCAGTTTTCTCATGACACTAGGGTCCGTTCATCATACATAGTTTTTCATGAGAGCTTCACAGCAGTCCCACATGAGAGACAGAGATACCAGCCAAGACTGCGTAAGTTTCAAGGAATAAAACGCACCTCCAGATAGCCTAAGCCCATCGTGCATTTGCAGCTTACTTAACTGAAATATCTAGGGTTGTGTCTTCAGGTGTGGCTGGGTCCAGAGGCTCGGCTGTTGTCAGCAGGACCCAGCCCGCGGTCTCTGCTCCTTGGCTTTGCTGCCTTCTGTGCTGGCTTCAGTCTTGGACAGCCTCACCCTTAGTGGCTGTCAGAAGGCGGCCAGCAAGCAGGTCCGTCCTTTGTCGCCTATTCTCTGCAGCCCCAACAGAAGGAGAACTTCTCTCTCCCAGATGTTCCTATAGGAAGTTCCCATTTGAGTCTGAGGAGCTCTCAATATGTTGTGGCTGGCTAGGTATCATAGGCCTATCTCAGGAAGCAGAGGAGTGGGTGTCCCTCTGTGAACCCCAACAGCTGAAAGTGATATCCATCACCAACCTCTCCTATCCAGGAGTTCTCTCTTCCAGAGACTGCCCCACCTCAGGTTAACGATCATTAGTTGGTTAGCTCTCTTAGCTGTTAGGACTCTCTGTATCAGGAGAAATAGTCAAGAACCTTTTGGGAACCAGGCTGGCTACCTTCCCCAAACTAAGCCTGCAAGAGTGAAGATGGATATGTGTTTAAGTGTAGTGAAGGGCCACAAGTGTGTCTGGTCACAGCTCTTTGTCCTTCTGCAATTAGAAAGCACAATGTCAGCGTAAAGAGAGGCTAAACACACAAATTACACATGTACAATACACACTTGTAACTTCTACACTTTTCTTCACTTCCCATGAGACTGGAAAATTAGCAATTACGTGGTCATTGTGAAGGTATTTTCAGAACTAAAAAGGGAGATGAAGCTGAAGGTCTCAGTACAGTGGACAAAATCCATTCATTCAGCAGTCTCCCCCACCCCACATTCATTCAGCAGTGCCCCCCACGACCACCCAGCATCCTCTGGGGACTGCATCTCCAGGTGACAGGGATGGTGCCTGAGGATCAGCTTCAGTGGGAGGAGTGTTAACAGGACAGAAGCAAGCTGTTTCAGCAAGGGCCCCTGAGCCAATCACAGGCCACCAGGAAAGGCCTCTCAAGGAGGTAAAGAAAGATCCAAGTTAGCAACCTAAACTGGGGCCAGTTCACAGGGGACTAGGCCTGCAGCACAGAGTGACAAGTGCCTGATTTGTTGAGGTGGGGTGTGTGACAGGAGGTTGGTGAAGTGCCAGGCTACACAGGTCAGCTGGAGGCCGGTTCTGATGGCCTTGATTTGGATCTAATCCTGGTGGCAATGGGGAATTATCACAATATAGTCTCTGTTTCTTTTTGTCCTTTTTAAAACAGTCTCATGTAGCCCAGACTGGCCCCAAACTCATTATAGAGCCGAAGCTCACTTGAGCTTCTGATCCTCCTGCCTTTACCTACTGAGAGCTGGAATTACAGGCGTGCACTACCAGGCCAGGTTTGTGTGGGGCCAAAGAGAGAAGGCAGGCCTTTGTATGTGCTAGACACTACCAGCTGAGCTGCCGAAAGCCATTTTTAAAATGGCATCGCAAATGTCACCTCCTATTAAAAGCCATCCAGATCACTCTATGTTGGTCTCCTCTGCTGCTCTCATGTCAGGCTGGTTCTTTCTTATAAATCATTATTTCATCTTGCAACTGTTTATGCACTGGCCTCATTACCTGGGCTGTTTTCTCTCCCTAGAGTGTGAGCAGTGAGGTCAGGGACCTAGGGACCTGGTCCACTTGATTTGTCATTGTGTCCTTTCTACTTAATACAGTGGTATGTATTAGAACCCAGTCAAGATCTTGATGAAAACCTGGTGCACGCGCGTGCACGCACGCGCGCGCGCGCGCACACACACACACACACACACCATGAGGAGAGCCCTGGCCTCCAGACGCTTGCAGTTTCCCACTGCCCTCTGAATCTCATTGAACACATAAGCATTTCAGCCCACGTCTGCTACTGTACTTGAGACTGCGTCGTCTATAATGAACTGAAATCTGTGTAGCTCAAGGTTCTGAAAACTAAGAGGTATGCTACATGCAACGAGGGCATTCATGTGAAATCATCCCATGATGGAAGGCAGAGGGAAAGAAACGGTGAGAACAAGCAAGATAGCCCAAAGGGGTCAATGGCTAACACAGTAAGTCTACCCTCGTATAACTAACCTCGGTGGACACCGATCCATTTCTGACAACACAGGCCTTGTAGCCTAATCACCTCTACTTAGATTGTACCTCCAAACACGGTGGCATTAGGGATGATGTTTCTAATACATGTGGGCCACATACTCAAGCATTTGACAATCTATCAATTCCAGAGCTAGGGTCACTAAAGGAGGATTCAGGAAAGTCCCCAACAAGATCTCTACCTATGTTTGCTTGCAGTGACAGCCCACACAGTGAGCCAGGGACCATTGATGAAGTTGACCATGACAATGGCACAGAGCCTCACACCAGTGATGAAGGTGAGTAGAGGGGAGGGTCCAGGCCAAAAAACTCACAGGGACCTCCCATGCCTAATCAAGCGAGCCACAGGGCTGGTCTCCACAGTGCCACAGCCCTCCAAGCAGCACAGTTGTCCTTCAGCATGGGGAGGCACCCAGGAAAGCCTCACTACATGTCTTGGGTCCCAGCATAGGCCCACATAGAGCAGATCCTGGTGGGTGCTGTGCATTTACTACATACCACTCCTGGCCTATGTCACCCTCTGTGTGTCCTGCTTGGTTCATTACCAATCCTCAGAGACAAGTGTCTAAGAGGAAAGTGTCCTGTCTCTCTGCTACCTCTGGCACAACTCAAGGGTATGCTCTACACCAGGCCTTTGCTGAGACCTGGGACCTGGTCATGAATGAGCTGGGTCCTCAAGGAGTTCCTCATCTCTCAGCAGACCTCAGCAGATTGGAAGCAGCTCCTCAAGAACAGACCGACAATGTGAGATTACAGGGATGTTCCCATGTAGGGGCACCTGAGAATTGCTCCAGGAGTGAGGAGTGTGGAGAGAAACAGAAGTGTGTGTGTGTGTGTGTGTGTGTGTGTGTGTGTGTGTGTGTGTGTGTGTGTGTAGAGAGAGAGAGAGTGAGAGAGAGAGAGAGAGGAAGGGACCCATCTCCTTGATTCCTCTACTCTTGCTGAGAAGTCATGCTAGTTTCCATGGAAATCGGACCATACAGATGAGTAATCTGAGTAAAATGGGCTCAGGCCTTCTTATGCATCAAGGCATAGTGGACAGAGTCTAGGTCTGCAATCTCACAGGGCTCCCCTGCTTACTTGAGCCCGCCACGGGGCTGGCCTCCACAGCCCCACGGCTCTCCAAGCAGCACCTGAGGACCCATGGTGCTGAGGGATGTCACTAAACTTCTATCTCCTGGAAAAGCAGTGGTAAATATTCTGCCTTTAGGTCTGTTGCCCATTTTAAATTTGTCTTTTTAGTATTGATAAATACTAAATACTTTTTAGTATATATAAATATGTTTCTTATCTCAAGTATGATTTTCAGATGTTTTCTTTTATTATAAGACTTGCTTATTGCATTCCAAATGTTGTCCTTTGAAGCACAAAAGGTTTTCATTTTGATGCAGTCCAATTCATGCAGTTTTTATTTTGTTGCTCATTGTTTTGACGATATTCATGAAGGCCCTCATCTTGCCTTCTTTCTTGTAAGGTGTCTTAGTTCACATTACTGTAATAAGACACCATGACTAAGGCAGCTTATAGAAGAAAGAGTTTATTTAGGGCTTACAGTGTCAGAGGGTTAGAGTCCAACATCTACCCCCAGTGACACACCTTCTCCAACATGGCCCCACCTCATATACCTTCCCAAACAGTTCCACTACCTGGGGACCAAATATTTAAACATACAAACCCACGGAAGCCATTCTCATTTCAAACCACCAGACAGAGAAAGCAGCCAGCATTTTACCACAGATATAATACTAGCTGCCAGGGTTTTTGCTTTCTTTTTTTTCATAAGTGTCTGTGTGTATGTGTTTTCATGCATATGTGTGCATGTCTCTTCATGCCTGGCACACGCATGAAGATAAGAAAAGAGTTATTGAGTGTCCTCCATGATCACTATTTCTTTGAGTCAGAATCCCTGAACCTGGGCTCACATATTTTCAGCTGGATCAGAATCCAGTAAGCCTCAGTGACCTTTCTGTCTCTGCCCGTCTCATAGCTGAGGTCTCAGGTGTGTGGCAGATGTCTGACTTGTCTCATGGATACTGGGATCTGAACTCCAGTCCTCTGGTCGTACAGTAAGTGCTCTTAAAGGCTGGGCCACTCTCCCGCACAGCAGTGAGGTTTCCAGAGGTGCATTTATCAAGTCAAGAGAGTGCCTTTCTGTTCCTCTTCTGTGGAGTGTTCACTAGGAAAAGATGTCAATCTTTGCCAAATGCAAACTGTCGAGATGATTATGTCATTTTTCCCTTTTTATTTTACTGATAAGATTCATTGAAATTTTAGATGTTAAACCACTTTTACATTCCTGGGATAAATTCTTTTCAGGGATAGAGAACAATTCCTTTCACATACCCCTGCATCCAGTTTGCTAATATTTTGTAGAGAGAATTTCATCCATATTCACAGGAGATGTCGGTCTGAAGTTTTCTGGTCATATATTCCAGGTTTTGTGTTAGATAATTCTTGCCTCGTGAAATGTGTTACTGAGTGTTCCCCCCTCTTGTGCTTTTTGGAAAACTTGGTGAATAATTATTATTGTTTAAATGTTTGGTGGGATTCAGCAGTGAAGCCATATGGGGCTGGGCATTTCTTTCTGAGTAGTGCTTTGATGGTTGATTCGTGTTCTTGGAGACTCATTCAGGTTTTCTATTTCTTTTTTAAAAATGTATTCTTAGCATGTGTGCATGTGCATGCATGATGAGCAGGCACATGCATGACATGGTATGTGTGTGGAAGTCAGAGGACAACTTTCTCCTTCATCTTGTTGAGGCAGGGTGTCTCTCGTTTCTGCTGCTGCATGCTACAGGCTGTCTAGCCTGTGAGCTTCTGGGTGACTCTTTTGTCTCCCCCTGCCATCTTCCCACGGGAGTGCTGGATTACAGATGTAGACCACTGTATCCAGCATTTTTTTTCTACATTGTTTAATGTGAGAACTGAAGTCATTCAACGTGTACAGCATGAGCTATCTTACTGGCCCCGGATGTTCTAATTTTTGTTTTTTACATTTGTTTATTGTGGGAGGGATGCCTGTATCATGGTTTGTACTTGTGAGGTTGGAGGACAACATGTAGGAGTCAGTTCTCTCCTTCTACCGTAAAGGACTCAGGGATCAAACACATCGTGGGGCTTGGCGACAAGCCATCCCACTGGCCCCAGATATTCTGTTTCTCAAGTCAGTTTCAGTAGTCTACGTTTTTAGGAATGTGCCCATTTCGTCCAACTTATCTAATTTGTTGACATATAATTGTTGATAATATTTCTTTATGATACCCCCTTTTCCTCCAAACTAATGACCTTAATGTTCCTTTTCCATTTCTGATTTTGCATTTTATTAATGTGATTTTTCTATCTTAGTTTATTCAGCCAATTGTTTGTTAACTTCCTTGATCTTTTTCAAAGAAGCAGCTTGGCCCTCTTCTTTTTCCCTAGTCTCTATCTCATTTAATTCTCCTTTAATCTGTAAGACTCCCCCCTCTGCTTGCTTTAGCTTCAGTTTGCACTTCTAATGTCTTTACATTCTTTATAGTTTATATATATTTTATGGATATGAGGTTTTGTCTTCCTGTGTGCTTGTGTGCCGTGTGCACATTCCAGAAGAGGGCATTAGATCCTCTGGAAGCTGAGCTGAGTTGTAGGCGCTGGGAATCAAACCCAGGTCCTCTGGAAGAGCAGCCTGCTCTTTAACCACCAAGCCATCTCTCCAGCTCCTGCACTTCCTGCTTTTTAAGGTGAAGGTGGAGGTTATTGATTTAGGATTTTTCTTAGCACAGTCAGTGCTATTTGCAACTCTAAATTTCCACCTAAGCAGTAGCTGCCCCCATGAGTTTTGATTGTGCTGTGTCCTTATTTCCATTCACCATTTGGAAGATGAAGAGCCACTGAAAGTATCATGAGTGAACAGAGGTGAGAATCTAGCCCTGCAGGCAGTGCGTGATGCTTACGTGTAAGCGGACAAGAGAGAAAAGGGCTCATGGGAAAGTGGGGTAGAATGTATGCTGAGGCATAGAAGGAAAATGAATTTCTTCAAACAGATGCACACACATTTGATATGGGGTCCATGTAGCTCAGGCTGGCCTCCACCTCCCGTTATCCTGCCTCCACTTCCCAAGTGCTTGGATTATAGGTATGCATGACCACACCTAGCCAAACTAGTTTCAATAATCATGCAATGGAAAACAAGGAACTGGCATGCCTGCTCCCTGTGGAATTTTTGTATTTGTTCGTTTATTTAATTTTTTTATGAGATAGGTTATCACTATATAGCCTATATAGCCCAGGCTGGTTACAAACTCAGTCTTCTTGCCCTGGGCTCCAGAATAGTGAGATTCCAGGTCTACGCCACTGAGCCTGGTACTCACTGGACATTCTGAGAAGTTACATAGATTGCATAAGACTGAACAGCAGAGAGGAGTCTAAACCTAGGGTGCTGGGGTCCCAAGTCCCAGCCCACTGTGCTCATCACATCTGCCGCCCATTTTCCTCACTGAAGCCCAGGCTGTCTGAGTCTTGGGACACCCCTCTGACCTCACAGATGCTCTTTCTCTTTATTTCCTTTCAGAAGTGGAGCAGATCGAGGCCATCGCCAAGTTTGACTATGTGGGGCGGTCCCCTCGTGAGCTGTCCTTCAAAAAAGGGGCCTCATTGCTCCTGTACCACCGTGCCTCAGAGGACTGGTGGGAGGGCCGTCACAATGGTGTGGATGGACTCATCCCTCATCAGTACATAGTTGTACAGGACATGTGAGTGAGAACTGGGGCCTTCTGTGAAGAATGAGGTAATAGATTAGTGATGTCTGAAATGGGCAGTAGAAGGGGAATACTGGGTTGTATGCTGGCAGTTTGTTCTCCTGGGATGAATATCAAATCTTGATGATCTCTAAGAATGGGGTTTCTTTTTCTAACTTTCTTTAAGTGGAAATCCACAGAAGAAATATGCACATTGCTCATGCTTCAGATGATACAGAGATAGTATTGGGTCTGGGGCCACCATCCAGACCTATGAGTCACAACCAGGGCACTGACTAGCATCCCATAGTCTTTTCATATCCCTCACTATCCTGACCTTTCCCTGGAGTGAGTGACCAGCTCACCACCCCTTAAGCCCACAGCCCTCCATTCCAGATGTGACCTTCTCAGGGGATGGAGAAACACAAACATCCCATTTTCTTTTAAACTTTTAAACAGATGTCATTTTTAATGATTTAAAGAGTTTTAAACACCACATATCCCAAATATCCAGCACTGTCAGAAAGTTCAAGAAGTCAGCACTTTGTGTGAGGTTCTTTCTGGGCTCTCATTGCCTTCTGGCTTGGATTGGCTCAGGGGAGTTGACCTGTCCTGGAAGTAGCCGTGGAGCTAAACTCCAAAGGAAGGGAACCCTAAGCCTATGTTGTGAGGCAGGGGAGAAAGTTCTGAGCTTGAGCAAAGGCTGAGACCAAGTGAATGAGAAAGGGGGTGCTGTAATAGAGGGCCTCCTCACAAGTACCCTGCACCCCAGACAGGGAGGTAAGGGATGGAGGTAGCTCTTTCCACCCTTGCTTGGCTCTGAGCATGGAGCCATAGGAAACTCAGCATACAGCATCCTGTGCTAGGAGACTCAGCACTCAGCACCCTGTGCTCAGCTTGCAGACTCTTAACACCCATTTCTCTACCCTGTCTCCATCATTGAGATGGTCTAGGAGAGAAAACAAGCTGTAAAGGGGAAAGAAACAGTGGAATGGGGTGGAATACAAGGGAGCCACCCACTAGAGAGCCTGGCTATTGGAGCATCGTGGAAGGCATGTATGGAGGGGAGGTGCTCGGCCTGGGCTGCTGGTATAGATAGTCATAGGTGTGTGCAGACAGGTTTGGAGGAGCTCTGGGCATCCTGGGCCTTCCCCCAGAGGACAGGGACCACCTCCAATTCATGTCTCTCTTCTCTCCAGGGACGATGCCTTCTCCGACAGCCTGAGCCAAAAGGCTGACAGTGAGGCCAGCAGTGGGCCACTGCTGGATGACAAGGCCTCCTCCAAGAATGACCTCCAGTCCCCCACAGAGCACATCTCTGATTACGGCTTTGGGGGGGTGATGGGCCGGTAGGAAATGCGGGTTCATTTTGTCCCCCTAGTGCCCCGTTTGTGTGTGTGTATGTGTGTGTGTGTGTGTGTGTGTGTGTGTGTGTGTGTGTGTGTGTGTGTGAATTGGGAGAAGCAAGAGAGCAGAAAGGGGAGAAGGAGACTCTTACAGCCCCTGGATTCTACACGCCGTGACCCTGAGTATAGCTGGGTGGGTTAGGGGAATGACCCAAGGATTCCAGGTGTGAACCGACGACCCAGCTTTGAGTAGGGGAGTGTGAAAGAAGGAAGAGGAAGACGTATGCTGGCATCAAAGAGCTTCTTATTTTTTAAATAATAATCGTAGGCCAGCCTGGGCTACACAGAAAGACTGTCTTAGAATTTTAATATAATAATGACGAGAGAGACACACACATAGGAGGAAAGTTGGTGGGTGCTTTTCCTTCTCTCCAGCTCCTGTGCCTCCTGCCAGCTTTCTGTTGTTACACCATCTTTTTAAAATGTGAAGCTCCCACAGTCCCCCATCCCCGAAGCACACCACTTAAACGGAGTTCACACCTTCCTCTGTGGAAGTCAGTACCCGACCCCACCTCCCTGTGTGGTAGGAACAGATATGCCGGTCTCTTCCCTGAGGCTGGGCTGTGTCACATTACCCGTGACCAGCAAGGGGCTGTGCAAGTCATCCTGGGAACGGGAAGAGAGAAAAAGCTAACAGTCTCGCTCTGCTTCCCACCCCACCCCCAACCCCTTGTCCTCTTAGATGGTCAAAGTCTGTCCCGCCTACCCCCACCCCCCCACTGCAGCCTGAAGGGTCTTGTGATCAACCCAGGCTTTGCAGAGGGAGCAAGAGATGCTTGTGGCAGCATACACCGGGTATACTTAAGAATTTATTTTAGTTGAGGTCCTGAAGCCTCTTTTTAGTGACGTCTACTCAAGTCAGCTTTGGACACTGCAAGATTATAGAATCCAGGGGTGGGGAAGTCGAAGGCTGGCTCCGTAGAGGAGAATGGTGTGGTCCCCAGCTCCTAGGGGGACCATATCATCTCCTGCCTCTCTCTTCCTCCCCTTCCTCCCTCTCTTAACCTTGTTCTTTTCTTTCTTAAAGCCTCTTCCTCCCCAATGCCTATGCTTTGATCCTACTGGGGCACCCACAGGCTTGCTTAGCTTTGCTGGGGCAGAGGCTTTGAATTGCCGCCAGGCCCATGGAACTGGTCCATTCCCAGCCACTGTCCCTCCCTACCCTCATCCCCATCCAGCCCTCCCTACCCTCACGGAGGCCTCTGTACCTTGGGTGACCTCCATAGGACACAGCAGTCTTTAAGTTATTGTTAAACCCACTTAAATTTGGGCAGGTGAGGGATAGTCCATCAATGTAGCAGATTCGCAGAATGGATGTGGGGAGAATACAGAAAAGCTTGTGGCAGACAAGCTGATAAGCAGCTCATACCCTTTTACACCAGCAGAGCCCCGGAGGTGGACAAGGTACCCACAGACATAAGGCGCAGGGGCATTCACCCTTCAGTGACTTGTTTTCCGAGATCTGGGAAAGCCGTAGAGACAGCCCTGCTCTAGGGAGGTTGGTGGGTGACAATGGCGAGCAGGTATTTCGTTCCCAGGGGTGCTTCCTGTGCTTCCTGTGGCCTCTTGGTACAGTCAAGCCTCAGTGTTACAAACCAGCTAGAGCCTGAAAGGCGTCACCCTTTATGTATGACCACAGCTAGCCACAGCGTTTCCAGTTTGGAATCTTCCTGCCGGGACCTGACTTAGAATTTGGTTAGCAGTGCAGCCAGCCTGGCGCCCACTCTCAGCCCCTCCTCCCTGGGCCAAGTTACCCTTCCCCTGTAGGGAAGGTGTCACAGGTCTGAGCTGGCCCTTTCATCGCCACAGTTGTACAGTCTGGCTGAATGAGGCTTCACTGTGCCGGCTCCTCTAGATTAGCGTGTGGCTACGGTGTGGGGGTTGGCTGGCCCGTTCTGAGCCTGGCTAGGGTTGACTTCTGCCCCATGCTTCCTGCCCCTGGCTCCTTTGCAGAGTGCGACTACGGTCTGACGGAGCGGCCATCCCCAGGCGCCGAAGCGGGGGCGACACACACAGCCCACCCCGGGGCTTGGGTCCCAGCATAGACACGCCACCCCGAGCTGCTGCCTGCCCCAGCAGCCCCCACAAAATCCCACTCAGCCGGGGACGGATTGAGAGCCCTGAGAAGAGGAGGATGGCGACATTCGGGAGCGCTGGCAGCATCAACTACCCTGACAAGAAGGCGTTGGCAGAAGGGCTCTCCATGAGGTCGACTTGCGGCTCCACCCGGCACAGCAGCCTAGGGGACCACAAGTCCCTGGAGGCTGAGGCCCTGGCAGAAGTAAGGGCCCCACAGAAGACAGTTAGGCCAGTGGAGACTCAGTGGGACAGAGGGTGGGAACTTCTGAGTGGGCAACCACAGTGGCCTTGGTGGAACTCGAGACTGAGCCAGACAAGACAGTGAATTGGCTTCCTTTCCATGCTACTAGCTAGAGCTCCTATAAAGACTGAAAGACCCCCCCCAGTGTCCAGGCTGGAGAGAGGGTAGCTGGATTATGGGGCTGAGGTGATGGCAAGCCTCTTCACAAGATGCTATGATTGAGTCCATGTATCCACCAATGCATGCATCCATCCATCCATCCATGCATGCATCCATCTATCTTTCATCCATTATTCATTTATTGATGAATCTTGACTGAGCATCTGTTGTGCGACATTTACCACACACAGTGAAGTACAGTGGAGACCTGATGTACTTTGGCCCTGCTCACCTGAGCTTATAGTTAAGGAGAACTGCCATCCCAAAGTGGCAGTAGGGCCGATTGTCTTTAATTAGCAGGGGAGGGTATATCATATTTTGAGAGTCTACAGTTTGGAAGTAATTCCCTTGGGTATGACCCAAGACCCAAGATGGGCAGGACTAAATAGCTGAAGCACAATGGAGAATATTCCAGGCTCTTCTAGAATGTTTTCTGTTTGGATGATGTTTTTTTCCATTGGCCAGATGAACAGAATCAGTTTGTTTGAAAGTTCACATCACTGGTCATGTCTGTTTTTGACATATTCCCAAAAGTTTCCCTTTTTACTCCCCTAGCTGTAATTTTGGGCAAGTGTCCATTATGTACCTCCCTCAATGTTGTCTCTCATTTAAGGATAACAGACAGGGACTAGAAGGGATGACAGACAGGGACTAGCAGGTCCTGCAGGCTGGGAGAATCTGTTGTGCTGATAGTCTTTTTGAATACCATTTAGAAGGGGATGAGATGAGCTTGTAAGCTTCTGCGCATGTCCTTACAAGACTCTAGGGAAGATCCTCGGAGAATCCCCTGGCTGGAAGCAATGCACCACCAGCTAGAACTCCACACATGGCCTTTACTTCATATCCTGATGCCCATTTCCGGGGAGTCCTTGGGGTTGGTACCTTGGCATGGACCAAGTAGAGGAGACAGCCAACCTGGCCTTCCATCCTTGAAGGCTACCCTCTTGAGAACCATTACCCTAGTACCCAACATCTTCTAAAGACTGCCATCACAACAAGGCAGGGACTTCCTGAAGCTGCCTCAGGGTCCTTTACATGGATAGTCAAACGCAGTCAGGGGCACTGTGCCTAATGCATCAGAGACTACTATGGGGTGCCAGTGGAGTGAGTGAAGTTAGAGCATCATTTATGCTGTGGTACTCTGACCAGGTAGAAAGACATACTTACAGATGTTTTAGAACCTTGAAATAGTTTGCTGTGCATTGTGGAGCTCTAACAAGAACAGGGTATATCGCGTCTCTAGACTTCTGTAGTTTTTGTCTGAGGAGCATTTTGTTAGCCTAGCTCAGGAAATACACACAGCAATACTACGTGCGATTTCGGTGTCCACGCCCGCTCTAACTGGATAGTGCTTTTCATGGACTGAAGTGAAAGTGAAGGTCATAGAAAACAGTCGAGAAGACATTGGACAGCCACCCACTTGCTCAGCGTCATGTCTGAGGAGCCCTTGACTTGGTTGGAGTCAAAGGGGAGGTGGTGTGGAGAACCCCAAATAGTAGGTGGAGTCACCCTAGATTCAAACAAAGTAGATTTGAAGCCCAGGGAAAGAGGCTGTTTTGGAAATGTGCAATGCTGTCCTCTGAAGTGGGGAGGAGGTGGAAACCGAGACCTTTCCCAGCTGTGTCCCAGGCCCCACTGCCTCTCTGCGGCTTCACCTGGCAGACTTAACGCACCCCTCATCAGACTAATGCAAGGCTACAGCCTAAACGCCTCAGCCCACCTTTCTCTGAGCTTTCTGTCTTTCCCATTCACGCTCTACCAGGGATGGGGAGATGAGAAAATTACATTTTAGTTATTGACATTTTTACCTTTCAGTTCCCATTGGATTGGATCAAATGGGGGCGGGGATTGTGAGGGCAACAGGAGACTAAGTCCCAGAAGAGTGGTGGAGGCTGGGGGACCCTGCAAGTGTGTCCACAGTAGACAGGTAGAAGAGCCCTTCTGCAGAGTCACCCACAACTGAGCCTCTGGAGAAAGAACTCCTGAAGGCCCCTTCTTAAAACGGCCAGCACAGTGGGCAAAGGGCTAAACATGACAGGGAAGCCTAAGAGCTGGCGTTGGTCATTAGCAGGACACAGAGCAAATGGGATAAACTGGGATGGTGAGGTGAGCAAGAGACTGCTTGGGGACGTGCCCTGGGCACACTGGAGTCTGGCAGGAAGGAGGCTGCCTGCAGATCCAGGAAGGAGAGGATGAAGACTCGGATGGATAGAGGCCTCTACTCTATTTCCAGGCTCTAGTCCCATCTGTCTCCCCAGAGCCATGCGTTTTCTTCCCGGGCTGGCCTCAGACCGCGGAAGAGCGAGCATCCCTTAGTAGCCAACGTTGCTCAGACTGGACATGGCACCTGGGAGTGAAGGCTTTTAGCCAGGTTCCTTGTTGTGCCCCCCCCCCCACGGGTTCCGGGTCAGATCAGATGTGGAGGCCGCCCCTTAAAAGCCCCGTGAACAAGGACTCTTGCTCTCTGAGGAGTTGGATGGCCACTGTCTGGCAGTTTGTAGCGCTTCATGTCCTCCCCGTCACCACACCTTCACAGCAAATCTGGGCTTTCGTCAGCTGGATGAAGTGCGGTTTAGAGAGGCTGGTGCTCGCCCAGCTTCTAGATCAGTGCCACTTTCTAGCCCCACCCTGCCCTGGGTTTGGTGTCCATGGCCCTCAGGCTGGCCTGGTGAGCCTCACATCTGTCACCTGAGGTATTCATCACTTTCTGATGAGCCTGCAGATGCAACCATGTCCTGTGTGCCATTCAGATTTGTTCCACTTTTTAAACAAGAAATGAGCCTTTTTAGATCATCATGCTGAGAGGAAAGTGGTCTTCCTGTCATTCTGGGATGCACACTGCATGTTCTGTAGGTAGTAATTTCCCTGTGGGCAAGGATTTCTTTTCATTTTAAAACCCGACATACAAATGTACAGTTCTATAGGGTAGAGCCCGAAGTCTCTCAGTATCTGTATGTGTTAAGATGAAGGACTCTTTTTTTTTTCATTTGATTTCATGTATGGGTGTTTTGCCTGCATGTATATGTGTACCTTGTGTGTGCAGCACCCACAGACGCAGACAAGGGTGACGGATCCCTGGGACTGGGGGTGCAGCCTGTTAGAAAGCCACTGTGTGGGTGCTGGGAATTGAACCTGGGTCCTTTGGAAAAGCAGTCAGTGCTCCTAACCACCAACCCATCTCTCTACCCCTAAAATGACTCTTAAGAAAAACAAACAAACAAAAAACAGTGTCAAGGGCAGAGACTCTGGAGCCAGACACCTGACTTGGACTGTGTTATTTAGCTGTGTGACCCTGGGCAAGGTACTTGACTAATCTGAGCCTCAGTTTCCTTATGTGTGAAGTGAGTATAACAGTCGTCCCTACCTTATCAGTAAGTTATTCAAAGCTTTGGATCAGTGCTCAGCATTAAGAATCATTGCTATGGGGATCATTACTACTGTTTTTGAGTGCCAGGTGCCATGCATGGATTTGATCGTTTTATATATTCACCAACCCTCCGAGGTAAGTATTATAACTGTCTGAAATTTACCAGTGAGAATTCTCAGGCTCAGAGAGGTATATGCAGTTCCATAGCAAGGAAGTAGCAGAGTCAGTTTCTGAATGAATGTCTGTCTGCTACGACCTGACCTACCTTTATGGTGGTGACTTCTTGTGCAGGACAGGTACAGGGGGGTGCTCATGTCGATTCCCTGCTTTGGTTACAAGATACCGTTGGGGTCTGGTATCCCTCTGGGACATGGGATTCCCAGAAAACATCCTCTGGATAGTCTTGAACTAGCTAGCAGCTCTGAAGAACCTGTGTTGACCAGAGCCCTCTCTGTCCCCAGGACATCGAGAAGACCATGAGCACAGCCTTGCATGAGTTGCGGGAACTTGAGAGACAGAACACTGTCAAGCAGGCGCCAGATGTGGTGCTGGACACCCTGGAGCCCCTGAAGAATCCACCAGGCCCCATCAGCTCGGAGCCTGCCAGCCCCCTGCACACCATTGTCATCCGAGACCCTGACGCAGCCATGCGCCGCAGCAGCAGCTCATCCACCGAGATGATGACCACCTTCAAGCCTGCCCTGTCGGCTCGACTGGCTGGTGCCCAGCTGCGTCCACCCCCGATGCGTCCGGTCAGACCCGTGGTCCAGCACCGATCCTCCAGCAGCAGCAGCTCGGGCGTGGGCAGCCCGGCCGTGACACCTACTGAGAAGATGTTCCCCAACAGCTCCTCGGACAAGTCTGGCACTATGTGACCTGCAGGACTGGTGACACCGCCGTGGCCCACTGCAGCACACCATGGCCTCGGGTGGCCTCGGTGGCTTCCACTTGCTTCCCAGGGATCTCCTGGCCTTGGAGGGCAGATCCTAGAAGGTCAGCCTGGGAGGGTGTATGTCTGTGGAGAGCAGAGGCCCAGGCATTAGCTGCACCTCAGACTCAGCCATGTGAATGCCACAGACCTCTTGTGGGCAAATAGACATGCCAAGGAATGCTGGAGCAAGATCAGCCCCAGGGACAGTGTTTCCTAAGATTGAGGCAGATGCTTACCAGCTTCTCATGTTGTCACTGGAAAATTATTCTCTCGATAGTCTCTACATACGTATATATGTGTGTGTATATAAATACGTGCATATATACGCATATGTGTACGTATGTGTCTGTAGGTGTGTGTGTATATATATTTATGCATCTATATACATATACTAGAGAGCTGGACATACACACATGCTAACTGTATATAGACGCTCCTTTTTTTTTCTTTTTATGAAACTTAGATTTACCTCAGACCCATGCCACCAAACATCTCCCACTGGTATTCGGTGGGGTTTGCAGGGACTTCTCTGGGAGAGCTGAGAGGCCCCACAGTAACTGCGAACGAAGCAATATACCACTAACCTGCAGAGACACAAAACCAGAAACAGTCTCCAGCTGTCTCCAGAAGTCGTGGCCTTCCAGAACAGTCTGCCCCTCAAGGAAGGGTGGGCAGGCAGTACCCCCAAGCAGGCTGCTCCTAAAGGTGGGGAACCCTTCACAGAAAACCCTCCATCTGCCCCCAGAGACCCTGCCCTGCCACCCAAAGGCCCAAGGTCAACTGTACCCCGAAAGGCACAGGGGAGGTTGGTGTGAAGACCCTTGGGTTCGTATGCAGAAACGGGATGGTGAGAGGCTACACCCCATCATACATAGCACAGCATCACCTGTGGTTAGGGAAAAAAGAACAACAACAAGTTCCGCAAGAACCCAAACCGTAGCATGGAGAAGTTCAAACCCCAGACATGCTGCCGTAAGGATAAATCTGTGGTGACTATAGAAGTTTACTTCTCTCAAAATATTTCATGTTTTTCTTCTTCCTCTTTCTACTAATTAGGCTATGTCAGCTTTGGAACTAAATGGGCAAGGAGGTGTTGAGTCACAGCATTTCTTTTTCAAGTTAGGCCACAGCACACTGGGCTTCCCCACTGGAACCTGCAGGGAGCCCAGTCAGCCCTTGGCCTCCGTCCTAGCAGGGCTGTGCTGGGAAACACCGTGGGCCGAGAGTTTATGAAAATGGAAGTGCTCTTCACCTTCCCTTCCCTTCCCTTCCTTTCCTCTTCTCCCACTTCTTCTAAAGCAGTTAATGTAGACCAAACATGGTGGTAGAAACACGGTACGTGATTCTGCAACAGGACGAAAGCCTTCTGTATGGCTCTTTTGGGTTCCATTTTACCTGCACTTTTGCTGGCTCCGTTTTCCAGATACCTCCAGATTTTCTGGAGAATGCATCACAGGCAAATCTACCCCTAAAGCGACCATTTCTACCTTCCCCCTCATGTCAAACCAAGGATCTCCCTGCCCCCCCCCGCCCGACATACACACACACACACACATACACCCCTTCTGCCTGCCTCTGAGTTTTACAGTACAAAACCCGGAATTTGAGTCCTAGCTCACAGCAGACAGGAGCTGTGTGACCCTTGGACACAGCACTCCTGTCACCCACAGACACGTTGAGATGCCATCCTGGGCATTTCTTCCCATTGGGCTTGCGTCCACCATCTCTTGGGTCCTCCATTAAAAAGCCACTTGCCCTCTGCCCCAGGGAGGGACCTAGTGAGTCACTGGTACTTGGATGTGGGGAGGATCGCTTTCTGCTTTGCCTGGAGGATCAAGAATGGACACAAAATGAGAATGTTGTCAGAGAGAGGCCTTCCTTCCCTCTCAACTCTTGCTATGATGGGCCCTCTGTCTTTGAGCACATAACGATATCTCCATTTTATAGTTGAAGAGAGTAAGGCCTGGGGGTGGGCAGGAACCTGGGCAAGACATGGCAGATGGCCTAGTAGGCCGTGTGAGGCTCCGGAAACCCTCATTTCTAAGTGTCTGCTATCGTTGATATGCGTCCAGGAGGTAAGACTTCTCTTTGGTATCCCAGGGCTTAGTCCCAGATTTTGACGTCCACTTACCTCCCAGGCAAAAATGCAACATTCTCTGCTTGAATACTGGATAAGAGAAACATGGCATTTACACATCTTCCCCGACACACCTAATGCCAGTTATGCTGTGCAGATTTGTCTCTGGGTTGACTTGGTTCATTTTTCCTTACTGCCTCTCCCCAAATGTCCCGAGAGCAGAGCCTCAGCTGTTTTCCTTAAGCATCTATTTTTTCCCCCATTGGCAAGTGGCTGATGAGTTCACATTTGGGGAAGCGCATGCACAGATGGCAGACGAGTCCCCAACTCCTCCAACCCCCAATCTGAGCTTTGATGCAGAACAAATGGAAAAACACTGTCCACCCCCATCCCCAACACACACACTTCTTCATCTGGTCCCCTGCATGTCTCAGCTCCCCCAGGCCCCAACTCAGTCCCACCCGTGTCTATCGAGTGTGAGCATCTCCCTTCCAGCTCCTGCCTGGTTTTAGTCCACTATATATTGCTGTATTTGTTAAATGCTGGAAAGTAACTGTTAAAATGTGAAACTGTAATTTTTTTAAAAGAAGGCTACAATTACATTATAGCCAATGCCACTTACCAAATCTTTGCACCTAGTAGATAGATCAATGTAAAAACAAATACCAGAAACCTAATTGTACAGTGATTGGGGTGGGGGGTGTAGTAACATAGTTAGTAGTCCTCAATATAGCCAAGCGTGCAAGGGGAAGTGGTGTCTACCAATGTTCATCACCATTAGTGAAAGCTGTACTGATCAGTTAGTTGATAACGGGCATTTAAAAAAAAATTATTTTGGCTTCACAGAATGATTTCTTAACTTCCAACTCATCCGAGGTCAAGCCTTTTGTCTTTATGTATAACCGGTGTTTAGTCTGTTTTAGGAATGAACCAGCAAGATGTTCATTTAATTAAAACTGACCAAAGACAATTAATTCCTGGTCTAGTTTCCTGGGCACTGTGTGGCCCAGCTGCCACTAAAGACCTTTCTCCGATCAATTTGAGAACAAGCTGAGCTTCCGACCCCACACGCCCTCCCCGCCCTCCCTCTCTTCCTCATCGAGCTGCTCTGAGCTGTGGGATCCTGGGAACAACTGTCGCCTTCCCTTGTTTTCAGTGCTAACTTTTCACCTTGAAGCGCCTTTTGAACCCCGGACAGAGCACACAACTGGAGGGAATTGTGGGCTTGGGAGTAAGACCAGAGAGTCTTTTCTCTGAAGTCACTAAAGCAGGGGTCAGGAGGGAAATGGATTGATTCCTAAGGGACGGAAAGGTTTATGTCCAGTGAAGAAACGAAATTGGAGTGGGAAGAGACACAGGGAAATGGAGCCATCCATTGGCGACTCGCTGGAACCAGCAGTTCAGAGATCTGCCTTATAAACACTTAAAACATTTGTGGTACACAAAGAGGAGCTGGTGGGAGAGAGACCTGTCCACAGGGCTCCCTTCATTGGCGTCTCCTGGAGTGCCTTGTTGGGTGCCACCCTCTCTGATTCAGGAGGCATGGATGCAGAGGACATCTCGTGACCTGGTACCTGGTCATCGTTGAGTGGCCAGGGCACATACATTTGAAACAAGTGATGGGAAACCCTGAGGACTCACACAATGGCCCTCCCTCTTAGCCTCTCTCTTCCTAACTTCTCATCTTCCAGATGGTTCCACACTAGAGCAAATGCCTCATTCTCTTGAGAAACCCGGAAAGGGATGGAGGGGGTTGGTGCTTCTAGCTGTGATAGTAGGTTCTGCTGGGCGGGGAGGGAAGGGCTGAGTTCCAAGTGGAGAGTTCCGCCTACTCCAAGCTGCCCAGGGGAACTGCCAGAAGGGACTTCACTGTCAGGCTGAGACCTCCTGGCTGCGCTGAGGTTGACCTGCGCTGATTCTGTTGTCCCATCATCTGGGACTGGCCACACGGCCATTGCTGACCACTCCTTTCTGTGTGAACTGTCCCAGGCAAATCACAAAGCTGTTCCTTGAAGTGGAACTGCCAGAGTGCACTTTCCTTCCGAGACGGAAGTGGGTCGAGGCTAGCTCTGTGCCCAGGCCCTCGTTCCAGGCGGTGTGACTGTTTACATGGTTTGGCAATAGGTTTGCTTCTGATTGCTTCAGAGTGGCTGGTCTATTTTGTTTTCTTTGCTTTCCTTCTTCCCTCAAATTGTGACAGGAAAAACAAACTGAAACCACCCTAGGGAATTGCTGGTTGCCTGTCCCCATGTGATGCTAACCGTGGCCCTCTTCTGGGTATCATTTCTCTACCTTATGACCAAATGCCCGTCCTATAGAGTGTCTGATTGGATCCTCTGTTGCGTATTCTGATGGTGCCTGCTGGTTTGATGTGGAGCTATCCTGTGAAATAAAACAGCTTAACTTTTTCTCACACATAGTCTGTGGTTGTTTGCAAGGGCGACGGGACCGTTGTGGGCGGAGGGCCCAGGGTGGCGTTCCTACCCTCCAGTTCACTTGGACGGCATGCTTCCTCCGTCGGCCACCCTGAAAACATACTTCAGCTCAAAGTCAAAGTTGCAAGAAAGACTGACTGCTGCTTCCAGTGTAGAGAGCTAAGAAGACGGCTGGAAACAGGACTGGGCACTGAAAAGCTAAGACAAGGAGAAGCGGGAGCTGTTTGACATTCCAAGATGTGTCCTAAACATTTAAGGACAAATTGCCAGAGCCACAGAGCACTGATGTCTAGTATCAAGGCATATGTAAAATTTTATCCTCTGTTGTAGAAAAACACAACACAACCTCTTGGACTTTTGAGATAGGTGTAGGTGTGGATGTGTGCATGTATGTGCACCATTAACCAGTCATTTCTGTCCCAAGCACTAGATTACACCTCCCCCAGGAAATCCCTCATCTAATTTTCAAAACAGCCATTGCAGGGAGATGCTATTAGACTCAATCCTGCAAGAGGTAAAGCAGAGGGTCTTGGAGGTTAATTGGCTTGGCTAACCAAGGTTTGCGTAGGAATCCCAGGAGCAAGGATTTGAACCATCTGTTTACCAAACCGTGTGCTTTTCATGTGCTTCATGCTGCCTTTATGTATTCATGACCCCAAACTGGGTCTAGGAACCTTAGAGAGTGTCTTGTAGCCACCTGCTGCAGTCAAGGAAGACTTCAGGGCCTGAGGCTCCACCCCCGCTGGTGGATCTCCATGAAACAGTCTCTGTGCAAAAAAGAATGGGCCTTTTCCACATTCCCAGTGCCTACCATACCCACTCATATCCCACACTCCATGGTAGCCTCCTGCTAAGCCAGGCATGGAACATTTTCAGCTATGGAACATTTCTATATGCATTCCACAATCCATTTACTTGTCATAGCAACCGTGCTCATGCAGGAGCCCCAAATCAGAAGCCTTTCATCTGACCATTATCTTTTTATGTGCCTGGCCCTAAGTTAGCTATTGGGGACACAGATGGATGAGACCCAGTTTCTATCCTCCAGTTCTCAAGCTGCTCACAGCCTGATTGCACAAAACAATCACCCCAATCAATTCTGACTCAACAATTCACAGAATGGTGCCTCTAACTCTGAGGCACAAAATTTGCACAAAGGGCAAATTTTAGCTGTCCGGCTGCTTTACCGGCAAGTACGCATGATCGGTAGCTGAAGTGTTTACTTCCTGCTCAGGTCTGTTTAATAATTTTTGATTTATGAATGACAAACTCCTCAACCCTAGCAACCTCAAGCAATAGAGAATTGGCACCACATTAGAAATCCCAGACTGGAGCTGTCTTCAAGTTCAGGATGAGGAAAGGATGAGATGGGCATTGTTTTAGGCTATTTCTCTCGTTAGCCCACCCCAGCCTAGTGGCTACTCAATGCTAAAAGTCTCTACTACCTGCACCTCTTCAGCCTCAGGAGAGGCTGATGATTCTCCATCCTCAGAACTGAGCCACAGGCTTACCCCTAAAGTAGCTCATCCCTAAAGGAGGGAATAGACAGCTATAAGCAGGGGTAGACAACCTCCTAGTTTCAAGGGTACTGCCATCCCCATCCAGACTATGTCAGCATAGAATAGCCTCCCACAGGAGATTCTGAGAGCTGCCTTATCCTGTAGGCCTGTGAGTAATGAGACACAGCAATGGTTTTTCAGTCCTGCTCAATCTTAGGGTGGTAATTACACAGCAGTCACTAACTGATACACTACACAATGCTCAATCAAACGCACTAACATTTTCCACCTACCAGTGATGACGCCCATCAGGCTTGTGCTGTGTGTGGAGTGCTTCACATGCTGTCTTAGGGTTTCTGTTGCTGTGAAGAGACACCATGACCACGGCAACTCTTATAAAGGAAAACATTTGACTGGGGTGGCTCGATTACAGTGTCAGAGTTCAGTCCATGGCAGGAGCATGCCAGCAGGCAGACAGACATAGTGCTGATTATATCTCGATCGGAAGGTAACAGGAAGTAGACTATGACACTGAGCGTGGCTTGAGCATGTATGAGACCTCAAAGCCTGCCTCCACAGTGACACACTTCCTCCAACAAGGCCACACTTTGTCATGGTGCCACTACCTTTGGGGGCCATTTTCTTACAAAACACCTCACGTGACTTCCCTCCCTGCATCCATACAAGCCCCCAAGGAGGTAAATTCTGTTTCCCCACTTTACAACTGAGGAAACTCACACTCGCAACTAGGACTCCACAGTGTCATTTCTGCTACCCTGCTTGCTGTAGGACACAGTTCCCAGGATTCTGTGGTCACCAAGTGCCTGATGTTGGGAGGCTGGGTTACTCTGACAACCACTTAATAAGTTAAGTATGTCCAGCTTCTTCTGGGGAATAGATTGATCCTTCATTAATTTCCTTTAAATGCTGATATTGGGAATAGTTCTAATTGTTTCTCTACACTGTGCCATGTTGGTCCTTACTATTACAAAAATACTTTCTGTTCTCTTTTTCTTTGCTGCTTTAGCTCTCCACAGAGCATATGGATTTGCAGTAGGTGTGATATTAAGTATATGAGATGGGAAGCTGAAGACAGGAGGGGGTTCAGACCCAAGTCTCAAGTCCAGAGGGAGGAAGTGTCCTAGCATGACTACCTTTTCCCTATAACCCAGGACCGCATCTCCCACAGTGGCCTGGGCCCTCCTACATCAACCATCAGTCAAGAAAATGCCTCACAGACTTGCCTAGAGGCCACCTCAATTGACTTTCCTCTTCCCAGATAATACCAACTTATGTTGACAAAAGTTGACACAAACAAACAAACAAACAAACAAACAAACAAACAAACAAACAGAAAACTAATTGGAACAGGAAGAAAAGAGGCCTCTGGCTATCCTGACGAGGCCGTGCTCCCCCCACCCCACTCGCCCACACATACACTGAGCATACCCACTCCAGTCTTCTCCAGGTCCTGCACACAGGTTTGACAAGCTTCCAACTTCCATCACGAGTGTATCTGCAAAGGCTCTGGGGTCACCCAGACCTGAATGTAGATCTTTGCTTTGATTGACATCAATAAATGGCCTTGGCAAGTGGTACAACCCATGGCGCCAACCTTTGTTAGGAACCTGTGGCTGAGAAGAGGCTTGTCTCACACAGCGGTTTCCAAAGGACAACCTGTAACACACACATAGACTGACCAAGTTCTGTTGTCACAGGCCCTGGTGACACTGTCACCTGCTTCATCCCTGTGCTCTGTGGGAAGCAAGAACAAGCTGCTGGACTTCCAATGACTGGCTGCTTCAAACTTGCTTCAAGGGAAAAAAAGCTTTAGTTCAAATTCCATCATTTACTGGCTGCTAACTGGAGAAAATCTCTTTCCCAGACTACCTTAGTTTCCTTATTTCTAGGACAAGGGACTGGGGAGGCTGATTTTATTTCTTCCTGCTCTGAGTGCCCACTTGATGTATGATCAGAGGCTGCAGAATCACAGAAGGAATGTCAGTCGTCCCTGCTCTGCCCACCATGTTTTTTAAAGGAAGTAGCCTGATGCCCCAAGAGTTTAGGGAATACTTTTGGTATCAACCTTATCTTCTTGCCCCAGTGGCCTGAGTCATAGATGGCCACTGACTCAACGGGAAGTGTGGTTGATTGAATGGTAACCCTGGTCCTTAGTGAGCTGACCCATTAGAAGTTACAAAATGGCTGGGCAGTGGTGGCGCACGCCTTTAATCCCAGCACTTGGGAGGCAGAGGCAGAGGCAGGCGGATCTCTGTGAGTTCGAGGCCAGCTTGGTCTACAAAGTGAGTTCCAGGAAAGGCACAAAGCTACACAGAGAAACCCTGTCTTGAAAAACAAAAAACAAAAAACAAACAAAAAGAAGAAGAAGAAGAAGAAGAAGAAGAAGAAGAAGAAGAAGAAGAAGAAGAAGAAGAAGAAGAAGAAGAAGAAGTAGTTACAAAATGCTGGGTGATTAGTGGGAGAAGCAAAAGACAGAAAGAAGGCCGCACCGACAAGGTCAGAGGTGGAGAGTGGCACTTATGGACAACAGGAAACTGAGTCAGGAGAGGTGAGGTGTGAAAAACAAAGCTCGTGGTTGTAGGAAGGCCATGGAGGAGAGCAGAGCCTCTGAGAGCAAAGTCATGTGGACCTGGCATCAGAACAACCTGTGTGTATCCACCCCACTGCCATGCAATCACTGAGAGACCTCCCCCTTTCTTGGTATAACTTGAGTAGTTGTTGATATCTTGTCACTGGAAGGACAGAGAAGGGATCCAGAACAATGGCTTAGTAGGTGAAGGCACCGGCATCCAAGTCTGACTACCTGAGTTTGATTCACAGGAGCCACATGGCAGAAAGAGAAAAATCACAACTCCCCAAAGTTATCCTTTGACCTCTAGGTACATACCATGGCACACCAAGCTACAGCCCTATAAATAAATAAGTAATGAATTGAAATGCCAAAGGAAAAAGGGGAGGGAATGGTTATAGCTGAGATTCTGAGCCTTACCGTGTTCTTTTAGTTCTCCCATCTATCCTGCAAGGCAGGTACCATTATTCATTGACTCAGTCAGTGAATAAGCAGTCTGGAGAGGTTGGAAGGCCTGCAGTAGGGCCACTGCTAAGAAGCACAGGGTTGGGGACAGATTCAGAGAACATCACTCTGCAACTCTGCCCTTCTCCCTCAGACCAAACAGGGTCATGTAATCAGAACACAGCCGAGGGTACAACTCCCAGTTTTACTTCTTGGGTCAAAGATAAATGTGTTGGATAGTTTTATGTCACCTTGATACAAGATAGAGTCATTTGGAAAGAGGGACCCTCTGTTGAGAAAATGCCCCCATCAGATTGGCCTGTGGGCAAGCCTGTGGTGATTTTCTTGATTAATGATTGATGTGGGCAATGCTATTCCTAGGCTAATGGTCCTGGGTGTTATAATAAAGCAGGCTGAGCACACCACAGGGAGAAAGCCAGTCAGCAGCATGCTTCCATGGCCTCTGCATCAGGTCCTGCCTTTAGGTTCCTGCTGCGAGTTCCTGCCCTGAGTTCCCTCAGCGATGGAGTGTGACTAGGGAGTATAGGATGAAATAAACTATTTCCTCTCCAAGGTGCTTTTGGTCATGACATTTAGTACAACAACAGAAACCCTAATCAAAACATCCAGGGGCTCCAAGCTATCTCCCTCTGCCTCTCCCAACCTCTCTTCACTCTCTTGGCCACGTAAGTCTTTGTGCCCCTGAGCTCAGGCAGCCTCTCCCTGGCTCAGTCCTCAGCTGGGACACTCTTTCCCAGGCTCTCTGCCTGCCTCCCTCTCTTCCTTCAGCCTCTAGACACTGCCTCAGATAGCCTCATCCGACTACTTTGCCTAGAGAGGCCCCAGTCATCACAGGTGACAGGCTCTATTCTCCTTCTCACAATTACCATCAGAATCATTTTGTTTATATTGTTTCTTCCTCCAACCTAAAAGGTAAGTTCTAGAAAGTCTGGGGAGTTGTCTGTTTTCTCCACACTGTCTCCAGGCAGAAATCTGTAGTAGAACTTTCTTGTCGGCCTTTTTTTGAACTGCCAGATCCCCAATGATGACAGCGACTTATTATTAATTATGAAAGCTTGGCCTTCAGCTTAGGCTTGTTCTCAACTAGCTCTTAAGACTTAAATTAACCTGTTTCTATTAATCTACATTCTACCACATGGCTTTTTACCTCTCCTCCATTCTGTGTGTCTGACTTCCTCAGTGTCTCGCTGGCATCTCTTGCTGTGCCAGATCCTAACCCTAAGATCCTCTCTCTGTCCTGCCTATTCTCTCCTGCCTAGCTATTGGCCATTCAGCTCTTTATTAAACCAATCATGTGCCTTAGGCAGTTGAGACAAAACACAGACACATCATCATGCAATGTAAACAAATATCCTGCAACAGAAATCTGGTGTCCAGTCCATAGGAGAGGCTCAATTAATGTTGTGGGACAAAATGAGTATCAGTCCACAGTGAGGGACCAAATGCTGTTTCTGAATGGAGTTGTGTTCATTACTACCAAGCAGGTTTCAGGGATAGTTCCTGAGAGTCCATTGTATGCAAGCTTAGTGTTCTTGCTGCTGTGATAAAGTAACCAGCAAAAGTCTGTTAAGTGTTTATCTTGGCTCACAGTTGAAGGCTATAGTTAATCATGGCAGGAAAATCATGGTGACAAGAGTTTGAATACACGTTGCATCCATAGTCAGGGAGTAGGCAGTGATGAATAGTAGTGCTCAGCTAGCTTTCAACTCTTTATTGTCCCATGACCCAACTCTATAGGATAGTGCTGCCCCAAATTCATGGACTACACACTTCACTGAATGTAATCTAAGTAATCCCTCACAGGTACACCCAGAGGCTCATCTATGTGATTCAAGATCTTGTCATGTTGACAATATTAACCACCACATGTGCCAGGTATGCTGCATGTTGGGGGACACAGCCACGAGCAAAGGGGGTCAAAATGTGCACTAAGTCAAATGCTAGAGGTCAAAGGATGAGATCAACGAACTAAGAAACATGGAAGGTGTGGGAGAATGGGCAGATATTGATTTCGACTGTAAACTGAGAGGTTAAGGCTGCCATTTTGAGAGGAAGAATCTTAAGTTGGATGGGGCCACCAAAGGGATGCACAGGCAAGTGAATGTTGGAGGAGCTACTGTGTGGGAAGAATGGAAAAAGGCAAAGAGGCCGGAGCAGAGGCAAAAAGATGAAACAGACTGTGTGTGTGTGTGTGTGTGTGTGTGTGTGTGTGTGTGTGAGAGAGAGAGAGAGAGAGAGAGAGAGAGAGAGAGAGAGAGAGAGAGAGAGGGGTGATGTGGGGGAGGCAGGGAGCATTCAGGGCTTTCAAGCCAGGGTAAGGATCATGAAACTATTCTGAGAGTGAGAAGCCCTTGGAAGGTTATAGTAGGAGTATTGATCCTCTTTATTGTTGTTAAAACATTATTGGTGGGGGCTGGAGAGATGGCTCAGCAGTTAAGAGCACTTGTTGCTCCTGCAGAGGACCTGAGTTTGGTTCCCAACACTCACATGGTGGTTCACAACCATCTGTACCTCCAGTTCCATGATTCTGACACCTCTTCTCACCTCCGTGGGTACCAGGAACGCAGGTAGTATGTGTACATACATGCAGGCAAAATACTCACACATACAAAATTTAAAAAAAAAACTAAAAGTAAAAATATGGCTAAGGTTGGGTGTGTCAGGAGATCTCAAGTTCAAGGCCAGCGTGGTCTACTTAGTCAGACCTTGTCTAAAAAAAAAAAAAAAATAACTGGTGTAGCTAGAGTTTTCTAGAGTTTTCCTGCCTTGCCCACAGTCAGGACAAATCTTTGTCACCCGCCAGTCCCACAGCCGCTCAGACCCAACCAAGTAAACACAGAGACTTATATTGCTTACAAACTGTATGGCCATGGCAGGCTTCTTGCTAACTGTTCTTATAGCTTAAATTAATACATTTCCATAAGTCTGTACCTTGCCACGTGGCTGGTGGCTTGCTGGCGTCTTCACATGCTGCTGGTCATGGCGGCGGCTGCAGAGTCTCTCCCTTCAGCCTTCCGCTTCCCAGAATTCTCCTCTCTCCTTGTCCCACCTACTTCCTGCCTGGCCACTGGCCAACCAGTGTTTTATTTATTGACCAATCAGAGCAATTTGACATACAGACCGTCCCACAGCACTTCCCCTTTCTTTTTTTTTTTTAAAAGGAAGGTTTTAACTTTTACACATCTCCAAAGTCAGCTTGGTATATTTGGGAATTTGGGCGTAGCTTCTCTTACTACTTCCTGCTGGAGGGGGGCGCTGTATCTTATGGGGACACAAAGAAAATTTTAGGATCATGGAGTAGTCCGTGACTTGAAACGATTCTGAATGTTGGATCATCTGGGCCATGGTGTCATCGGAGACCTTTCAGGTGGTCTTGGCTGGTCAAACCTGATGTATCTTAATCTGGAACAAATCCATAGCCTCTGGCTTTCTGTGGAAACAAAAGCAGAGCCTCCTTTCCAAAGCAACATATCCTTATATCCAAATTTTGAAGTTAAGGTACCTTTAAAATACACATTTTGGCATAACTCAACAGTTTTTGCAATCAAATGTTTCTCTTCAGTTACGAATATCAAAGAGAACATAATCCAGATTCTCTGTGTGGTAGCCATCTTTATGTGGCTTATGTTTTATATTACCTTGAGCCTATTGCTTTAAACTGCAGCCTTCTAAGCCTGAAACGGCACTGTGGCTGCTGGCTCCTCCCACTTCAGCTTCCCAACATGGCGGTGGTACGTTTTTCCGCCAGCTCTGGGAGCCATCGTGGGTCTGTGCTTTTATCCAAGCAGTGTGTAGCCCAGAAACCTCCTTTTGTTTTGTACTAGCAAAGGCTAAATCCACCACGCAGCTTAATGTGCCACTTGCAGAGGCCTCATTCCCGCCATACTGCAGATGGAGCTCGCACGCTAGGAACCCGCCAGTAGCTCAAACCGGCAGGCTGCCGCTCATTTGAGAGAGACTATTAGGAAGCTGTTTTTAGCTCTGTTTTAGAATCTTTTCTCAGGTTTTAGGTGGAAACTCTTGCCCTCTCGTTGGTCGCCATTTGTAGCTAGAGTTTTCCTGCCTTGCCCACAGTCAGGACAAATCTTTGTCACCCGCCAGTCCCACAGCCGCTCAGACCCAACCAAGTAAACACAGAGACTTATATTGCTTACAAACTGTATGGCCATGGCAGGCTTCTTGCTAACTGTTCTTATAGCTTAAATTAATACATTTCCATAAGTCTGTACCTTGCCACGTGGCTGGTGGCTTGCTGGCGTCTTCACATGCTGCTGGTCATGGCGGCGGCTGCAGAGTCTCTCCCTTCAGCCTTCCGCTTCCCAGAATTCTCCTCTCTCCTTGTCCCACCTACTTCCTGCCTGGCCACTGGCCAACCAGTGTTTTATTTATTGACCAATCAGAGCAATTTGACATACAGACCGTCCCACAGCAAACTGGTCTTCTAGACCTTAGCTAGTCTTTAGAAATGGAGGGCATGTTGCTGGGGATTTGGGTGGAGCATGAGGCTTTGATATAGTCTTGGGTCCTGTATAACAAAGGAACAGTTTCTGATAGGAATTCCAACCATGCCCCCATGGTCATGCATGCCTGGCAGGACACTTAGTCATCTCCGTCTAGTCATTTCTGGGTCATACGTCCTACCCTACAAACCCATGCCCCATGGCTACGTGGTCACGTAATCTCGTGGGCGTGACCACGAGATCTATGTGCATGCATGGAATAGCCACATGGGCCTGTGTGTGCAGGTGCATCCTGGCCTTTGTAAGATGGGCCCCATGTTCCCCCCGCTCTCTTTCTTACACATGTCCTTCCACAGGCCTGACCACATCTATCCCTTCCTTTCTCTTTATCTTGATAAAACTCTTGTCAGTGGATTCTGTCGTGTTTCATGACTTTTCCTTGGGGGTAAGAGCGCTGCAAAAACAAACAAACAAACAAACAAAACAAAACAAAACAAAACAAAACACCAGTTTCTTCTTACCTGAAATGTGAAGAAGGGAGTAGCCAGGAGTGTTAGCTCACACTTGAAATCTGAGCGCTTGAGAGACTAGGGAGGAAAACGATTTCCTCAAGCTCAAAACCAGTGCTCTAGTCCTGCCTAAACTGCTGAGAGAGACCCTGTCTCACAGAGCTAAGCAGCCAACAACTGATAAACAAGAAAAACATACACTTAACACACACACACACACACACACACACACACACACACACACACCAAAAAAAACTAGGGGGAAATGATCTTCTGGTCTCTTAGTTTTGCTTCCTCTGATGGCCGTAGATGTATCTTGCCCTCCAAGGAACTGATTCACACTCTTCATTGTGGAGGCCAATGGCTCACTGACAGGACTGGAATTGGCACAGGACACACCAAGACCAAGTTCTCAGCACAAAGGGGAATTATGAGGGACACAGAGGGACAAAGGCAAGGATAAGAGACAAAGACAGGAGACAGGGTGAAGAAGGGGAAGAGATATTTACCCTGAAGGGACAAATGACTATGTTGTTTTTTATCTAACTTATCCTATTTACTCGGGAGTCAGATGTTGGGGTGAAAACCTACTAGATCAGAGAAGCCAAAAAACAACTAGCTGACCTTCCTTTTTGGCCAGAGACCCAGCAAGAGTGCGTCTCTCCACTGGTCCCAAACTCAAAACGGCCCCAGAATCTCTAAGTTCCTCCCTACTCCTTCCTGTGCTTCTCTATCCATATTCCTTACTCTCTATGGCTAATTCTTGTCAACCAGTCACTGGCTCCATCCCCTAATCCAAGGTTAATTTTATTAACACAGTCTCGGAGTTTCACAGAGAGATAAAATATCCCATAACAGGACTACCTCTGGATAGAGAAGAGACAGATGTGGCATGTAGGCAAATGGTGGTTTATAAAGAGAAAAGGGGAAACCCCCGTGTTAGGATGAGTTGGTTTGTTTTGATTGGGCATTTTAATTAGGAGAGCTAAAAGGCAGTTTTTGATTGCTGGACTTGAAAACTTTGATAGCTGGACCTTGGTAGTCAGCCTCAGGGGGAGGAAGTGGCCAAATAAGGGAAGAGACCATAGTGACTAGCTTTAGGAATGCAACAGAATGGTTTTTAGCAAGGGGGAGAAGGGTGAAAGGCAAAGCCTGTTGGCGCCATGTTTGCCATGCTCAGGCCGGCTACAGCCCTTCACTCACATGTGGCAAAGCTGCAGACCTTTCTTCCCAGGCCACTTCAGACTCCTGTCACGTATGAAACGAGATTTCCTTTCCTCATTGTAAATTCTGTCTGGCCTGACATTCACAGGGCTTCCATCCACCGACAATAGCTTGGTCCTTGCTTCCTTAAAGCTGTTGAGAAATGCATTAAGTAAGACTCAGTTCAAAGTGGCAGAAACCCAGCATGGCCTGGCTGACCAGAAAGGGGGCACTTGGTGCACCCCACCAGTGCCCAGGGAGGTAGAACTGGATGGAGGATGGGAAAGTGGGATCCAAGATGTCAAGTTCGGGCCCTCCGCCTTTCAGGTCTCCCTCCTGCACCGGTCCATTCACCCATCCTCCTCCTCCCAAGTGGTGACCAAGAGGGCCCAAAGGAATCGCAGTTTTAAACCTTAGCACTTAGCCGCCTAGACAGGAAAAAGTTTATATCTTCCCCAGCTCATGAGTCCAAGTCCCAGGGCTGTCTCTGATTGGTCTATCTTGAGTCACATGCTTCTGTGGAGCAATCATTAAGTAGAGGATGGGTCTGACCGTTGCTAATTTGGTCAGATTACATGCCCATTCTCGAGCCAGAGGTTCAGGTTTGTTTTTCTTGACCATATCAAGATAACCAGGGATGATTTTTCAAGAAAGATAGGTTTTGTCTTTTGAACTTTGACACCAGGACAAACCGCAAGGGGCCATCAACAGGCCCACCTCCAGGGGTCACCCTTGAGAAACGCAGTATTTATTTTCCCCATGATTTTTTTTTTATTGATTCTTTGTGAATTTCACATCGCGCACCCCAATCCCAACCATTCCCCTGTTATTCCACATCTGCCCTCCACCCTTGTAACTTCCCACCAAAAGAAAATGGAAAAAAAAAGTCTCTCCGTGGAAGCTGTGGTGTGTCACAGTGTGTCACACAGTCTACCCTTTTTTCCAGCCAGCTTTACTTGCAAGTGTTCATTACAGTGAGTATTGGTCTGGTTTGAGTCCTATGGCTTCTGCTATAGCATCAATACTGGACCCTCAACAAGATGCCTCTCAGATATCCTGCTGTTTCCCTGAGTCATGGAGATCCTGCCGCTTTGTTTTTGCAGGACAGGCCCCTTCACACATTCCAGCAGCACACAGATGGGGTAGGTGTTGGGGTGGGCCAGATAAAAGCCCTGGATCTGGGCCTGGGTGGTAGCTGAGCTGGTCAACTGGCCAGCTCTCCCGTGTCCACACCCCCAGGGGCCAGCTCTCTCACCCTGCCCAGGTGAGGGGTGGGGTCGCTCTCCCAGACCCATGTCGCTCTCCCTCTTGCCTCAGCGGACAGGGGCAGGCCAGCTCTCCTACACCTCCAGCTCTCTTGCATCCACATCACCTCTGGCACCACCACACAGCGGCCAGCCAGGGCTTGGTCTAGCTCAATGCAGTACTCAGACATCCACACGACCTTAGACGGCAGCCCAAACTAAGGAGGTCACATGGTATTTGGTGCTGACATGGGTCATGGATGTTGACACAGTCAGCTGCTGCAGAAAGGCCATGGACCCAGACTTTGTCCTCGGCAGCATCAGTCTGTCCAGATGTCACCGTGGCCTCAGGTGGCAGGGCAGGCCTCTCGCATCAGGCTGTCCCTTATCGCCTGTGAGTCTCCAGTTCTGCCTGTCTTCAGAGTGCACACACGGTTCCGCTTCTCTTTCTCTCCCATCTCTCCTGCACATACTTGCTCATCATAGCAGTGCCCACCCCAGCCCACACTGGTGCAGCGGTGGGCTGATCACCCTAGTGGATCTCTGAGGCCTGGCTGCTTGTGGTGAAGTCCTGGCTTCCCTCCTCCCTGGGAAGCCGCAAGAAAAGTCTATTTAAAAAAAAAATCAGAATTTTTAGTCTTTTTTTTTGGGGGGGAGGGGGAGGTAGGGGGTTTTGAGATAGGGTTTCTCTATGTAGCTTTGGGGCCCATCCTGGAACTCGCTCTGTAGACCAGGCTAGTTCAAACTCACAGAGATCCACCTGCCTCTGCCTCCCGAGTGCTGGGGTTAAAGGTGTGTGCCACCATTGCTCGGCTGGCTAGAATTTTCATTTTTAAGAATTTCATGCATGCAGTTGTATTTTAATCATATTCACACCCTCAGTCCTCCCCCTGACTCTTCCTGGATCTGTTCCCCACTTTGCAACCCCCTTCAAACTTCCTGCCTTCTTTCGCTCTCTTTTTTTCACTTTCAAATAACCCACCAAGTCCAATTTGTACTCCATCCTCTGGAGCTTGGCTGACCTACCAGGGGCTACACTCGTCAATAAGACTGACTCTCTCTCCTCCCAAAGCTATCAACCATCCAGCGCGCCTCACTCAGGAATAAGCCCCTCTCCCCTCCATACTGGAACGTTGACCAGTCTTGATCTTCTACAGCCAACTACAGCAGCTGTTCGTTCCTGAGTGCAATGGAGGCATCCTCTCCAGGAGACTGTTTTTCTCCAGTCCTCCCCAATCTAGCCTCTCTTCAGGGACCCTCTCTGATGAGGACCTTTAACGTCCCAGGATCATCATCTCTGAAGTAGAGACAGCAACAGTGACCGCCTCACGGGCTTGTCATTAGAATAGTGGTGGCCCAGAGAAAAGCCTCAGTGAGCAACAGTTACAATCCTGATCTTGCCTTTAAGGAAGCTTAATTCTAGGGTCCCACTCTTAAAGACCTGGGGTCTTCCATGGGCTGCTTTTGTCCCCTAGCTCCAAACGGGGACATTTAGAAATGTGAATGTTTCTCAGGAGGAGTCCACACCTGGTCAGGCACTGCTCCAAGATGGTGGGTTTGTTTGCTCTTTGAGATTGGAATGTTGTGCCCAGATGGTGACCCCCAGAGAGACCACCAAGGACGAGCAAGCTGGAATGCAAAAGCAAGGTTTAATTTCGGGATCTTACTGATCGGTGCAGATGGACCTCTGGAGCTCTTAGGGGTCCCGGCGGGGGGTCTCTGGGGATCCTGGACGAGCCTCCAAATGTTGTGCCCAGATCGTGACCCCCAGAGAGACCACCAAAGATGAGCATGCTGGAATGCAAAAGCAAGGTTTAATTCTGGATATCCAAAAGCGATACAAGTCTAGGCAGGGACTTCGTCCAATACATCCAACACGGTGGAGGCTGGAGGAAGTGCCCACCTGTCTGCAAGCTCAGCTTTTAAAGGGAAAAATCACAAGGTTACATCACTTAGGGTGCTAGTATGGGTACAATTCTGATTGGCTCGCTTCTAGGGACTTCTAGAAATTACTTCTAAGGGAGTGGTTGCCCGCCACCATTTCTCATTGGCTGCCCTCAGGTGGGGGCATTTCTGTGGTCAGTTACCCTGGAAATCAGGGAGAGGACATTCCATAGTCTGGTAGGCATTACCTCGTGACTATCTTGTGACTCTGTACTTTTACACTTCCTGGTTTCTGGAATCTGAACTGACTGGTTTCAGTAACCAATGGCCTATTCCCAAAAGGAGAAAACTTAGGCCTTAATTTTAGGGTGAAAGCATTTTGGTCTTATTTCTAAGATGGCTCATTTTGGTCTCACAGGATCTAGACTCACTCTACTGGTGTGAACTTTTCATCCTCTTGCCTCTGCTTCCTGAGGGCTGGGATTACAGGCTTGTGCCACCATGCCTAGTTTTTATGGTACTAGAGTTTGAAATCTGGGCTTTGTGCATGCTGGGTAGGGACTCCACCAAGGGAACTGAGCCAGGCTGTAGCGAGTCTTTCTCTGTCTTGCCAGCCCAGCTCCTAAATAACCACACAGAGACTTATTAATTATGAAAGCTCAGCCTATAACTCTAACTAGCTCTTATAACTTAAATTAACCCGTATCTTTAATCTACGTTCTTTTACATGGCTTTACTTCATAATGCTCATGCCGCTTACCCTGAACCCCTGGCATCTCCCTTCCATTCTGCCCTTCTTCTTCCCAGCATCCTCTGTGCCTGGAAATCCTGCCTAGCTATTGGCCATTCAGCTTTTTATTAAACCAATCAGAATGACACGTCTTCACGGTGTACAAAAAGATTATTCCACACCAGGCACTTAACATTTCTATTTATCTTTATCTTATTGCCTGTGTGTATGTGAGTGCATTTTGTTAACGCCTTGGGCATCAGATCCCCTGGGCCTGGAGTTATTGACAGTTGTGAGGCATCACATGGGTGCTGTGGATTGAACCTGGGTCCTCTGCAAGCACAGCCAGTGCTCTTAATCACTGAGCCATCTCTCCAGATTCCTCAGGCACTGTTCTAAATGAGTCCCATGGACTGTCTTGTTCTTGTCTAACAGAAAAGCTATAAATTCAAACTATTTTTAGCCTCAGTTTCAGAGAGGTAGGATAACCTTCCTCAAACCATGCTTGGTAATCGGTAAACCTGACCAGGAGGTCTATTCACAGGACAAGTGACCAGTTGTCTCTGCTTCTCAGAATAAATTTGTTTCTTTCCAAAATGCCTGGCCACATCTCTATTCCAAACAGACACCAGTACCTGCACAATCCTGCTAGTAACAGCCCCCTTCCTGTCTTCTAGAAACTACACACATGCTCTCAGAAAGGCAGGGGGTGAGGCAGGGGGAATCTCTCCTTCCCTCTTTTTTCCCTCCCCCCCCTCTCTTTTTTTTCATTATTTCTTGACAGGGTCTCATTATGTAGCTGTGCCTGGCCTTGAACTCCCAGAGATCTGCCTGCCTCTGCCTCCTGAGGACTGGGATTAAAGGTGGTTGTCACTATGCCCTGATTTTTTTCTTCTACGGTTCAGAAAAGGACCCCGAACATACTCAGAGCTTGTTGAAGTCAATTAAATGAAAAGATAAGATATAAATGAACTATGGATTAATGTGGTGAGTGACCATCTGTTTTAGCCTCAGTTTGAGCGCTGCTCTTGTATGGTACTCTGTTGCCCCCATGTGGCCACTTGTAAGATGGCAGACAGTAAACAACTAATTTTGATAGAAATTTTCAAAATTTTAGAATAATGCAGGAAGTAATATAGTTAATTTGTTATATCTATCACTAAGATTTTAAAGTCATGTATGTTTTCTATGTTCTATTTGCATTTGAGCTCCAGATATCACTGTAATGCATTAGCATACATCTTAAAATGAGATCAGCTCATTTTACAGATAAGAAAACTGAGGCATAGAGAGGTTCAACTACTTGTTCAAGTTAATATGCACTGGAATCCAGAGACTTTGTCAACGCCAGGAACTCCTCACCCTAGCTTTTAACATGGCTGCCTGTATCTTTTCCAAAATGGGTCACTATGCACATGTTACCTCCCATAGGAGACTTCCCAGGGCATCCAATTCATGGTGTCCTCCATTGAACCCTCAGCTTTTGATGTATTGATTCCCATTTTCCATGCTAGGAAATTCATATTCATTCACTTTGTTTTGTACTGTCTTGTCTATATTGTCTCCATCCTTTGCCCCACCCCCAAACCCTGGGGTGTCCGCTCCTCAAGATTAGGGACCACATCTGAATTGTCCACTTCTGTAGTTCAGGCCCTGGCTGGAAGGTGTCAGGGAGCTGGAAACATTTAGTAGAATGAATGGAGGGGCTGGATCTTGTAGTACTCTACAGCTTGGAGTATCAACACTCAGGAAGTAAAAGCAGATACCCTGCGTTTCATAGCTAGACCTTGTCTTAAAAAACAAAAGACTGAGGCTTGGAAAGATGACTCAGTGGTTAAGAGCATTTACTCCTCTTTAAAGAGGACCTAGATTCGAATCCCAGAATCTATATGGTAGTTCACAACCATCTATAATTCTAGATCCAGGGGATTCAGTGCCCCCCCCCTTTTTGTCCTCTGCAAACACCCATCATACATGTGGTATGGACAGACAGACATGATGGCAAAACACTCAAACACAAAATAACTAAAGCTTAAAGGTGTGTGTATGTGTGTGTGTGTCTCAGGGGAAGTTGAGGCTATAGCACTGTGGTAGAGTGCTTGCCTAGTTCAGTTAAGGCCCTGGATTTGATACCTAGTACTGCAAACAGACAAAGAACAATAAAAATAAGAATGGAAGAGAGGGAGAGGGAAGGTAGATAGGAAGGAAGCGGGGACAAAACCCCAAGCTCTCTAAGAGAGTGAGGCAGGTTATAGAAGGAGAGAAGATGGAGGGCAGAGAGGAAAGCAAGATGCGAAGATGCTTTTGGCAGGTGCTCAGGACCATGAAACATCAAGAGTGAGTGGGTAAGTCCAAGCCAGGCCTCCACTTGGCTGGGAGGACATTGCTCTGATTAGAGTTGCCAGACTTGGCAAATAAAAGCACAGGATGACCAGGTTAAACATTAATTTCAGATAAACAGGGAATAATTTTTTATGGAGCTATCCTTGCCTGGCTCTCTGCTTGGTGCTAAGTGTTGTGGGAGATCCTGCCGACTCTAGTCTGCTTTTTAAATACAGAACATTTTGTTTTTGCTCCTGAATAACGAAGCACAAACTCTTTATTGATCTAAAAGAAGGACAGATTTCTCAGAGACAGATGGCAGCTTGTTACAGGAGAATGCTTCTGGAGTCTTAAGGGAAGGAAAGGGGAAGGTGCCAGTGTATTGTTCTGAGCCCATGGTGGCCTTCTGGAATCTGCTTGTCCCCTGGTACTTTCTTCCCCAGGTCTGGTGACCCGGAGTAGTGTTTAGCTCCCTGGTTGCTGCTAAAGAGAACAGGAGAGAAACATTCAGCTCAGGAGGAAAAGGCAGGATGTGAATGTGAGGTCACTGGTGATCTGCCCGTTCATCCCATTTCACCAAGTGGCCGGGGGGGGGGGGGGGGGGCAAGTCTTCAGAGATGAATGGCATGGGGTGTGGCCTTGAGGCTCTGCACAGAGAAGGGAGTGCCTCCTCACCCTTGCCTCTTCTCTCTTTCCTTCCTCCCCTCCCTCCCCCTTTCTTACTTCTTTTCTCATATATTTCTTTTTTACTTCCCTAGCCATTTGTCAACTTAATTACCCAGTGTCCAGACGGGACTCTAAAGGAATAACTACTGCACACTGGTTTTATTGTTATTGTCCTGTCTTTGCACAGATACCTGCTCCTGATGCAACCACAACTAACCAACAGTAAAATACCCAACGCAACCTAGAGTTCATTTGCATACTCTTCTCTGATTGGTTGGTACAAATCCACCAGGCACCTAACCCTTCACTTATCTTCCCTTTGCTGGTTTGCTCAATCCAGTGTCCTGGAATTCTCAGATTTGTCCCTGCTCCTGCTCCGTGTGCCCTTGTCTGCTCAATAAAGTGTCTCTGGTGATCTCTTTGGGTTTTAGTTAAAAATCTGGATCAAGCCTGAGCATTGCCACTGACAAAATTATGTGACCTTGATGAATCATTTTGCTGTTCTGACACTCTGTTCCTATATCTGTAAGTGAGAAGAATTGCCTTGACTGGATTCTTAGGAGAATATACTGTGGTAGTTAGTATATTCTCAAAAGCCAGACAGCCTGAGTTCAAAGCCTGCTTCTACTTATCTGCAAAATGCCCTGCACCCATGACCTATTTCTCTTTCTTCTGAATAATAAATTAATAAGCTGAATAAGTGCATAGATGTAAAAACACAACAGTGCTTTGAACACAGGCGGTCTAATATGTGTTAGCTATTACTGTGATAGATATTAAAGTCTATTGTCTAAATGTGGTTCATGGCATTATTGCCCAATTCATATGTGAGTGTGGGCTAGGAAAAATTAGTTGGCTCAGAGTACAGAGGTCCCTTTTTGAAGAACACTCAAAAGAATGAAGCCCTAACCTGCTGGTCCCCAGTCTCACATTTGTAGAGTGTCTATGACAACCGCACCTCTGCCTCTTTCCCAGGAGAGCTCACATGCCTGGCCCACTGTAAGCCTTCAAAACAAACAAGTTGCATGAGTGAATGCATGGGCCACATGGGTATCAGTGACATGGCAAGCTACAGGGTTCTGTCTTGGGTGGCAGCTGGACTAACTTGTGGCCCCTGAGACCCTACTAGGCAGGGGGTGAATGCTGAGCTGAGTAACCAGGCTGACTGTGTGTTGGTTAGCATTCCACATCTAGATGATGGGATTCTGGTTAAACCAGCCTGAAAGGATCCTTGCTGGAGACAGGTCAGTGTGGTAAGACATCACCTGGGAGACGATGAGGAAGAGGAACCTATCAAGCAGTTGGAGTTATTTGATATGAAGATTGTGCTTCCTATTAAACTGATTTAGTAATGCTCTCTGCTAAAACTGGGCCTTATGAGGAAGATTGGCTAGGAGATGGTTCAGGAGCCGGACTGAAGTTTGGTCAAGGAGAAACTCTTTGTCAGTCTGCGTGGGAAACATCTGGGAACTAAATGCCAGTATTAACAATGGTTATCTCTGAAGAACAGAAGTAACTTTAAATGAAAATTTTAGAGGTACGGGCTGGGGGAGTCGGTAAGTGGTAGAGCATAGAGCACGTGCTGAGTAGGGATAGGGCTGCATTTGACGCCTCCCCCTGTACTTAAGGCAAGAGTTCCTGTTTAGATCATGTAGGCTCTATGTGGCTCTGGCGGATGCCACTATCACTCACAGAAAGCAGGGTTGAGACAGAAGTGTAACTTTGGATGTTTGCAAGGAGCAGGGCAGATCTCTACAGCAACCAGAGAGTACGACCTGAGGGGAAGACAGGAGCCTAGACCTTGAAAACTCTATCAAGGCTTAGACTTTATTTGATTCCTGTCTTTTTTTCCTAATAATCAGTCACCTCCGGGAATCTTTTGTTTATTCATTTTCTAAGACAGATTCAAGCTGCCCTTAGTTTTTCCAATCATCCTCTTGTTGTCCCCCGGGGTCTAAGGACTGCACCACTCCAGGCTGCACCCCGGAATTTGCACTTTTGCTCGGAGGGCTTCCGAAGACACTGAAGCCTGACGCAGGCTAACTACAGCTCCCAGCATGCCGTGCGCTTCGCCGCGAGCGCGGCGCGCGTTGCCGACGTAGGCCGTAGCGCGGGGAATTTCGAGTGGAGGAGCTGCGTGGCAGGCCGGTAGTTGGCGGTCCTGTCAGGTGCGACCATGGAGGCCCTGGCCGAACCGCGGTGGCCTCCGGCGCTGGCGATGATGAAGGTGAGTGTCTCAGGAAGGCCGGGGCGCGGACGGCCCGGGTGCGAGCGGGGCGGCGCTGGCCGCGCGCCCCCGCCTCGGCCCTACGCTGGTCGGCCTCGCGACGCCGGGCCTCAGTTTCCAACTCCCGAGACAGATCGGGAACGCACGGCCGCCGTACGCGGGGAGCCCAGGATGGCCGCCCTAACGAACCGGATGTTTTGGGTTTCAGTCACAACCGCCTCGTCACCAGGATATAGTCACCGTAACGCAGTGTCAACGATGGTGACAGTTCATCCTCCGAGAACTTCCCTGTGTTCACAGCGACATCACGCGTGCTTGGGTGGACGTTACATTGGATGACGTTTTTGTGATCATATACCAAAGCAGGGGATCTGCTTGCCACGACTTGCCTTTTCTCCCAGAGGTTCAGGAGTGCGTCTCGTTCTTAGCACACTGCAACCGGTTCCTCCCGGATGTTGCCTTGCCTTACTCAATAATGACACATCTCTCTCTCTCTCTCTTTTTTTTTTTTTTAACTTTTATTTATTTTGTTAATTTATGAGACAAGGTCTTACTCTAGCCCTTGGCTGGCTTGGAGTTCGGTATGCAGACCAGGCTAGCCTCGAACTCAAAGATCCATCTCCTCCAGCATCCTGAGCGTTGGGTTTAAAGCCATGGGTCACTGGCCATCTCTGGCTCACATCTTTTTAAAACAGAGATCAGGACCTAGGCCCACCACTTAGCCTTTCATTTTAAAAAAAATTATTGCACACTGAATTATTTCACTTAACATTTACTTGGGTAGATATGTTTTGTTTTTGTATTTTTGTTTTCCCTAAGAATCACTCCTGAATTCAGGCTTTTCCCTTACTTTTCATAAAAACAATGTATTTACCTATAACAATTGATTATTCTTTGCAAGCAGATTTTGTTTTCTTTTGTTTTGTTTTTGAGACAGGGTTTCCTGGAACTCCCTCTATAGACCAGGCTGGCCTCGAACTCTGCCTCCAAGTGCTGGAATTAAAGGTGTGTGCCACCAACTCCCAGCACAAGCGGGCTTTTAATAGCTATGTAATATTTCATCATACGGATTGTTAATGACAACTTTTTTGTTTGTGTTTGATTTTGAGACAGGCTCCCTGTGTAGTATAGGCAGGCTTGGAGCTTGCTCCTTAGGGCAAGCTGGTGTCTAGCTTTGGAACCTCTTGCTCCTGCCTCTGAAGTGCTAGGCTTAAAAGTATGTGTCACCATAATGGCATTTGCTTATAATAATATGTAATGTGTGTAATATATAATAATGTAATGGTATTTAAATTATTTATTTTAAACATTTGTTCTGCGCATTGAGTGTTTTGCTTGTTTGTATGTGTGTGTTTCTACATGCATGACTGGTGCTTGTAGAGGTCAGAAGAGAGCATTGACTGCCCTGGAACCAGAGTCATAGATGGTTGTGAGCCATCTGTGGGTGCCAGGAATCCAACCCAGGTCCAGCTGATGCTCTTAACTGCTGAGCCATCTCCTCAGTCTCTACAGCTTTTAAGTAATAGATTCATATAATTTAAGAAATACATAAAATGAAACAGATCTTCCTGCCATGTCTCTCATTCCTCAGTTCCCTGCTCTTAATAACTATGATTTATCACTTTGTTGTATTTTTTCAGAATTTTCTTCATATATGGAATATCTACTTTTGCTTTTTTTTTTTTTTTTGGTAGGGTCTCACTGTGTATCTCTGGCTGTCATGAAACTATGTAGATCAGGCTGGTCTGAAACTCACAGAGATCCTCCTGCCTCCCAAGTGCTGGGAAATGTATGCCACTATCCCTGGCTATAGTCTACATTTTTATTCATTTTGTGTGTGTGTGTGTGTGTGTGTGTAGCTCAGGATGGCAGCCAGGTCTAAATCCATGCTAGACGAGGACTCTACCCTTCAGCTACCTCCTCAGCTTCCCACACTAAAGCAGTCTATCATGGTTACTATCAGTAACGTCCTTCCTATCTTTCTTCCTTCTTTTCTTTTAGATTGATTTATTTATTATGTATACAGTGTTCTGGATGCCTGCAGGCCAGAAGAGGGCACCAGATCTCATTACAGATGGTTGTGAGCCACCATGTGGTTACTGAGAATTGAACTGAACTCAGGTCCTCTGGATGAGAAACCAGTGCTCTTAACCTCTGGGCCATCTTTCCAGCCCTCAGTACCTTTCTTAAACTTAAAATTAAAAGGTTTTAAGTTGCAAGAATAAATCCTGTTCTGTTTAGCTTGTTGTCCAAGTTAACACTGACGGTAGCTAGCTATTTTGAAGGCTTCCTCATGCATAAGTATTGGACTACCATGAGGAGGATGGGTATTTCAGTCTCAGAATCCTACCTCTGCCTCCGAAGTGCAAGGATTACAGGGGCATGGAATCATGCCCTACTAGAGCCTTTGTAATGTGTGCCTTTCCTAGTCTCCAACTTGGTTCTTAAGCTGTGTGGTGACTGTTGATATCTTCTACCAAGTGTCCCATATGCCAGAGGATGGATTCTGAAGAGCTAGAAACATGGGAGAAGAAGAGCAGGAATGCAGGGCTAACAGTGTGGCACAGGAACCCGCAGTGTCGGCTCTTCAGAGCTGGGGTAACCTGAAATTTGAATTTAATTTAATTTGAGTGTGTTTTTAGTTTTTTGTTTTTTCATGGTAAGGTTTCTCTGTGTAACAGCCCTTGGCTTTCTGGGAACTTGTTTTGTAGACCAGACTGGCCTTGAACTCAGAGAGATCTGAGTACTGGGATTAAAGGCGTGCACCACCATACCTAGCAAATTTAAATATTTGTGGGGAAGTTTTTTTTTCTCTATTTGTGATGATACTTTGCTGTTTCTCTGTAGTTAGATTTTGAGTAAGTGTGGAATTAATTTTAGGGGAATAGAGGGAAAGTTGTTTGCCAGGCATTGATCTTGCTACTGATGTCTTGCTGATACACATGTGTTTTTATATTTCAGACAATAGATGATTTGCTTCGCTGTGGAATTTGCTTTGAGTATTTCAACATTGCAGTGATAATACCCCAGTGCTCTCACAACTGTAAGTACATTTTGTTTTGTGTTAGTAAAAGCCCAAGATAGCTTTCATTAACACTGAAGATTGGTTCACATGTTCATTTTTTATTTTTCATTCCTCTATCTTATACTGTTAAGAAGGTCTATGTCATCACCTTGTCTTGAATATGGCAGTTTCTTACAAGGTTCTTATATTTTTCTATCACCTCCCCTTTTGGATATTTTTATATGCCTTTTGTAGAATTTACAGCAGTAAAGATTTTGGTATCACTATATGGTTATTTGTTGAGTAGTTTAATATGTTAAGTTTCAGGATGTTTTTAGCAGGATGACAGATAAATGGTTCAATCACTTGGTTTGGAATTATAAATCTTAAACTTCAAAACAATAGGAATGCAGATGCTTTTCAACATGGGATTATTTCCCAGTAAACCTGTCAGGACTTGAAAATACTGTTAAGTGAAAATTTTGTTAACGCACCCAACCTATTTCCTGTTGTAGCACAGAACAGGTAGAATGAATTGACTTCCTGACCTACTGGCTGATGGGGCGCTGTGCCTACTACCTCTACCCAGCATTTCAGAAGTATTGTACTGCATGTTCCTAGTGGAAGGTTGTGGTGGGGAGCAGGACAGAGGAATTCAAAATGTAAAATGTGGTTTCTATGGAGTGAATACCATTTTTGTTTTCTGGGACTGTTAGAAAATTGTCCAACTGTCATAATTCAAGGACCATCTAGGTTCCCTCAGAACTCTCTCATTGAAGAGTACTGCAGATCGTTTTCTCACTAGGCAGCCATGGGAGACTTAGGAGCAGTGCAGTAGCCTTGCTTATCTTCTTTATTAGAAATATGCTTTACATGCTTAGGGATAAGCTTCTTTTCTCTTATTTGTTAGGTGATGTGGATTTAGCCCTCAAACATACTTAGGCAAGTGCTCTGCCACTCTCCTAAGTATTTTAATAGCTTAAGATTGTGGGGCTTCGTTAACCTGTCATTTAGGCCATCTAGTTTATTGAATACTTAGATTTATGATCTTTTTTGTTCCTCTGCTTTCAAGTTGATGTTTGTCTTCGAAAGTTAAAAATCAGTTCAGTGTGGCTTTAAAAAAGATGGGGAAAAGCTTTGACAAAAAGTTCTATGAAGTCATAATAAGATTCTGGCAGATGTCGACTTTGTAGACACACCTCCGCTTGGCTCTTGAGTGCCACTTACCAAGTGGATGAATTTGTAATTATTGCCCAACGTTTCTCTAAATGTCAAAGTCTGTTGAGTAGTTTTTACTTCAGAAGATAGTTCTGAGAATTTATATGCAGAACTTGAGGCTGTGGAAGATGGTTTAGTGGGTAAAGTGAGGCTATGAGAGGCTATGAGTTCTGATCCCTACTACCCACATAAAAGCCAAGGATTGTGGTGTACATCTATAGCCTTAGCACTTGTGGACAGAGACAGATGAAATCCTGGGGGCCTCACTATAGTCAGCCTACCTGGAAAACCAACAGTAACAATGTGAATTTCAGGTTCAAAGAGACCTTGTCTCAAAAATAAGATGGAGGGTGATTGAGGAAGACACACAACATTGGCATCCATATGTACATACCCAGACAAGTGCTTCCACATGTAATAGACATACCAAAAACAAAACCCCTCACTACTTGGCCCATTTTGAACTATCATTACTTTTCTATTGCTGTGATATAACACCATGACCAAGGCAACTTATGGAAGGAAGGGTTTATCTGATGCATTTTCTGCCAGAGAGATAAGAGTCTATTACCATCACAATAGGGCAGGGAATTGTGGCTGCAGGCCAGCATGGCACTGGAGCTGGAAGCTAGAGCCTGAGGGCTCACATCTCATACCATAACAGGAAGTGGAGAGATGGAGCTTGAAATGGACAGTGTCTTTAAACTCTAAAAGCCTGCTCCCAGTGACTAACTTCCTCCAGCAAGGCCACATTTCCTAAGCCTTCCTAAACAATGTCACCAACTGAGAACCAAGTATTTAAATGCCTGAGAAAATGGAGGAAATTTCTTTGAAACCACCACAATGGGTCTTTACAAATGATAGTTTTCTTCCAGGTAGAGTCATATGAATAGCCAAGATCAACTTTGGGGACTGTTTCTAAATCTATTTTAATATCTTTACAAACAGTAAAAATCATACATTAAAATGCAGCATGTTCAGTGAGTTCTGACAGATATGTCATATAACAAGTACAGTTAAGTTTCTTCATCAGATAAAGTTCTTCCCATTTCAGTTAATGTAGTCTATGAAATACCCATAGATCTATCTATAGCTAGATCTATCTATCATGTGGTTTTTTCTTGGATTGATAGGATTGATGGCTCTGAATCCTAGTTATTTATTGCTTGCTGCTCCTTAAACATTCATCACTGTAAATCACTTTATTCTCTTTCACTCTGCTTGTTTTTTTTGGAAACAAGCAATAAACACTATGTTTGCATTTAGTTATTAAAGTTTGAATGAGTTAAGAAGCAGGTTAGTTAAACTAGACCCATAGTCACTGTGTTGTTATTCCAGATGAGGGTCACAAAGTTATGCAGAGCTGCACTCCTGGACGTTCTGGAGTGCTGGTCCTTAGTTGATTAGATGGTGTTTTCTTATCATCTAAAAATAATTAAATTTTTGTTGAATCAGTATGATTTAAAGTGATGTTTTTTTTTAATGACCCATATCCACTGAATTAATATAAGTGAGAGTAGAGTTTAAATTAAAAGCAGTAACCTCTGTAGGTGCCTGAGCTCAGCAACAGCCATGTTTAGGAATTTGGGACTTAAAATATTGCCTGGGAAACTTATTGTGTGTCTTAATTACTTTTCTGTTGCTGTAATAAAACACGATGACCAAGGCAACTTATAGAAGAAAGAGATTATTTGGGTGTACAGTTTCAGAGGGTTAGAGTCCATGACAATCGTGGTGGGAAGCATGGCAATAGGCAGGCAGCATGGTGCTGGGGCAGTAGCTGAGAGGTCACATCTTAATCCACAACCACAAGGCAGGGAGAGCTAACCAGGAATTCTGTGAGTCTTTTGACATTTCAAAGTCCACCCCTAGTGACACACCTCCTTGAACAAGGCCACACTTTCTAATCTTTCCCTAACTGTTCCACCAAGTAGAAACCTAGTATTCAAATATATGAGCCAGTGGGGCCATTTTTATTCAAATCACTACATTCCAGTCTCTGGCCTCCATAGGTTTGTGGCCATATAATAATGCAAAATGCATTTTGTCAAGCTTTAAAAGTCCGCATAGTTTTTCAGTCTCAACACAATTTAAAAGTACAAAGTCTCTTTTGAAACTCAAGGCAGTATTTTAATTGTAACTTCTTGTAAACTCAAAATCAAAAAGCAAATTATATAATTCCAATGTACAGTGGCATAGAATATACCTTACTTTTCCAAAATGGAGGAAGAGGAGCATAGTGAGGAAATACTGGACCAACAGAAGACTGAAACCCAGCAGGACAAACTCTAGAGCCCCTAGCTCTATGTCTGATGTCAGAGGATTCAGATGGTTCTTCCTCTCCTGCTTTGCTGACTGCAGCACACTCCTTGCTCTTGGGCTGGTTCCACATACTCCCTATGTACAACTCTCCTTGGCAGATATCCCAAGGCTCTGGTACCTCTAACATCTTGGGGTCTTCAACACAATCCAGGCTTTGTTGTCATAGCTGCATGCAATAGCCTTTCAGGACCTCTATGCTGGGACTCCCCTGCGGAAAGCCTGACCTCAGTGGCTTTATTTAGCCGTGGAGGAAGATTCCACAACCACTTTTCTTGTGTATCCTCATGACTTGAAAGCAAGAATCATGTTGATAACACTGCCAAGTTTTACTGCCCAGTTGGGATAGAGCCTAGCCCTCTCCTTGAGTTACATTTGGAGAAGCTTTCCTTTGTTTTCAGCAGCAGAAAATTCCTCAGGCATTTATTAGCTGGATGGGGTCTCACCCTGAGTGAACCCCTCCCTTTATTCTGTTGTATAGCAGATCTTCGTTAATCTTCTCATCTCTTTCAGCACAGTCCTTGGCTCTGACATTAAATTTTCTGTTGTTCTTTTTCTTCCCAAACTACATTTTCCCCCCCACTTGCTCTTTTTCATTTTAGACCTGCATGAGAGTGATTACTAAGAACCATTGGATAGAGTTAGTGTTCATCTGTCTTAAAATCTCCTCTACCAAGGAAATTAATCCATTATTTTCAATTTAGGTCAAGTGTGGAAAGTAGCCACATTCTTTGCCAAAATTATCACAAGACTGTTTTCTATCCCAGTTGCTAATATTGTTCCCCTCTGAAACCTTTTGAGCTGGGCCTTCTTAGTCCACATGCTCTTAGCACTGCTGTCTTCCAAGCTCCAACTAGGATAGCCCATTAAGCTCCACTTCAGCTGCTTTCCTAGTCCAAAGTCTAAGTCTTCCACATTCCTCCAAAAGACAGCATGCTCAGGTCTGTCAGAACAATCCCACTCCTGGTACCAGATTTCAGAAATTTCCAGCAACTGTCGGTCACACTTCAGATGTTCTCTTTGGTGCTGGCTTCAGTACAGGTTTCTTTTCTGGTTCCTGGGTGCTTTCTGCTTGGGGACTCTCTTCCCTGTAGAGTTGCCTGTCTAGTTTTTTTGGGGAAGGGTAGTAGTTTAGCCTGTGACTTTGTTTTTCTGATGGATCTGAGGAGAGTTGTTGGTTTTTCAGGTTGTTCACAAATGAATGTCAACTGCCAGCTTCTTTGCAATGCCCAGAAGAGCTCAACCTTTTTTCTGTCTGTCCTTGGCCATATGTCCCTTCCTTTTCCCCCTTGGGGTACTGTTGTTGGAGCTGGCAATACTTTATTTGTGAATACTTGCACCATCAAAATCATACTGTTTTTGCTTCCTCAACTTAACTCAGCTGAACTTAGTCTTTGGGTAGAGGAGTCACTACTGGGGTATTATCTATTACACCAGATAGTTTTCTTTGGGAGTGCATTTGATGCTGCCTCAGCTATGAAGAATTTAGTAGATACTTAGTTCCTGCTTGACTTGTAATATAGTTGTCTTGTGCTTTGTTGGCTCTAAAAAACCTTAGCCCTGTGTATTGTTTTGGCATCTGTTAAGTGTAGGGTGGTGGGCATCGCAGGGTTAGGATGTGGGTATCTGGCACATGTATAAAATAAACCTAGGGCTTCTATGTGTTCCCGTGGCTCATAAATGGAGCAAAGAGGGAGTGGTGTGTGTTTACAGAGTTGTGAGAGCTTAGAAATAAATGCGCTGCACTAGATGCATTTCCTTTCATTAACAATGCTTTTAGTTACATGTGTAGACACTTGTGGAGCAAGAAGGCGCTAGAAACTTAAAACTATAATGATGTAATGATGGAAGTACTCTAGTCTTAGTCCAAAATTTTGTTAAAAGTCAGATTCCTACATTACCGAATAGTGTAACTTCCTGTGCTACATTTTGTGTCTTTTTCAGATTGTTCTCTCTGTATAAGAAAATTTTTGTCCTATAAAACACAGTGTCCAACTTGTTGTGTGGTAAGTTTTTATTTTCTTTTTGAAAATTTTGTTGATTGGGGCAAGTTTTTTTGCTTTCTGTGTCCACAGAAATGCATGGGATCATATGTAGTCCTGAATTAAGCTACTTGACTGTTTCCAGGAAAGACTTCTGAAGTATATGGAAGAGACTTGGGTTTTGTTCTACTTCTCATCAGAATTTTTTTTTTTTTTTTTTTTTTTTGGTCTTTCGAGACAGGGTTTCTCTGTGTAGCTTTACGCCTTTCCTGGGATTCACTTGGTAGCCCAGGCTGGCCTCGAACTCATAGAGATCCGCCTGCCTCTGCCTCCCGAGTGCTGGGATTAAAGGCGTGCGCCACCACCGCCCGGCCTCAGAATTTTTTATACCCTAAATGTATTTTGTGAAGTAAAAGGCTATAGTACTCCTTGGCTCCTATAATTTATGTTTTTATGCTTCCTAACTTTTTATAATTTCTCACTTTGGATGAAAACTACTGGTGGGACTCTTTGTTTGTGAAGGACTGGTGTTTGTGTTTGTAGAGGAGGCAAGAGTTTCATGACAACTGGGCTCACCAAGCCTCCCTGGACTCTTACCACCCTCCCAGACCAGCCCATCAGAACAAATATCAGCAAGTGTGCTGTCCGTCCCTGAAGCTTTTTCTTGAGGTGAGGACAGGTAGAGAGGGAGATGGAATGGGAAATTAAACCTGTATCTGGGGAGAGAAAGAAGAGACACGCTCTCTTGAACAGGACACTGCCAGAAGCTGGAGGTGTGACCGTTCTGGCTGGTACATGGTGTCAGGATGTCTGTGAACTATTTCCCTGTGCCATAAACAGTGCAGTTGCCTCCAGCCTCGGAGGTCTTGGCCACTGCTGCTCTGCCTTTGTTCAGATGGACTGAGCACCAATGCGAACCAGATAGCATCCATGCTGCAGTGCTGGATGGTGTTTTTGTAGTTTTGAGTTCTTATTTTTAACCTTCTTTGAACACTTAATGCCTCTTGCAGTGTTATTACTTAGAAACTCCTCTCTTCTGTTTCTGAGTAAATTGGGGAAAGCTAGAGTTTTGGTATTTTGAAGAAAAATCCTTGCTCATGTTGAGTTTTGTCTTAATTGGTGCAGAGTAAATAGCAGATAGTTTTAACATGCTTTTGAGAGCTGTTATCAGGCTTCCAGTTAGCAGGTCCTGATTCACTGGCTAAAGTTCTGCGTTAGTATGAGATGAATTCACTTTATTCGGAGGCTTTCCTGGAAGACTAGTGGGACAGAGAGCTCCAGGAAGACAGGTCAGACATGTTCAAAAGCAAGATTGTGACAAATTAATTACTGTTTTTGACCTTTTCCATCTGTTGTTTCTCTTTTCTAGACAGTAACAGAACCAGACCTGAGAAATAACCGCCTTTTAGATGAACTGGTAAAAAGCATGAATTTTGCACGGTATGATTTAGTTTTGTGACTAACCCCTAACTGCCTTTGTGCTTTATGTGCACCTCCTCCCCATCCCCATTCAGTTAGGGAGTGCAGGGTTGCATACTGGAGCAGAAGAAGGGACGTGATGATAGCCATAGAATCTTCTCTATTTGATAGAAAGTCTCAGCTTCTGAACAATGAAGAGTCAAAGTATAGCTAAATTGGCTCTTTACTCATAGTTGGTGTTGTATTGCTACTGGGGTGTTAGGCTTTGAGGCTTTTTAGTGGATAGCACTAGAGAATATATGTGTTTATGCAGTTGTGTATACTAACACTTTTGTGTACACATACCTGTAATTGGTTCTGTTTGTATGTTTTAACCTATTAATCAGATTTACTCAGCATGTATAATATGGTACGCTGTGTGAGATATGCAACTGCTTCTCTGTAAAGTTCTCATAGATAGCTTTGCTCCTTCACTGTCAAATGCATGAATGTGTGAATACGAGTTTGGTTACCCAAAGGGGTATAAAAAGGCATGTTTTACCAAACATATCTGACATTGTTTTAATCATGTTATTAGTTCACATGTCCACATATAGAACTTGTTGTCTTGTTGGAACATTCTTGGAGATACTTTACTTTGCTTCTAAAAATATCGTCAGACTGCCATTAGAATTGTACATTTATTCATAGGTTTGTATCCTAAAGATGATCACGTTTGATACTCTGAATTCTCCTAATGCTCATTCTAGTAACTCTAGTTAGCTGTTTCCTTAGTGAGGCCACAGAAAGATGGTGTATTTTTCTAGATTAAGAAACTACATGGTTCTCTGATTCTCCTGTTGAAGTCATTGCTTTCTTACTGTAGTCTCTTGTCTATTAATACTTTTTTTTTGGCAGGGGGCAGGGATATGTGTGGATGTGACATGTGTACTTGTTAACATAGTTACACTTGCATGTGTGTGAGGGTATAGAAGCTGGAGATCAGTACAAGGTGTCTGTCTTTGATTACTCCCCACATTTTTGTGGAGTGTTTCTCACTGACTTGAAGTTTGAAAATTTAGGTAGGCTGACTAGCTGATAAGTTTCAGGGGTCTGCCTGTCTCTGCCTGGCCAGCCCCAACTTTTTATGGGGGTCCTGGGGCTAACTCAGGTCATCTTGCTTCCACCAAAGTCACTTAATGACTGAGCCGTCGGCTTGTGCGTCTGTATTTGAAGCTCCCTGATGGGCTCAGTCTTCTCCTGTGCTTGCCTTCTTGGCATTACCATTGTTACCGTCACCCTTGAGGTGCACATTTCTTGGGTGTTCACCATGTGCGGTGCTATGGTACGTCATCTGCAAAATGAATAGGGATGAAATAGAAGTTAATCGATAGCATTACTTGTTTGAACTCTGGTCTAAGATTGATGAGGGAAGAACTTTAATCTTATGACGAAACTGTAAGGCATTTATATTGCTTGTTGATTTTATTTCTTGTCTTTCTCATCTGCCGTTACCATTTCACATGCCATTTTGATTTTTAAAAATTTAATATTCTAAATTGAATAATAGGAAGATATGGGAAATAATTTAAAAGGTTTCAGATACAGGATGATATGGATTTTTTACATTTTTATTATTTTTATTTTACATTTACATTACATTACAATGACCTTTTGGCATTCATTTTCAAAGAACACACTTTTTCTTGGCTCATTTTAAATGTTCTTAGCCAGGTGTGGTAGTTCACCTTCATTCTACCATTCGGGAAGCAGAGGTTAGAGGATCATGGGTGTGAGGCTAGCTTGGGTTACATAACAAGACCCTGTGTTTTAGGGAAGACATTTTTAATCTTCTGTTTTGAAGAAGATTTTTTTAGATTTTTTTGTTGTTGTGTTTTTGTAAGGAGAGCATTATTCCTGCTCTAAGTGATAAAGTATTATTATTATTTTTTAATAGAGGCCAGTCTCCATCTATAGCATTGGTTTTGTGAATTGTTTGGGTTGGTCAAGTTTGGAGCTTTCTTTTGGTACTCCGTATGTAAGAATATGCACATTTTAGTCTGACCCCTCCCCAAGGCAGTTGATGGTTCTTAGGGAATGAGGAGTCATTTTCTTTCTTTTCCTTTCTTTTTTTTTTTTTTTTTTTTTGAGATAGAGTTTCTCTGTATAGTCTTGGCTGTCCTGGAACTTGGAGGTCTGCCTGCCTCTGCCTCTAGTGCTAGGATTAAAGGCGTGCACCACCACCACCTGGCAAGAAGCCATTTTCTTTACTGAGGTAGCCATTGGTAAGTATCTCTGTTCTAGCTCTGTTCTAGTAAGTAACCCCAGACCTCTTCTCATGCATGCAACCCCAAGTAAATCCAGTAGGTCAAAACAAAACAGAAGACATGAAAGTAGGAAGATAGGACCAGGGCTTGTTGGGAGGAAGAGTTCTGAGGGATTGGGGGGGGGCGGTAATAGAGGGCGAGGGAGGTAAATATGGTCAGAGTACAGTTTTATATGTTTGAAATTGTCAGAGAATTTACAAAAACATTTTAGATAACAATTATAGCAGATAATACTCATAGTATCTTACAAGCAGGATGTGAGTTCCCCTGTGGTTGTGGTTGTGTTGTCATTGACAGCATGCTGGCTCTGCATTCAGGTGGCACTGGACTCCAGTCCTGGTTCTCTAGTTATGATAACAATCAAGAGATTTACCCTTTTGACCCGTGTCTTCATCTGAAAAGATAAATGGTGCTGTTGATGGGATTACAGATGAGAGTTATATGAAGGTCTTTTCAATAGTACTTAGTACATAGGAATCCAAAACCAGATTTCTGTCACTACTGTGCATTTCCACCTCATACATTGATGCTCTAAGGTGCTATTAAGAATGTGCTGTAGGGGCTGGAGAGATGGCTCAGAGATTAAGAGCACTCGCTACTCTCTAGAGGCCTGGGGTTTGATTCTTAGCACCCATATGGCAGCTCACAAAGGTCTCTAATTCCAGTCCTAGGAGACTCAATTCCTTCTTCAGGCCTCTGCAGGCACTGCATACACATGGTACACAGATACATGTAGGTAAAAACTCATACATGTAAAATGAAAAAAGACAAAAAAAAAATGCTTTAGTGGCCTCTGTCTTCTTCATCAGATGGTTCTAAGCTGCTGTTTGTGTGTTTCAGATTAGAACAAACACTTGCAGGGACTCCAGTGGTGTAGCTAAATTCATTATATGGCCTTAATGGCTTATGCACCTAGAGACATATTGTGAGTTTTGATTCTTGGCCACATTCTACATTCTAAAGAGATGAGGTTACTTGTATAGTTAACAAGTCAGCAAGCTCTTCTATACTTGCTGAGTCACAGTTATTATATTCAGAGCAAGATGCCCTGTGGTGGGCTGTTTTGTGGCTTTGCCAGCTGTCTGAGATCTAATCTGTGTGCTTTCCAACTAGATGACTTGGACCTGGGACTTTATTTACCCATCTGTACAATAAAATGCTGGTTCCTTTCTGATAGTCTTTCCAGCTCTAAAAGTTCATAATCTGTCCGTGAGATAGCTGAGTACCTGTGATGAGTGCTGTTAGGTTCTACAGTGCCAGATCACTTTGATAAGGATTCATAAGGGAAAGTGACCAATTCCATTTAAATGTAAACATCAATTGGGAAATTAGCATTTCCACTCAACTTATTTTAGTGTATATAAATTATAAAATGTTTCTTGGTTTTAGATGTTCTCTGTTTTCATGTTTCTCAAGTCTTCAAACAGACTTTTCTTCCATATTTCAGACTCCTGTCAACAGCTTATCTCATATTTTCCTTGAGCCTCCTAAGAGCAAATAATGCTTAACATGTGCAAAGGGGACTGCTGATGCTCTTCTCTGTTCCATACCTGCTCTGATGATTGCTGTGACTCTGTGAACAGCAGCACTGGTGTGTGTGTGTGTGTATGTGTGTGTGTGTGTGTGTGTGTGTGTGTTGGATGTGTGTGCCATGGTATGTGTATGGAGGTGTTGTGGAATATTAGTTGAAGATGTATTACATTCATTTATGCCATGGAATATTTGTTTAATCATGCAAAGATATGTTGCATTCTTTTATGTTGCATTTGTTTAACTCTGTGAAGCTGTTTGTTACTTTGCCTGTCTAAAACACCTGATTGGTTTCCTAAAGAGCTGAATTGCCAGTAGCTAGTCAGGAGAGAGAAATGGGGGGGGTGGGGGGGAGGCAGACAGAGAGAATAAATAGAAAGAGAGAGAGAAAAGAGAGGAACAAGAAAAGGAAAAGGAGAGGAGGACATCAGGGGCCAGCCACCAGCTACACGGCCAGGCATGGAATAAGAAGGAAAGAAAAGATATACAGAAATGGAGAAAGGTAAAAACTCAGAGGCAAAAGGTAGACAGGATAATGTCAGTTAAGAAAAGCTGGCTAGAAATAAGCCAAGCTAAGACTGGGCATTTATAAGAGAGAATAAGTCTGTGATTATCTGGGAGCTGGGTGGCAGGTCCCCCAAAGAGTAAAGAGTTCAAACAAACAAACAAACAAAAAACCCCAACAACACGGAGGTCAAAGGACAACCATCAATATCATTCTTCGCTTTTCCACTTTGTTTGAGATGGGATCTCTTTGTTACTGCATAAACAGCCTAGCTGGCCTCTGAGCTTCTGGAATTTGTCTTGTGTCTGCCTCCCATCTCTCCACAGGGGCACCCTGGGATTGCAGGTGTTGTGTTACTACATCTGGCTTTTATACGACTTCTGGGGACCCAAATTCAGGTTGTGGAGCTTGTATGGTGAGCACTTTTACCTACTGTCTCCTCAGCCCTGTACTGAAATATCCTTTTAACTACTCTAGCTAAAGACTTTGGTGTCTCTCTGAATTTGCTTTTATTACCACTTAATTTGTTAATCCATTAATAAGTCCCACTGGCTCTATCTTCACAGTGCTTCCCAAGACTGAGTCTTTGATCTCCTTACCATCTAGAATCTGGTCCAAGTCAGTGCCATCCAACTGGACCGTGATCATTTCCTAATTGTATTCTTACTTTTACTTAGGCTCTCTTAAAATCCTTCCTGATGGTAGTAACTAAAGTGATCCCTTTAAAGCAAAAAGTGGGGTCATGTGTAAAGCCATTTAGTGTGTAAAGAACAATTAGTTCCTTGTGTTAGGCAGTTTTATGATGTGATAATAAAGTGCCCAAGCTGTGCACCTTATAAAGAGAAAAGATGATTTTGGTCCTTCTGGAGCTTTCAGTCCAAGACTGGGAGGTCTTCTGGGCTTACGCCTTTGGTGAGGATGGTATGTTATAGTAAAAGGACATTTTGGAGCAAGTGCTTGCATTCCAGGTGAGAGACAGAAGATAAGGACTGTGCCCATAGTCCTGTGTTAGGACATGCTCCAGTGGCCTTAAGGACCTCCCATCATGACCCACCTCTTAAATTAGATCCAGAGCAACCCCCAGACTAATACCATTGAACACTCAGGCTTCCAGGGAGCGTTTAACATCCACATGGTTGAATTCTCCATCTCACTGGAGCAGGAGCCCAAGTCCTTTCTGAGTTAGTCCTCTGGTTGCCTGCCATCTTGCTTCCTCTCAGCCTTCATGTTTGCCCTTTATTCAGCTGCAAGCCTTCTTGTTTCTCCGCTCTGTTGCTTTTAGGCCTAGACTTTGTGCTTGCTGTTCTTTGTAGGTGAACCAGTGTCTTCCCAGGTGGCCGCCTGGCTAAGACCCACTTTCTCTGAACTCTGTTGTCATAAGTTACCTTCTTAGGGAGGCTTTCTGACCAGCTGTAAAGAACCCTTACCTCATCTTCTCATGCTTGGCCGCATTTTATTTTATTTTGGTTTAATTTAGTTTAGCTTTTCTTGTGTGGGGCTGGCACCCTGAGCCTTCCACGTGCTAGGCAATCTCTCTACCACTGAGCTGTTTTCATAGCCCTTTGGCTCCATTGTATTATTACTTTTCACATAGGTTGTATAAGCCTGTTCTTTCCCCCTTATTTTATAACTTTCATGAGTATAGGATTTGCTTTCTATTGTGCTTCTCTGGCAAGAGTAGGTGGTACTGGAATAAGTTAATGGATTTTAATTTTAGCCCCGAGAATAGTTTATTGTGACCTTGCTGCTACTGTCTGCCATAGTCTTTATTGGCATGCCTTGAAATAAGAGAGCCATTTGAAATTAAATTCACTTGAATTGTGGAAGAAAGGCAAAAAATTATCACTAGTATGCTGAGAGGATCAGTGGTGTCTCATCTGCGGTTGAATACTGTCTCCTCTCTTTGTCATTACGAGAGGAAGGCTTTTTTCAGAACCTTCTTCTCTGTACTAAATCAGAGACTGGAAGGAAAAGAGACTTGAAGAGGATGGTTCTCTGTTTTCAACTTCTGTTTCTTCTCTAAGACCAAGACCAAGGTCCTTAGGTGTTTGTTTTAATCTCCCTGCTTTTCCCTCCCTCCAACTTCCTCCTCTCCCATCTTCCCTTCTTTCCCCATCTCCCTCCTCTTGTTTGATCTCTCTCCCCCCTTTTCTTGTTTTTTGTTAGACATGGCATCACTATGTACCTGAAATTGGGCTTGAATTAGAATCTTCTGCTTCAGCCTCCTTAATGCTGATATTATAGCCACACACCACCACCCTTAGCTTAGTTTTTCTTTATTTTTAGTCTTTGTTTTTTTTAATTGTGGAAGAATTTAAATACATATGAAAGTAGGGAAGATAGTATAATGAACCCACCCTCTTCCCTACTTGTACCTAACTTTTCCTGTGGAAATGAAAATTTTTCTTTCTCTTTTTGTAGTTTTTATACTCTTTATCCCTGGCTCCTGTTTTTGTTCTTACCTTTGGCTCAGGACATTTTCTGCAGTTTTAAGAGACATGGTGGTGTTAGACATCTGTGTCTGGTCAGTTGTGGGGGAGATGTCTCACTTGCGCTATCACTAATGATTGATACTAGTGAGTTGTTGTTTTTTAAGTAACATTTTATCAGGTTGAGTTCTAGTCCTGCTAGGGCTGCATAGTGAGACCCTGCACAGAAAGAAAAGAAGAGAGAAAAGGAAGGAGGGAGGGAGGTAAACAAAGAAGCAGAGCTTTACTAAACCCAGACAGGCAGGAAAGGAAAACTATACTCCAATAGTCTCTCACAAACGGTCACAAAAATCATTGGCAAAATAGTAAAACCTAGGCATAAAAATTTAAGTTACATTGACAAATCAACTAATGTAACTATATTAGCAAAATAAAGTAGAAAAATGTGTCTAATCATAATGCTGAAAATGTATTTGATACAGTTTGGTACTAATTCATTGTAAAAATAAACTTCTCAGCTGTGTCTTTTGAATATTTTATGGCTTGATTAGTAGCTATTTTCTTTTTTCTTTGTGAAGATTAGGGACCAAATATTGTAGAAGCTGCAAAATCTTTCTTTGATTTTGAACAAAAGTGTATTTTGTTCTGACAAGCAATTAAATTATCAGCTTTTTGCTTTTGTTCCATTAAAGATTGGTGCAATGTATTATTAGATTCTATTTTAATTTTACACACACATATATACATGCATACACATGTGTTTTACACATGTAGAAGTAAACACACATATGCATGAATGCACATTTGTGTAAACACACATTCTGTGCACACAATGTGGTCCCCTTTGCTGAGGTACAGCCTCTGTGACGTCTCACCACTATCCCTATGGTCTTCATAAGAGTATTTACACTTTGGCTGGGCTAAGCTAAACATCTTTCCAGCACTGGTCGCTGGCATCTGTTTACCAATGTCTGTTTCCTACCAGACCCCTGTGGGTTTTTTTTTTCTTTGTCTACCCTGGAGATGATTGCAGATGGGTGTGAAATTTCCTTCTCATGGCTCCCACATGCCAAGCACCCTGTATCCCTAGTCCTTATCACCTCTGCCCAGAATTGAGTGCTCCTCTTTCTAGACGGTGAGTTTGGTTGTGATTGTGGCATAAATTCTGTGTTTCGGAGAAACAAGGGTTAATTGGGAAGATCCCAGGTATAATGTCTAATTTGACATCTTCATTTCCCATCTTTTTTCCCTCCTCCTTTGGTATGTGTTTCAAGGACTCGCCTGTTGCAGTTTGCTTTAGAGTCACCACCCATATCTCCCGTGTCTTCCATCTCAAAGAAAGTTGCTGTTAAAGTACATAATACTGAGGCCATCAAACATCCTGTCAAACAGGGGAACAGGCTGATGGACAAGTTTCTGCTTAGAGAAACTGGTGAGTGTGTAGCAGACTTGTTGGGAAAAGAGAACGACAGGAAATTCAGCCCTCACAAAGAGATAAGCACCTCTGCTGAGATTAAAGAGACAAGTCTGGTCGGAAAGGCGGTACTTGGTCCCTCGGATGCTAATGGTCCTGTGACACCCTCTACATCCACCATGAAGCTGGATACTAAAGGTAGGAAGTCATTTTTATGTATGCCTTTTCCAACTTAAGGAAGTCTCATTCACGTGGTGTAAGATGAATAGGCAGCACTTTTGAGGGGGAAGTAAGAGGGATGATAGACCAGGTTTCACCTTACCATGCCTCAGACATTGATGCAGTCAGTGCTTAGAGGTAGGTTTCTTGTCTTTTTCATAGAATAGGAATCAGGAAGATTCTTGCAGAAGTGAAATAGTTTAATAGTTAATGCTTCTCATGGTAGCTTTCTGTTTTTAGGTTGGAACTCTCTCACCTCCAGTTCAGTTAACTTTTTTTTTCTTTTTCTTTTTTTTTTCTTTGAGACGGGGTTTCTCTGTGTAGTTTTGGAGCCTGTCATGGAACTCACTCTATAGACCAGGCTGGGCTCGAACTCACAGAGATCTGCCTGCCTCTGCCTCCCAGTGCTGGGATTAAAGGCATGCGACACTACGGCCCGGTCATTCATCCAGTTAACTCTTAAAGAGGCCTCCATTTTATACTACTGGTTGAACATTTCCTTGATGCTCTGCCTGTAGCTGAATGCCTTTTGGCATGTGACATGAGCTTCAGTGACCCTGCCTTATTTCCTAGCTCTCCCTCCTAGAATGTCTCCGAAGCCAAGTTGTTATCTCACGCTTCCTATAGTGCACCCATAGACTGACAGAGTAAGTGAAAACCAGTGCTGGTGTGCCACCTATTTGGGAAATACAAGTTTACAAGAACACATATTATCTCTAATGTTTTCATGCTGCAGTGGTGCCAGAGCCAGGATTATGGTGTGAAGGGTGATCTGGAAAGCCCACAGCCAGTCTCTATGACCCCATCTTTTACTAGGAATGTGTGTCTTTAGCAAACCCATACAACCCACAGTTGAAGGCCAGTAGTGTTTGTAAAGATTTTTGTTTGTTTTTCCATGTTTTGTTTTTAGTTTCATAGGGACAGGTTTTCAACTCTTGTAGAACTTTTTTTCCCAAACGAAATCTTAGAATGAATCATAACATATAAAATAGATACAATTCTCTGTATTCTATTAAAAATCAGAGTAAGGAGCCTAGAGAGTGTGGTGCCACAAGTCTCCCTTCTTTGGCCAGTGCTCTTTACCCATGGTACCTCCATATTCACTGATACCCCCACATTCACTGCATCGCCACAAAACTGCAGCGTTAATAAGGCATACCTGGCCCAGGAGCAGGGAGGGTCAGTAGGTTCAGCCAGATTGCACAAGCCAGCCAAGCTTTGGTTTTATTCATAGTTGTAGCTTCATTACAGAGCTGTTGAGATTGCTTCTGTCCTGTGTGAGATGGTCCTAGGGCCTGGAAAAACTCAGCATTATGGTTTGCTGGTACCTTGGTAGAAAAGTTACAACTTCCAAACTTACTCTAGGCCCAGGATTCTGATTATGTGACTTCCCACAAAGTAGCTAGTTACTAGTAACCGGGTTGTCTGCTCTCCTTGCTCTTGTGGGTTTTTCTAAGAGTAGATTATCTGAGATTCTGTCTTTTCTCTTAGTTTTACCTTTTCTCTGGCTAACAAATTCATTCTCTCTCTCTCTCTCTCTCTTTCTCTCTCTTTTTTAAATGCAGTGTCTTGTCCTGTTTGTGGGGTCAGCATTCCAGAAAATCATATCAATAAGCATTTAGACAGTTGCTTGTCACGTGAAGAGAAGAAGGAGAGCCTCAGAAGGTAAGAAAGCTGGGCTTAGCCGCTGTCCTGCTTTGGCTGGGTGCTTCTGTGGGCCTAGCCACTGTCCTGCTTTGGCTGGGTGCTTCTGATGCTTTGTAGACGGGCATCAAACTAGGACTCCTTTTGTCCTGGTGACTAGTACTCCTGTTTCCTTGACTGCTTGATTTTTTCTTTAACAACTGGTTCCTTTTCCATCCCCTCACTCTTGTTCCTTTAGCTCACTCTGCCACATGTCAGTAGTGGATCAGTGCTTTAGAGAAACTACTGACTTAGAATCACTTGTCTTTGTTGTTGTTTGTTTTTTTTGAAACAGTGTTTCTCTGTGTAGCCCTGGCTCTCCTGGAACTCACTCTGTAGACCAGACTGGCCTCGAACTCACAGAGATCTGCCTAGGCATGCACCACCACAACCAGGCTAATTCACTTATCTTTTAAACTTACTTTCTTTTTAGAATTCTCAAACTGTCATGTAAAGGCCTTGCCCCCAAAAAGCAAAAGACAACTTGAATTTGGAACATATAAAATCTTTCATTAATTCTTTGGATGTTTTAATATTTTAAATAAAATCTTTAAATAATTTAATATTTTAAGTATTAATTTAAATCAAACTTATTCTATATTTATCTGTCTGTCTGTATTTATGTGATACTGAGAATTAAGTCCAAAGCCTACTACCTAGTGAGCTTCTTCAAAAATCAGTTTTCGAATAGGCTGTTCTAGTAACATATGTAAAAATGATACAGAAGAATATTTTTGGCTGAGTATGGTAGTGTATGCCTGCACTCCTAGCATTCAGGAGGCTGAAGCAGGAGACTCAAGGGTCACATAGACTACTGAAAAGTAGGTCAGCCTAGGCTGCATGGTGACATTCCAGCCCCACGTCCCTATTTCCTCCTCCCTTGCCAGAGAGTGTATGGACCGTAATGATCTTCTCTCCAAAACACCAAGAGATGGCATTACAAATAAATTGTGAGGTCAGTATTTGTACCTAAACTACTTTGCTACTTTGCCTTCTTTGTGTATCAAAGTCACCAAATCTAAAATTAGTTCACTTTGTGTGTTCAGAAGTGATGTTTTAATTGAAGTTAAATTGCAGGGCTTCAGGAATCTGGCTGGTAGAGACAATAAGGAAGTAGAAGTGTCGTGTTTGAGTCTGGTGATGGTAGAGAGATGTGTTTGGGAGAGGCATGGGCAGCAAGGTCAAGGGCAGAGTTTATTTTTAGAGGTAGGGTACAGGCCTCAATCTTCTGCCATTGTCAGATATAAGTAGAACAGTGGCGAGCACAGGGAATGAAGTTGGGGAAAGTTGGAGAGAATAGGTGGAATCGAGAGAGCCATGGAAAAGAGGAGGCTGATGATGATAGTAGTGATGCCTGGAAAGTCGGAGGAGGGGATGATTGGCTCTTCTGTTTTGAAGAGATTCTCCCCAAAGCATTCTCTCCAAAGACAGGACCATCTTACTGATTTAATTATTAAAACTACAAAGGTGCCACTCAATTTTTATGAGTAAGTTTGGAGTGAATGCAGGTTTCAAGGGACAGGCTGTACTGGTGTAACTTACGAAGGCTGCTATTGAAGTGTGGCCACGTGTTGCTAACTCACAGCACAGGCTGTCCTTGACTCCAAGCCTGAGCAGTCCTGTGCTCACAAGGACTGCCTTCTTGTACCCACAAATTTGTTGATGGGAATAGAATTTAGATGTTTATGTTGCTTAGTTAGGGGGAATTTGGAGTAGGACAAATCAGTAGCTCCCAGGATGACTTCTAGGCCATAAGTATCTCATAACTTGCTTTTTTCCTTCTGTTTCTCCCCAGAGAATGAGTCAGAAGTAGAAAAGCTGAGTATTTTCTTCCTGGAGAGTAAGAAATTGGCACTGATAATCTTGTTTAGATTGTTCTCTTTCTAGACGTATCTGTTGTATTCTTCTAATACTTTGAGCTCTGTTCAGTGGTGGTCCAAATCTGGCTGCACAGAGAGCCCTGCCAGTGGGTCCTCAGTACAGCTTAGAACTGTGCCACTCTTAGCAGATTGAAGGTGCTGAGAAGTCCTCCACTCAGGTAGCTGCTGGAGTTTGTTGTATTTCATAACTCCTATTTTTTTTTTTTTTACTCCAAGGTGGTGTGGTTTTTTTCTTTTTGTTTGTTTTTTATTTTATTTTTTTGTTTTGTTTTGTTTTTGTCCTCACAAGTCATTTTCTACAAAATTTTCAGGCACACTTAGGGAAACATGGAGCTGAATCTTTTTGGTTATATCCTGGCCTGGGTTTTGGTCACCTGAGAATCTCTGTGTCTTACAGTCTCTTTTTACAACACTAAAATATCAACTGCTGGGTGTGGCTGCTAGCTCTTACCCCACCCTATATGGAACTGTCAATACAACTCTTTCTATTGAAGTCCTGGTTCTGAGACTCTGACATGTGATTCAGCTTCACTGAGTCAGCATAGACAAGATCAGTGTCATGTGATGCTTGGGGAACTGCTTCTCTGGCTTCATAGTGTCAAATTCTGTATTTTATTTTAATTTTATGTGCACTGGTGTTTTGCCTGCATGTATGTCTGTGTGAGGGTGTCAGAAGCCCTGGAACTGGAGTTAGACAGGTGTGAGCTGCCATGTGGGTGCTGGTAATTGAACCTCTGGAAGAACAGCCAGCTCTTAACTGCTGAGCCATCTCTCCAGCCCCCATAGATTCAAATTCTTGACAGAGATGGTTGATGTCTGGTGTTGCTTTCATTGTGAATGCCAGTGGACACTACAGATCTTTGTTAGAATTTCATAGTTGTAAATGTAATTGTCTGTCCTTGATAAAATAAATGTTTTAGTTGGAGACTTAATGAATTGTTTCTCCTTTTGTGCTTGTCGTAAACACTGCAAAATGATTCAGTTGAACTTCCTACTGTGATTTTATTTTACCATAATGTCAGCAGTCTTGTAGAGCCCAATTGGATGACATTAGAAGAAGAATGGTTTGGGAAAAATGTACTCTGTTGAGGTTTGCAGGTCCTTTTATAATTAAGTAGTTATTTCTGGCTTTCAGGCTTTACTAACAGAGCATAAAAGAGATTTAGCCAGAAAATGATCCTTGTGCGGGTAGAACTGTTTTATCTATACTTGACTGTAATAGTGCTCTCAGTATGACCTTTGGACAACGGCATCAGATTTACCTTAGGAAACTGGAAAGTAAAGATTTTCAGTTTCCACCTGAGGCCTGCACCATGTGGCTGGGTGCTGCAGAGAAAGTGACTGAGCATCTGCATTTAAAGCACACTCTCCTGGTAGTTCTAAGGTCCCTGAAGTTTGGGAAGCCAGCTTTTTTGAACTCTCCATGTTTATCTTTTAAAAAAATCTTTTGTTTTAAGCCCTGTTACCCTTAAGATCTTACTAATTTGCTGTTGTTATTTTGAAATGATTGCAATTGTAAAGACCACTTTGAAAACTGCTTATTATGCACTTAATTGCCCATAGGGCTGAACCTCTAGTCAGAATGCATATACTGACTCCCTTGCCCATCTAGCTTCCTTTTTGTGGGTGTGGATAGGCATGTTCATGTGTAGGGGGTGTATGTGTATGTTAGCATGTGTGTGAAAGACAGAGGTCAGTCCTGGGTATCATACTCAGGAGTGTATTCTACCTTGTTCTTTGAGACAGAGTCTCTTAATGGGACTTGGCTTTGCTGGTTAGTTAGGCTATCTGGCTAGCAAGCTCTAGGGTTGCCCTTGTTTTCACATCCTGAACTTTTTATATGGATGGCAGAGGTCAAACTCATGCTTGTGAGGCAAGTACTTCATTGACTAAGCTAAGAGGATCTCCCTATCCTCTTCTTTTTTATCTTAATGGCTCAACTATTTTTCTAGTCAGCCAGGTGTTATGAAGGTAAATTACTCTTATTGAGACTGTTTGATAATTCACAATAATCCTCAGATCTCTCTCTCTCTTTCTCTCTCTCCCCCCCCCTCCATTTTAGTTCTGCTCACAAAAGGAAGCCGCTGCCCAAAACTGTGTATAACTTGCTCTCTGACCGTGATTTAAAGAAAAAGATGAAACAACATGGATTATCTGTTCAAGGAAGCAAACAGCAGCTTATTAAAAGGCACCAAGAATTTGTACACATGTACAATGCCCAGTGTGATGCTTTGCATCCTAAATCAGGTAAAGTAATACATTTGTGCTCATCTTTGGATAAAGCAAGTATGTAGCTCAGAGATTATAAGGAAGAATTTTCATAAGTACTTTTTTGGCAGTAGTTGAGATATGCAAATGAATTTTTTCGAGAGCTACCTGGAGAACACTATGCTAAGGCCATCTTCTTCTCAGGTGGTCTCATAGCCCCAGTTCCCTTTGCAGAGGAATCACTTTTACCAGTTTTTTGAGTGTCTTTCCAGAGATGGCAATGGTGGTAAAATGATCTAGAGTCCTGCATTTCTACTACTTTATGCTGAGTGACTGTGAACAAGTCACGTCTCTGTACTTTAGTTTTCTCATCTATAAAATGAGGATTACAATCCTACATGTTGTATAATGTCTTTGAAGTGGTAGGATACATCCAAACTACCTAGTACAGTACCTCAGCAAGTTCTTAGAACTCCATAGATGTTTCCATTATGATTATTATACACAAACAGGCATCCTTAGTCGATAGTGATTCATAAAAATGTCAGTATCCTCCACATAGTTTTCACTTGACCTTGCATACATTTTGGAGTTCTTTATAGGTAAGAACTCCAAAATTTAGAATTGCTTTATGTTTGAAAAAATGAAGAGTGATATAAAAAAACAGAAAAGTGCATGGTATGTTAAATTTTCATTAAGTGAAAATGCCTCCTAGATTATGGTCAGTATCCTAGACTCTCCTTCCTCCCAGTCTGGTTGTCTCCATACATCTGACCACTGTTTATTCACTCTGCCTCCTTTATCCCTAGTTTCAGTGCCTTCATGGTTAAAGCTCTTTTTTTCTACACTACATTCTGTCCACTACTTTACCCAGGCTCAAGCTCCTTTTCTTTTTAAATTGTACACTTTTTATTTTTTTCTGTTGTTTTCTGTGAATTAGGATAAGTGTATTGAGCAGTAGTCATGCCATAGCTTGAATGTTATACTATTATAAGATTTCTTCCACCAAACAAATTAGTTCATTACTTTTTAATTTAGCCTCACTGAAATAGTCAAGACATGGGCAGAATGCAGTCCAATTCTTTGCTAGCGTATAACACAAATGGCCTCTATTCTTGTCCTAGTTCTTTGTAGAGCTCTTACCCTCTGAAGCCTCTTGAGTACAATCTTCATTGTCCACATCTCAGTGTTCTGGTATTCCTCTTTTCTACCACAATGGCCTTTCAGGCTATACTTAGAGTATTTGAGGACTCTAGCCTGCAGCCTCACACTCTTCCACAGCCCTTCTTCATGTTACTTCCAAAGGCCTGTGAATCGCATGGCCAGGTTTTTCACAATTGACTTCATTTTCTGTACTGATTTTTTGTTTTTGTTTTTCGAGACAGGGTTTCTCTGTATAGCCCTAGCTGTCCTGGAACTCGCTCTGTAGACCAGGCTGGTCTTGAACTTAGAGATTCACCTGCCTCTGCCTCCCAAGAGCTGGCATTATTAAAGGCGTGCACCACTAACTCAACTTGTTCTGTACTACTTTTTTTTTTTTTTTTGTATCAGTTATTTTTCTTCTCGGTGTGACCAAATACCTGAGAAGAAGCAACGTCAAGAAGAGAAGATTTATTTTGACTCATTGATTGAGGCGACACATGAGTGGGAAGGCATGGCAAAGTTTATGATTCTGAGTGTGCAGCTGACACTCCTACCATCTCTGTGCCAGAAAGCAGAAAAATGGGAGTGCTGGCATTCTGTAGAAGCAGCCTACAATTGGTGTTCCTGTGTCTGAGCTTCTCAGTTGTGTTTTTGTTATTTTATGTTTTTATGCTTTCTTGGTAGCCACCCTTGGCCTTTTGCAATCCATCAGAAAGTGTATTTGTGATCTTAATCAGTAGGTCATTGCAGACTATCTCCTGGACATTGCTTTTTGTCACCTAATGCTCCTGATCACTCCCAATCTTGCCACCTGTTTTTGGGTTTTAGGACATGTAGTTGCTGTTTGACTTGAGGGATTCAAGCAAAATTATAGTTGGATAGATTGTCTAGTTTTTTCCTTGTCATTATAGTAAGGGTAATGGTATTGTTAGCTCTCTATACCCTAAACAGAATCAGAAATCTTTCTGAAGATTGTTTAAACCCTTATGTTGTACCCACCCTAACATAATTTTCTTACTACTGTAGAGTGTGCCGGATGTCTTGAATGGTACTTGTGTTAATGCATGGGATAGAATATAACTGCTTTTCCTTTCCTATGATACCTGGACTCAGTAAGCTCCCAAGGAGATAAACAGTTCTTGCTTACAGATGATACTGTTTACATTGCTTCTACCAGCTTTATAATATTAAGGAGGCAGATACATATCAGTGCTTGGGAAAGAAAATCTTTTGTTTAAGTGAAGCAGTTGCTCTGAATTTAAAAATAAACTTTAGTAGGATTATTTGAAGTTGATATAGACGGGAGATTGAGGTGGGTGTAGAGGGAGATCGAATGAGGTGGCAATAGAGGGGGGATTAACTAAGAATTACTCTCATTTCACCCATGTATTTACCCTACAATGTAACTAACCAATGATTAAGCCATCCTAGTTTTTTTGTCTACCTTTTAAAGCCTCTCCATAGAATATTTTGAAGTGACTTGACTTAGTATCTTTTTACATATAAACGAATATAAATGATTGTCAGTTCTTATTCTGTACCTCATGCACTTAAATAGATGGACTCTTGATACTAAAAGACAGCATTTGCAAAATTTGCACTATTTATGTTTAAAGAAAGACATTTAATGTGTGATCTCCCTGCTATGGGTGGTTTGAAACTTTCTCCAGATACTGGTTTTGGAGGCAAGGGCATTTCCCGTGGTATTTGTAGATCTTTCTCTCTCTTTGCCAAGTTTCACTACATTTAATATATTGAAGTTTGAGTAGTTATCCTCTAAGAATTTAACTCATAGTAGTAAATTAATTCTCATATTTCATTGGAGTTGCTGTTTATATATTCAAGAGAGAAGGCAAAAATAACATGGTATTTCTTACAATTTTATTTTGATATGTAGAAGAGTTGAATGTTAAAATTCCACATTCTTCTTTTAATGTATTACTTTGAAATATTGTTAGACTTACTATTTTAATTACTGTTCTATTGTTGTGATGAATGAAACACCAAGACCAAGGCAACTTTAAGGAATCACTTAACTGAGGCTTGCTTATAGTTTCAGAGAGTGAGTCCATGACCATTATGGTAGGGGGGGCATGGTGGAAGGTGCCTGGCATGGCATGGCATTGGAGCCATAGTTGAGAGTTCATATCTGATGTTCAAGTTTCAGGCAGAGAAGAGAGTATGTGGGACTGGGCCTAAGTGGGCTTTTGAAACCTTAAAGCCCAGCCCTAGTGACACACCTCCTCCAACAAGGCCACACCTCCTAATCCTTTCCAAATATTTCCACTAACTAGGGACCTAGCATTCAAATTTATGGGTCAGTGGAGGCCATTCTCCTTCAAATCACCACACTTATTTTTGAAAACTTGCAAAAAGAAGGCAGAAATCTGCATGTATTTATACCTATCTTTCTCTATTGTTAAAACCTCATATAGGCATAGGGTAATGATCAAACAGTGTGATTAAGTGGGTTTTTTTCTTCTTCTTTTTCTTCTTCTTATTTTAATAGCTGCTGAAATAGTCCAAGAAGTTGAAAACATGGAGAAGACCAGGATGCGCCTTGAAGCCAGTAAACTCAATGAAAATGTATGTTGAATCTCTTTCAGTGTCTGTGTAGTAGTGCAGGAAGAAAAAATTGAATTGAACTTTTAAAATTAAAAGCGAGCCTTTGTAAGTTCTTTTTAGTAGAAAGTGTACTGGAACACATTACTATTGAGAGTATTAAGATTTCCTTACAGCTTATGTCTTCGGACAGTATTTGTGTTTAACAAACTTACAGCATAAAGTACAGCCCCGAGTAGAGTTTGGCTTATAAGCTGGAGTCATATAGACAAAGCTCTTGTGGCTCTGTTTCCTGTCTGCCATGAGGTAAAGATACTCTTTACCTCACTCCTCCACCACTTATCCTGCCACTGTGGTGTTCTGTCCAGATGCCTGGGGCCAAGCAGCCATGGTCTGAACGCTGAACCAGCACGTGAGCTACAAGCTAGGAAAATGAGTGTGTCACTAGGGCACACTGGCAAAGAGAAACAGCTAAAGAAAAATGAGCTGGGAGGTGATGGTGCACGCCTTTAATCTCAGCACTCGGGAGGCAGAGGCAGGTGGATCTCTGTGAGTTCGAGGCCATCTTGGTCTACAAGCCAAGTTCCAGGACAGCCTGAGCTGTTACACAGAGAAACCCTATCTTGATAAACAAAAACAAAACCCCAAAACAAAATTTAAAAAAAAAAGAAAAATAAGAATATTCTAAGATTTGTGATCTTTATAAACATCTATGCATAATCTTCATAAGTGTTAAGAATGAGTTCTGGGTTTACTCTGCTATTCCTGATGACTTTTGTAGCTCTTAAGAGAGACAGTAGGACCAGGATTCACATTCGTTAGTCCTACTGCCTGTGTTGTTGAGCTATTTAGAAATTCCCTTCCTGTGCCAATGAATTCAAGTCTATTCTCTACTTTCTTCTATAAGATTCAGTCTATCATCTAGTCTTACATTGAGGTCCTTGATCCATTTGGAGTTGTTTTGTATAGGGCAATGGCTATGGATCTATTTTTATTCTTCTACGTGTAGCTATCTGGTTTGATTAGCACCATTTGTTGACAACACTGTCTTTTCTCCAGTGTGTATTTTTAGTTTCTTTGTCAAAAATTAGGTGTTCGTAGGTGTGTGCAATTATGTCTGAGTCTTCAGTTCTATTCTATTGATCAACATGTCTTATGTCAATACCATGTTTTTTAAATGAGTGTAGCTCTATAATACAATTTGAAATCTGTGATGGTGATACATCCAGCATTTCTTCTATAGCTCAGGATTGTTTTTGCTATTCTGGGTTTTGTGTTTACAATGTAATATTCTTAATACAGAAACCCACTTTAGTTGACAAAATAGACTTCAAGAATTAGAGAAGAGATTCATGAAAGTTTCAAAGCAGAAAGAGGAAATGACATGTACAACTAAAAAATCAGACTTGCTTAAAATTTTTCTTAATATATTTTAATTTTTTATTAAGTTTTTAGTAACGACAAAAACAGTGGATTTCTTTATGGTGTATTCATATATTCATATCATTGTATTTTGCTCATATTCACCCCATCCTTTGTACTGGCTCTCTTCCTCTACCAAATATTTCCCCTTAATATTTTACTTGAGAAACCTTACATATGCAGAAATGTGAAAGAAATGGTACTACCCTTTACCATCAAAGATTTATTACCTGATATGATTTTCCTCCCTTGTTTGTCTTCTAGATATAGGTTTGTATGTGTTTTGATTTTTGTTATTTTTTTTTCAACTATTTGAAGTTGGATATAGATACTTTATGCATTTTATTGGGATATTTCTATTGATGGGAAGAACCAAAACTTTAAATCTCTCTACAAATGAGTCTCACCTTGGCCTAAAATCCACAACTACTGTCAATCTACTTATTACAACATTTTTTTTTTTTTGGTCAAATTATATGAGCAACTGGGGCTATAGATGACTTAGCTTAGCAGGTGAGATCACTTGCTGTATGAGCATGAGAACTTGAGTTCAAATCTCCAGCTCTCATGTCCAAAGTGAAGCATGGCTGTGTATATCTGTAACTCCAGTTCTGTGGGGAGTGGGGACAGGAGGATTGCTAGGACTTGCTGCTCGCCAGCCTAGCTTCAGGTTCAGTGAGAGGCCCTGTCTCAAGAAAATAAGGCAAAGGGTCTTCATATGGATACAAGGATGCACATCCATAAATACTTGCACATATATCACATACACAATGTAAACAACCTCTTAGGTTTCACTGTAATATTGTTAAAGAAAAAAATAGTATTTAATCATGGTGAGGTTTCCTTCTTGGATACCACTTGGTTTGAGGGAAAAGTTGTTTTTCCTTTTTTGTTAATAAAAACTAAAATCTGCTGGTGAGAGAGAAGTGATAAGTGAGATTGTGTACTGTTTATGATAGTCGGAGGAAACATGCAGGTTCCTCAGAAAGCAGATTGTCTTCCTCTGTTTTAAGCAACCACATTTGAGATTTTGAAACTTGATTTCCATTTTTGTCATTTTGGATGAAATTCTAAAGATTTTTTAAAATTATTATTCTAGGTCATGATTTTTACAAAGGACCAAACAGAGAAGGAAATTGATGAAATTCACAGTAAATATCGTAAGTTGTGCAATATGTCCTTATTGTAAAGAATTTGACTTGCTGTTTTACATCTTAGGTAATTAAAAAATGTTTGATATTAATGTTCAAAATAATCTTGTTAATGTTGCTTCAGAGATGGGGCTTTAGTGGGTGTCTGCTCAGGTAGCCTTTTGTATATGGTACCTGTTTTTTTTTTTTTTTTTTAAATATCTGTGACTAACATTCTGCTTTGAGCTCATTGTCACCAAGCACTTGGCAAATATGAGTTAGTTCTCAGAAACCATTCTGTGAGAAGGGGCGAACATAGGAACGTTCAGGACTGCAGTGAGTCTCAGGCCTGCAATAACAGTTCTACTGTAAGGAGGTACAGCACTTCTGTGGCTCAGAGATTTGTGTCAAAAATAGGTTTCCTTCTCTTGTTAGCATTCTCTCACACGTTACCATTTCCTTTTTTGTAAGTGGTCTGCCGGTGTATCTTTGCCAGATCACACCTTACTGTTTTCATTAACTGGGTAGTTGTTATTTCTTATTTACTTAGTTGATTGGTATCTGTCTGTCTGTCTATCTATCTATCTATCTATCTATCTATCTATCTATCTATCTATATCTATCGTTTAGAGACAGGGTCTCTCTGTGTAGCCCTGGCTGTTCTGGAATTTGCTATGTAGACTTGGCTGGCTGGCTTTGAACCCACAGAAATCTGATTGCCTGTATTAATTTTTTAATTTTAATTTTGTTTTATTTTTGTAGCACTGAGGATTGAATTCAAGGCTTTGCATGTAGTAGACTAGCATTCCTGAAAGAGTTACTTCTCCAGCCTCAAGTTTAATGAGGACTGAAATTCCTTATTCCTCCTGGTTCTGGCTGATTCTCCTCATTCTCCCCACACTTCTCTCTCTCCTTTTCCCTCTTCCTCTCAGTCTCCCTCTCTTTCTATTTCTCTCTTTGTTTATTGAGTCTGGGTCTCGCTCAGTAGCCCAAGCTGTCTCAGCCTTCCTAGTGCTGTGTATGTGTGTGTGTGTGTGTGTGTGTGTGTGTGTGTGTGTGTGTGTGTGTGTGTGTGAGAGAGAGAGAGAGAGAGAGAGAGAGAGAGAGAGAGAGAGAGAGAGAGAGAGAGAGAGACTACGCTAGTTAAGGGCCAGCAAGCAGCATATAATGAATGTTGGTTGAGTGAGTGTTCCAGTTATGGTATGGTTTTATTGTGCCCAGATAAAGTTTTCTTTCTTCCTTCCATTCTTACTTTGAAGGGTGGATTCAGCAGCAGGGAAGGAGTGTGAAATCCCCACATAGTTCCAGTTTGCTTTCTTTTTTTTTTTCAAGTTTATTTTACATACCAACCAGTTTCCCCTCCCTTGTCTCCTCGAGTTCGCTCCTCGGTCTAGAGTCTGTGAGCTCCCCCAAGCCCAGGTCAGCTGTCAGCTGTGGGTTTCCCCTGTCATGATCTTGACTCCCCCCTTGTTTATATAATCCTTCCTCTCTCTCTTCAACTGGACTCCCCGAGGTTGGCCCAGTGCTTGGTTGTGGATCTCTGCATCTCCTCCCATCAGTTACTGGATGAAGGTTTTATGATGACAATTGGGTTAGTCACCAATCTGGTTACAGAAGGCAGTTCAGTCAGTCACCCTTTCCCCTGTTGCTAGGGTCATCCTTGTGGAATCTGGGGAGTTTCCCTGGCACCAGGTTTTTCCCAAACCCCACAATGCCCTCTTATATCAAGATATCTCTTTCATTGCTCTCTTCTCTGTCCTCCCCCAGCTTGACCATCCCGATCCCTCATGTTCTAATCCCCCACCTCCTTTCCTCAAACCTCCACCTCCTGCTCTCAGTTTACCCAAGAGATCTCAACTATTTTCCCTTCCCAGGGCCATCCATGCATCCCTCTCGGGGTCCTTCTTGCTACCTAGTTTCTCTAGGGCTGTGGATTGTAGTCTGGTTATCCTTTGCTTTACATTTACTATTCACTTATGAGTGAGTACATACCGTGTTTGTCTTTTTAGGTCTGGGTTACCTCATACAGGATGTTTTTTTCTAGTTCCATCCATTTACCTGCAAATTTCATGATGTCATTGTTTTTTTTACCACTGAGTAAATACTCCATTGTGTAAATGTACCACATTTTCTTCATCCATTCTTCGGTTGAAGGGCATCTAGGTTGTTTCTAGGTTCTGGCTATTATGAATAATGTTGCTATGAACATAGTTGAGCAAGTGTCCTTGTGGGTATATGCCCAAGATTGGTATCGTTGGGTCTTGAGGTAGATTGATTCCCAATTTTCTGAGAAACTGTTATACTGATTTCCAAAGTGACTATACTAGTTTGCACTCCCACCAACAGTGGAAGAGTGTTCCCCTTACTCCACATCTTCTCCAACATAAACTGTCATCAGTTTTTTTGATCTTAGCCATTCTGACAGGTATAAGATGGCATCTCAGAGTCATTTTGATTTGTATTTCCTTGATGAATAAGGACACTGAGCAATTCTTTAAATGCATTTTGGCCATTTGAGATTCTTCTGTTGAGAATTCTGTTTAGATCGGCACCTCTTGTATAATATTAGAGGGACCAGCCTTAATATTATACATCCCAGGGGCTCAGGAGAGAGAACTACTAACGGCGAGGACTATTATTAGGAAATATAATCTCAGCACACCGAGTTCTATAGTCCACTTGCTTTAATTCCTCTGGCATTGTTGTGCCCAGATCGTGACCCCCAGAGAGACCACCAAAGACGAGCATGCCGGAATGCAAAAGCAAGGTTTAATTCTGGATATCCAAAAGCAATACAAGCCTAGGCAGGGACTTCGTCCAATACATCCAACGCAGTGGAGGCTGGAGGAAGCGCCCACCTATCTGCAAGCTCAGCTTTTAAAGGGAAAAGTCACAAGGTTAAATCATTTAGGGGTGCTAGTACAGGTACAATTCTGATTGGCTTGTGTCTAGGAATTCCAGAAATCACAATTCAGTTTTCCTTCTATGGAAGTAGTTGCCCACCACCATTTTTCATTGGCTGCCCCCAGATGGGGGCATCTGGTGATTACACAGTCACTATGGAAACTAGGGTTGGGACATTCTATGGTCAAGCAGTTGCCTAGGGGGCCAGGGAGAGGACATTCCATAGTCCCGCAGCCATTACCTCCTGACTACCTTGTGACTCTGTACTTTTACACTTCCTGGTTTCTGGAATCTGAACTGACTGGTCTCAGTAACTTCTGGCCTGTTCTCAAAAGGAGAAATCTTAGGCCTTAATTTTAGGGTGAAAGCATTTTGGTCTTATTTCTAAGATGGCTCATTTTGGTCTCACAGCATAACATCCTTTATACACAGCTTCAGTTCTGTTCTCATGTCTAGCTCCTTTCTTGCCTGATTTCTCTCTATATTTATCTACTGTCCCCTCTAGGTTCTATCTTAATTCCTTTATCTAGTTCTGTCCCTTCTAGGTTCTCAGCTATCTAGTTCTTTCCCCTATCAGCTCCTCTCTGGTCTCCTTCTCTCCCATCTGGCTCTTCCTCATCTTCCATCTCGTTCTTCTAGTCCTCTCTTTTAGCCCTTCAATCTAGTTCTTCCCCATCTCAGTTCGTTCCTCTCAAGTTCTTACCCATCTAGTTCTTCCATTCTCTTTTCTCTTCTCCTCTGCCTCCTGGAAGTCTCGGTATATAAAGGGAGGGTCCGAGCTAAATTGTGTAAAGCTATTACTTAACGTCCACCTCTCCTAGGCGGTGTCTCCTTGTGGAATTTACCGTAAATCAGGAGACTTGCATGTGGGCTGTTATCATTGTTAGTCCCAGGTGGACTAACAATGGGCGCCCACCTGGGTGGTGTTTCCTGTAGTCCTTGAAAGTGGCCAAGGGAGATAATCTGATTCCAGAGAAAGCCTTTCCTGAGGCTGTTCTCCAAATACCTGGAATGTGTATGTCCAGAGAGTGATCAGTCTACACTGTTAGCCCTTCTTAGGGAAAAGTCAATTGAGAAAGCTATGAAGGCACACATGATTTTCATAACAGAATACAGCTGATATATAACAAGCCAAGTAACACCAAAAATTCCTTGGGATTTGGCTTCCTCTGGAGGAATTCCCTGATCCCTCCAGGTAGTGACTTTGCCATAACCAGCTGAGTTCTTATGATATATTCCTGCGGCCCGCAGCAGGCACCCCATTTTTTAATTGGATTATTGGTATTTTGATGTCTAGTTTCTTGAGTTCTTTATACATTTTGGAGGTCAACCCTCTATATGTCAATCAGATGTGGGATTGATGAAGATCTTTTCCCATTCTGTAGGCTGCTGTTTTGTCTTTTTTTTTTTTTTTTTTTTTTTTTTGGTTTTTTGAGACAGGGTTTTTCTGTGTAGCTTTGCGCCTTTCCTGGAACTCGCTTTGGAGACCAGGCTAGCCTCGAACTCACCGAGATCCGCCTGTCTCTGCCTCCCGAGTGCTGGGATTAAAGGCGTGCGCCACCACCGCCCGGCTTGTTTTGTCTTATTGACCATATCCTTTTCCTTACAGATGCTTTTCAGTTTCAGAAGGTCCCGTTTATTAATTGTAGATCTCAGTGTCTATGCTGCTGGAATTCAGAGAGTAATCTCCTGTGCCAATGCGTTCAAGGCTACTTCCCACTTTCTCTTCTATCAGGTTCAGTGTAACTGATTTATGTTGAGGTTTTTGATCCAATTAGACTTGAGCTTTGTGCATGGCAATAGATATGGATCTATTTGCAATTGTCTACATGTTAGCATCCAGTTATGCCAGTACCATTTGTTGAAGATGCTTTCTTTTTTCCATTGTACAATTTTGGCTTCTTTGTCAAAAATCAGGTATTCATAGGTGTGTGGATTTATGTCAGGATCTTCTATTTGATTCCATTGATCAGTGTGTCTTGGTATTGTTTTATGCCAATACCAAGCTGTTTTTATTACTATAGAGCTTGAAGTCAAGGATGGTGATGCCTCTAGAAGTTCCTTTATTGTACTGAGTTGTTTTGGCTATCCTGGGTTTTTGTTTTCCATATGAAGTTGAATGTTGTTCTTTTGAGGTCTCTGAAGAATTTGTGATTGCATTGCATCTGTAGATTGCTTTTGGTAAGATTGCCACTTTTACTATGTTAATCCTACTTATTCAAGAGCATGGGAGATCGTTCCATTTTCTAATATCTTCTTCAATTTCTTTCTTCAAAAACTTAAAGTTTTGTTAGTCAGGTTTTTCACTTGTTTGGTCAGCTTTACCCCAAGATATTTTATATAATTTGTGGCTATAATAAAGGGTGTTGTTTCTGATTTCTTTCTCAGCCCGCTTATCATTTGTATTCAGAGGGCTACTGATTTTTTTTTTTTTTTTGAGTTAAACTTGTATTCTGCCACATTCCTGAATGTGTTTATCAGCTGTAGGAGTTCCCTGGTAGAATTTTTGGGGTCACTTGTGTATACTAATATATCATCTGCAAAAATCAAAAGTTTGACTTCTTCCTTTCCAATTTGTATCCCCTTGATTTCCTTTTGTTGTCTTATTGCTCTAGCTAGAACTTTGAGTACTATATTGAATAGATATGGAGAGAGTGGACAGCCTTGTCTTGTTCCTGATTTTAGTGGAATTGCTTTGAGTTTCTCTGCATTTAATTTGATGTTGGCTGATGGCTTGCTGTATGTTGCTTTTATTATGTTTAGGTATGTTCCTTGTATCCCTAATCTCTTCAAGACTTTTATCATGAAGGGGGTGTTGGATTTTGGCAAAGGTTTTTTCAGCATCAGATGAGATGATCATGTGGGGTTTTTTTCGTTTGTTTGTTTGTTTTTTGTTTTTGTTTTTCCAGTTTGTTTATATGGTGAATTACATTGACAGATTTTCGTATGTTGAACTATCCCTGCATCTCTGGAATGAAGCCTACTTGATCATGGTAGATGGTTTTTTTGATGTGTTCTTGGATTCTTTTTGCCAGTATTTTATTGAGTCTTTTTGCATCAATGTTCATGAAGGATATTGGTCTGTAATTCTCTTTGTTGTATTTTTGTGTGGTTTGGGTATCAGGGTAACTGTAGCCTCATAAAAAAAGTGTTTGGCAATGTTCCTTCTGTTTCTATTGTGTGGAACAATTTGAGGAGTATCAACATTAGCCCTTCTTTGAAATTATGGTAGAATTCTAAGCTGAAACCATCTGGCCCTGGGCTTTTTTTGGTTGGGAGACTTTTAATGACTGCTTCTATTTCCTTAGGGTCATAGGTCCATTTAAATTGGTTATCTGGTCTTGATTTAATTTTGATATGTGGTATCTATCCATAAAATTGCCCATTTCTTTCAGATTTTCCAATTTTGTAGCACACAGGTTTTTGAAGTATGGCCTAATGATTCTCTGGATTTCCTCAGTATCTGTTGTTATGTCCCCCTTTGCATTTTTGATTTTGCTAATTTGGATATTCTCTCTCTGCCTTTTGGTTAGTTTAGATAAGGGTTTGTCTATCTTATTGATTTTTCTCAAGGAACCAACTCTTTGTTTCATTGATTTTTGTTTTTCTATTTTATTGATTTCAGCCCTCAGTTTGCTTATTTCCTTTCATTTATCCCTCCTGGATGAGTTTGCTTCTTTTTTTCTAGAGCTTTCAGGTATGCTGTTAAGTTGCTAGTATGAGACTTCTCTAAATTCCTTATGTAGTCACTTAGTGTTGTCAACTTTCCTCTTAGCACTGCTTTCATAGTGTCCCGTAAGTTTGGGTATGTTGTGCATTCATTTTCATTGAATTCTAGGAAGTTTTAAATTTCTTTATTTCTTCCTTGACTCAGTGGTGATTCAGTTGAGCATTGTTCAGTTTCCATGAGTTTGTAGGCTTTCTGTAATTTGTGGTGTTGTTGAATTCTAACTTTAAGCCATGGTGATCCGATAAGATACAGGGGTTTATTCCATTTTTTTTTTTTTTTTTTTTTTTGTATCTTTTGAGATTTGCTTTGTGATCAATTATGTGGTCAATTTTAGAGAAGGTTCCATGAGGTGCCAAGAAGAGGGTACATTCTTTTGTGTTTGGGTGAAATGTTCTGTTAGGTCCATTTGAGTCATAACATCTTATTTTCTCCCACCAATGGACAAGTCTGGCAGACTTGTTTTTTGGTGGGAGTGGGGTGTTGAAGTCTCCCACTATTAGTGTCTGGATTTGATGTGTAATTTAAGCTTTAGTATGTTTCTTTTACAAATGTGGTTGCCTTTGTATTTGGGGCATAAATGTTCAGACTTGAGACTTCATCTTGGAGAATTTTTCCTGTAATGAATATGGAATGTCCTCCATCTCTTTTGATTAATTTTAGTATGAAGTTTATTTGGTTAGATATTAGGATAGCTACATCAGCTTGTTTCTTAGGTCCATTTGATTGGACAATCTTTTCCCAACCCTTTACTCTGAGGTAATGTCTGTCTTTGAAGTTAAAGTTCCCTATATGCAGTAGAAGGATGGATCCTGTTTTCGTATCCATTCTGTTAGTCTGTGTCTTTTTATAGGCAAATTGAGTCCATTAGTATTAAGAGAGATTAATGACCAGTGATTGTTATTTCCTGTTATTTTTGGTTTTGTTGATGTTGTTAGTGCATGTGTGTGTGTGTGTGTGTGTGTGTGTGTGTGTGTGTAGTGTGTGTATTTCTTTTGTTTGGGATTTGCTGGTGTGATAATGTCTTTTGCCTATGTTTTCATTGGTACAGCTAACTTCCTTGGGTTGGAGTTTTCCTTCTAGTAGTTTCTAGATTTGTGGATAGGTATTATTTAAATCTGGTTTTGTCATGGAATGTCTTTTTTTCTCTGTCTCTGATGATTGAAAGTTTTGCTGGGTATAGTAGTCTGGGCTGGCATCTATGGTCTCTTCATGCCTATCCAGGAATTTCTGGCTTTCAGAGTCTCCATTGAGAAGTTGGATATAATTCTGATAGGTCTGCCTTTATATGTTACTTGGCTTTTTTCCTTTGCAGCTCTTAATATTCTTTCTTTATTCTGTATGTTTAGTGTTTTGATTATTATGTGGTGAGGGGACTTTTTCTTGGGTTCAGTCTATTTGGTGTTCTGTAAGCTTCTTGTATCTTCATAGGCATTTCCTTCTTTAGGTTGGGAAAGTTTTCTTCTGTGATATTGTTGAATATATTTTCTGTGCCTTTGGGCTGGAATTCTCCATCTTCTTATTATTTTTAGGTTTGGCCTTTTCATAGTGCCCCAGATTTCCTGAATGTTTTGTGTTAAAAATTTGTTTGATTTAACATTTTCTTTGTTCAATGAATCTATTTCCTTTATTGCATCTTCAACACCTGAGATTCTCTCTTCCATCTCTTGTATTCTCTTGGTTATGCTTGCATCTCTAGTTCCTGTTTTTTACCCAGATTTTCCATTTCCAGAATTCCCTTGGTTTGTGTTTTCTTTATTGCCTCTATTTCAATTTTCAAGTCTTGAGCTGTTTCCTTTACCTGTTGGTTTTTTCTTGACTGTCTTGGTTTTCTATAAGGGATTTATTGATTTTTTTCCAATTTTTTGTTTGTCTTTTCCTTGGTTTCTTTAAGGGAATTTTTCATTTCATCTTTAAGGCTTTTTTAATCTTTAAAAAATTATTCTTAAGGTCGTTTTCTTCTATTTCAACTGCATTGGGATGTTCAGGTCTTGCTGTTGCAGAATCACTAGGTTCTGGTCATGCCATATTGCTCTTTATATTGTTGAATGTATTCTCACACTGTTGTTTATCCATCTGGGTTTGGGATAATTATAGGAATAGTTGTTGATTCTTGTGATGTCTTTGTTGGATGGGTCTTTTATTCTTTTATTGTCTGTTTCCTTTATTGTCTTTTGGACTGAATAACCAAGGGTTCTGGTGATTGACTGGTTTTCAGGTCGAGTAGGGTTGTCTCAGCTGAGGTTTGGGTGCCTAGATCCAGCATATTGTCCCATTCTTTTGGCTAGTGTGAGCTTTACTTTTTGCCTGTGGTGTCCTTCCAACTGGTGTGGGTTGTGCCTGTTCTTCCAACTTTTGTGGGTAGTGCTTGTGCCTATAGGATCTGCTAATGATGCTGGAGAGGGCTGTTCATAGGGAGGCTACTCTTCTTCCAATTGGTGCAGGTGGCACTTGTGCCTCTAGGGACTGCTGATTTTTTGATGGTTGGCTAGGGGGAGGATGATGGGGTCTGTGAGTTTGGGCAGTGGAGTGGGTCTTGTAGGTTACAGAGTCCAGTGGCTGCTGGTGGTGGTGGAGCAGCCTGCCCACAGGACTCTTACCTGCTGGCTGGCTGCTGAGGATCTTGTTCCAAATGGTGCAAGTGGTGCCTATGCCTAGAGGCTGCTGATTTTGCAGGGGGATGGTTGGCCACAGGGAGGATGATGCGTTCAGTGGGTTTGGGCTGCTGAGTGGGTCTTGTAGGTTACAGCGTCCAATTGTTGGTATCTCCTGTGGTGATATTTTAATTGTGCTGAAATGTGATTTTATTTGTATGGTAATAAATAAATAAAGTTTGCCTGGAGATCAGAGGTCATTAGCGAGCCAGGAATAGACGTCAGGTAGTAGTAGCCCATGCCCTTAATCCGATCACATGGCAGGCAGAGTCTCTGTGGTCAAGGACACAGTCAGTCGTGGTGACCCAAACCTTTAATCCCAGTACCAACCATAGAGACCTAGAGGTCTGTATAGACAGGCAGTGACATGGAAGTCATGTGGTGGTTGGGTTTAGAGCCAATGAGAAGGCAGAACAGAAAGGCAATAAAAAGACAGGACACAGGAAGAAGGTCTCTCTCTCAGGGGAAGGATGGCAGCGAGTGGTAAGATAAGGTGGTCTTGGCTCTTCGCTAATGCTCTGATCTCTTGGGCTTTTAACTCTGTATTTGGCTCTGTGCTTCTTATTTATTATTAGAATTTCGTCTACAGTCCCCAGTTTGCTTTCTATGTTGTGATAAACACCCTGACCAAAAGCAACACAGGGAGAAAAGTGTACTATCTATCACGGAGGAAAGTCAGGGCAGGAACCTGGAGGCAGGAACTGATAGAGATTCCATGAAGGAACACTGCTGACTGGCTTGCTTAGCCTGTTTTATTACACAACCCAGTACCTGTCCATGGGTGGCACTGCCCACAGTGGACTGGGTCATCCCATATCAATCATAATCAAGAAAATGCCCCACAGGCTTGCCTACAGGTCAGACTGATTAGGCATTGTCTCAATTGAGGCTTCGTCTTTCCAAAGGACCCTAGCTTGTGTCAAGTTGATAAAAAACACCCTTCACATATGGTAGATATAGTTGCTACAGTATGTGCCTGGTGGAGTACATGTATATAATGTATTTGATCAGACTGACCTACTCATTGTCTTTTTGTCTCTCTCTGTGTGTGTGTGTGTGTGTGTGTGTGTGTGTGTGCCTCAGTGAGTTTAATCAGGATGTGTTCACAACAGTGTGGGTGAGGGGTTATTTATAGGAGCACTGGCACTGGCACTTTACTATTGTTTATACCACCGATAAGAACCATAACTGCAAGTAGATCCTCGGGGGTCAGGGCCTCATGAGGCCCCTGTCAGAGTGTTGACAGGGCCAGTCTTGTGCCCATAATTGTAGCTGTTGTAAGTTCAAGAGTGCAGCCCTGTGTAAGGTTCAGAAGACAGCTTTCCAGTGGTATAGGTGTCCCTGTTACAGCTGCTCATTGAACACTCACTCTCAATACTTTGAACGAATTCTGAGATTCTACAGTACCTGCCACCCACTGCAGAGAGTAGCTTCTGTCAACAAACTGGCAGCAAGCAGGAACATAACTATTTAGAAAGCATATGGTCATAGCGTGTTTGTTTGGCAAACCAGCAGTAATAGCTTCCTTGCCATGGTCTGTGTCCTCTCCAGCCAGCAGCTGACACTAATGGGCATGGAGTTGCTCTTGTCGAGTGGGCCTCAAATCCAGTCTTACTTGGCAGGTCAGCCATGTAGCAAAAAATAAAAGATACACTTTTCTCCCTCTCCAAAATGTAAAAATAAGTGTGTAGTTCTACTTGTAGACAAATAGAGTAACGGTCTTGACTGGCTTTTCTCTCCCCACCCCCCAAAATAAATTGATCTGATGAAGTATATGTTAATGTTTGTCTTAGATGTTGGCAGACAGGTAGCACAGGACTGTGAGAGAGAAAACAAGATGGAAAGCACTAGAATCTGGTAACAGTTTTCAGGTAGTATGATGTGGAACCTGTTGCTACCACTGAGCTGAGACAGTTATCATAGTTCTTGTAAGTCAAGGTAGCCAGAATCTGTGGCACAGTACCAGTGAGAAGGCAGCTGTGGAGAGAAAACAGCTCCAGAGATCTGTGAAAGAAGCCAGTGACTCCTGCCTGTCTGAAAGGACGAGGCAGAACAGTTTCGGAAGTTCGCACAGAAAGAAGAGTGGCTTGCATCACTATCAGACCAGGCAGGAAAACCTCATAAATATGGGGCCTCAAGCAGAATCCTCAGATATTGCCTCAAAATCACCTGCCTGTGTTAGGGTTTCCATTGCTGTGCTAAATGCCATGACCAAATGCAACCTGGGGAGGAAAGAGTATTTCATCTTACTGCTTGTAGTCTTACTACAAGACTAGGAAAGTCAGGGCAGGACCTCTAGGCAGGAGTTGATACAAAGCCACTGAGGAGTGTTACTTACTTTCTCCTCATATCTTGCTCATTTTGCTTTTTAAACGCACCCAGGACCACCAGCCCAAGAGTGGTACCACCTTCATTGATCTGGGTCCTCCCACATTAGTCATCGATCAAGAAAATGTCCCACAAGCTAGCCCACAGGCCAGTCTGGTGGGAACATTTTCTCAATTGAGATTCTCTCTTCCCAAATGACTCTAGCTTGTGTCTAATTGACATAAAACTAGCCAGTACATCACCTCAGAGCCAGGGAATATGCAATTTAGACTCCTCATGCTGCATATGCTTTGCCACATCTTGTTTATTTTTTGTATTTGTGTTATTATATGTGTATGGCTATTTTGCCCACATGCATGTTTGTGCATTATGTGCAGCCCTGGCCCTGCTGAGGTCAAAAGAGGGTGGTTGCTTTCCTAGAACAGGAGTAAACAGACAGTTCTGAGCCATTAGAAGAGATAGGAATTAGGAAACTGTCACACTCAAGTGTCACATGTGACTTTCCTAACATTCTAATATTTACTTAAAAGTTTTAATTTTCTCTTTGACAGAAAGTGCTTTTGTTCATTTTTCTTGACATTCCTGTCCTGTCATTCACTTCTGAGAATATGAGTACCAGAATTCAAGTCTGATGGCCACACTTCGTTGTGCTTCCACTTAAAAATGGTATCCTAAGTCAGGTATGATAGCAATCAGGAAGCTGAGGCAAGGGATTGTATGTTTGAGGCTAGCCTGATATATATTCCAGGACCTGCCTCCAAAAGAAAAAGAGGTACTTGTGCTGGCTGGTTTTGTACTAACTTGACACAACTAAAGTCATCTGAGATGAGAGAACCTCAATTAAGAAAATGCCTTCAGGGGCACCTATGATGGCGATGAGTTTCCAGTGGCTGTGGGAGTACTGCTTCCTGCCCTTCTTTACGTTACAGCTGAACGTGGACACTCGGCAGAAGCAGTTGGCTGCCTGGTGGTCTCCAGTTCTGTCTTTTTGTCACCTGCACAAACAGTCCAGCATGACAGTGATGGAAGCCCAGGAGAGCCTGCTCTTCAACAACGTCAAGCTACAGCAGAAACTTCCTGTAGAGTCAATCCAGATTGTATTAGAGGAACAAAGGAAGAAAGGGAACCTTGAGTGGTCGGATAAGAATAAGTCAAGCTTCCTGATCATGTGGCAGAGGCCAGAAGAATGGGGGAAACTCATTTATCAATGGGTTTCCAGGAGCGGCCAGAACAACTCTGTTTACCCTATATGAACTGACCAGTGGGGAAGACACAGAGGATGAAGAGTTCCATGGGCTGGATGAGGCGACCCTACTTCGTGCTCTACAGGCCCTACGGCAGGAGCACAAGGCTGAGATCATCACTGTTAGTGATGGCCGAGGACTCAAGTTCTTCTAGCAGAGACCTGTCTCCCTCTACTTCTTACCTCCCACCTTTCCAGGGCTTTCCAAAGGGGACAGACCAAGTGTCCCACAGACTGGACCAGTTACTCCACCCAACTCAAAGGGCTCAAGTCCTGAAAGCTCAGACTTAGGGATCTTTCCTGCTTAGTCCATTCTATCTGTCCCCGGGACAGAGTGACCCCACAGTGCCAGGGGAAAAGGATGTTTCTTGCCCTACCTCCTTTCCCATCCTAGACTATCCCTAGGCCAGAGTCTATAAACCTGACACTTTACATGTGTTCTCACACATAAGTACACACCCATATGCGCCTGCACACGCTTCTTTCTCCTCCCCGCTTCCATTCCTTAGCTGCTGTGGCCTCCCTTCTCAGGCTGGTGTTGGATCTTCCTAGAGGTGGGGGAAGCCCTGGCTGCAGGCAGCCTTCCAGGCAATACAGAGATAGGAAGCCCCAGATGGGGCTTGGCAGTGAAAGGCAGGCCCACTCTGATTTATGATATTAAATTCTCTACTCCCACAAAAAAAAAAAAAAAAAAGCCTTCATAAGATCAGACTATAGGTAAGGCTGTAGGACATTTTCTTAATTAGTGAATGATGTGGGAATGCCCAGGCCATTGTTGTCTCTGGGCTGGTGGTCCTGGGTGCTATAAAAAATCAGGCTAAGCAAGTCAAGAGGAGCAAGTCAGTAAGCAGCACCCTCCATGGCCTCCGAATCAGCTCCTGCCTCCAGGTTCCTGCCCTGGTTGAGTTCCTGTTCTGACTTCCTTCAGTGATGAACAGTGATGTAGAAGTGTAAGTTGAATAAATCCTTTCCTGCCCAGTTGCTTTGGTCATGGTGTTTCATCACAGCAGTGGTAACCCTAACTAAGACAGTACCCCATTACATACATGGCTGACTTAGCTCACAGAGTCTCCTAGTACTTTGGTGTGCCTCAGCACTTTTTACTTATAGTTCTCATCTCACCACAGAGGGTTTTAGAAAGGTGTGTCATATACTCAAGAGCCAGCATTTAATTAAATTAATACTTATTCCTACTGTTCGATCAGAGATGTGTGTAAGTCTGTCTGTCATGTATCTATTTATATATGGAGAGAGTTGCTGGGATACTAAGCATGTACCCTGCCACTCAGCTACTATGCAGCCCACCGTCAAGACAGTCTTAATAAAGTTGACTTTTTGTTTTTTCTAAATGATGAGTGTGTGCATACTGAGAGGAATACAGCATCATTTCTTTGATGCGTGCTAGGGTACCAGAAATTTTCTCCACCATCGCTGTTGCACTGTTCATGTATTATGTCACTGTAATAAAAAAGGACAGATGGGGCTAAAGAGATGGCCCAGAGGATAAGAGCAGCTGTTCTTACGGAAAACCCAGGTTTGGTTCCCAGCACCCACACAGAGACTAACAACTGCCTGTAACTCCAGAACTGTAAATTCAGAGGATCCAGCACCCTCTTTTGGCCTCCATAGGAACTGCACATGTGTGGTGCACAGGCATACATAGAGGCAAAACATCCATACATGTAAAATAAATACATCTTTTTTCCTAAGGACCAGATTACATCTTAGTATGGTTATGACAGTAAGTGTTACCTGATAGTCTTTGGAGGAAAAATTTCAGGGTTCTTTAGCTGTACTGTACTCTGAAATACAATTTTAGAATATAGATGATGGAAAGGCAAGAGGAGCCCGCCCACAAAGAAAACTGTCAATAGTAGAGACTTGAGGCAGAAAGAGCTTTGAAAATGTGTTTTTGGAAAATGTAGACAGATGGAATCCTGAGTTGTGCCCCCCACCTGTTGCCTGGAAGCTATGTGAAAAGCAATAACGAGGGGCCAGTAGATTTTACAGCTTGCAGCAGCAAACCTTGACAGTGTGCCTTCTTCTAGAATGGTTTCATGGAGAGGCGGAGTCAGAAGCACTCAGTTGGTTGAGACCAAGTTGGAAAAAGTGAGACCATTAAAAAAGTAGACAGCTTGGGCTGGAGAGATGGCTCAGCTGTTAAAGGCTAGGCTCACAACCAAATAGTAGACAGCTCCTTTATTACTGTGTACATGGAGAGTAGAAAAATGAGGTAGCTGGAAGTGAGTGTGCAGTCGGGGAGAAGGTTTTTTTTGTTTTTTTGTTTTTTTGTTTTTTTTTTTTGTAAAAGTTGAGAGGTACTTATCTCAGTGACTTTCAGGCTTTTGGAATGCATCCCACAGCCAGAGATGATGCTTATAGCACCACTAACTACAAACACAAGTTATGGAAACAAGTTTCACAAAACCATATTTCTGTTTATTATTTTTAGTGCCTGTTGGTACTGTCCATTCTGCCCTCTGTTTCATTAAGAAATGAAAAGCCAGTCCTTGAACTACTAAACTCCCCCCCATTAAGAAATGAAAATCCCCTCGGGGGAGGACTTGTCCTGGAGGTGGTGGGAATGGGGGGTAGGCTGGGGGTAAGGGGAGGGGGTGGGAGGGGGGAGAATAGGGGAACCCATGGCTGATATGTAGAACTGAATGGTATTGTAAAATTATATATATATTTATATATATATATATAAATAAAAAAATTAGAAAAATAAAAAAAATGTAAAAAAAAAAGAAGAAGCAAATGTGAGAGCTGGAGAGATGGTTAGATGGGTAAGGGTTCTTCCAGGGGACATGGATTCAGTTTCTAACACTCATATCAAGCATGGGGCTCATAATGTCTGTAGCTCCAGCTCCAGCAAACCTGATGTCCTCTCCCGACCTCTGTGAGTGTCTGCATCATGTTTACACACACACAGACACACACATGTAATTAAAAATGTTTTAAATCTTTGAAAGGAAAAAAAAAAAAGAAATGAAAATCCAGTCCCTGAACTACTAAATCCCCCCCCAAATCTGTGATGATTAGTGTAGTTGTTTGAAAAGAAATGGCCAAAGGGAGTGGCACTATTAGAAAGTGTGGCTTTGTTGAAGTAGGTATGGCCTTGTTGGAGGAAGTGTGTCACTGTGGAAGCAGAATTTGAGGTCTTATATATGCTCAGGCCACGCCTGGTGGCTCAGCCACTTCTTTTTGCCTGCACAAGATATAGAGCGCTCAGTTACCTCTAACACTATTGTCTGCCTGCACACTGCCATGTCCTACTAAGATGATAATAGACTGAACTTCTGAACTGATAAGCCACCCAATTAAATGTTTTCCTTATAAGAGTTGCCATGGTCATGGTGTCTCTTGATAGCAACAGAAACCCTAACTAATACAGAAGTTGATAACCAAGGTCAGGGGTATTGCTGTGATAGGTTTGACCATGCTTTTGTTTGGAGGAATATGGACCTTGGGACTGTGGATTAGAAAAACAGTTGAACGCTTTAAGTGCTGTTTAATAGGCCATACTAGTAGGAGCATGGAAGACAGTGGTGCTGAGTGTGACTTGAACTGTGGGGGCCTGGCTCAAGAGGTTGCAGAAGAGAAGAATGTTAGTAAGTGGCCTAGAGACCATCTTGTGATATTTTGATGAAGAATGTGACTTCCTTTTGCCCTTATCCCAAGGCTAAAGTGAAGAGTTTTGGATTAATTTCATTGACAGAGGAAGTCTCAAAACAGCTTAATATAGACTCTGTTGTGTGGTTATTAGTGGTAACTCTAAAGAAGATTTATAATGAAAAGGAGCAAGCTGTACAGGGTAAATTACAAAATTTAAAATCTGGGGAGAAAAGGAGCACCAGGAAGTAGAATGGAGCTAGATTAAGAAATGGAATAAAGGGAGTGGTGACCTCAGGGCAAGATCCCACCCAGCTAAGTTTCCAACCTATGAAAAGGAATTAAAGAAAAGCTTGGAGCCAGATGTGGTGGTACACTCCCCAACACTCCAGAGGCAGAGGCAGGTGGATCTCTGAGTTTGAGGCCAGCCTGGTCTACACAGCAAGTTCCAGAGCAGCCAAGATTAGGCAGGATTAGTTAACTATTGAAAACAGAAAGCTGGGGAAGATGTGATTGAAGGAGGGGTCCATGTTCCAGCCTTAGCAAGCAGCAGAACTTGGCAACTTCAGCTATGTGGTTCTGGCTTTAGAGTCAAGGATACAACAAATGAGTTGTGGAATATTCCTTTGCTGCTAAGGAAAACTGCTGAGGCCATGCATGTGTCAGGGGTGTCCCTGAATGGAGTCCCAGAAAGGCCATTGTGTGAAGTTGTGAGATTGAAGCCTGAATTGCCTTGGAGATCCAAAGATGATAGAGATACCAGAGTCATGGGATACCTGCTGAGGAGAGCTGTTAACAAAGGGTGAAAACAGCCCTAGAGAAAGTGTGTTGCAGTCAACAACGCTGAAAGGATTTGGAGATCTGAAGAATGTTTTGACATCAATTGTGGAGATGCAGAGTTTGGAGTTTGCCCAGCTGGTTTTGGTGTTGCTTTGGTCCAGTCTTTCCTCACTATGTTCCCTTCTATGTTTTGGAATGGTAATGTGTATCCTGTGCCATTATATGTTGGAAGTATGTGATCTTTTAAAAAAATTTTTTTTTATTTTATACGGGATTACAGTTAAGAGATTGCATGAATCTCAGAAGAGACTTTTAACTTTGGACTTTTAAATAAGTTTGAGACTGTGATAGCCTATGGGGACCTTTGAAGTTGGACTGAATGCATTTTTGCATTATGATATGGCTACCAGCCTTTGGGGGCCAGGGAGTGGGGTGTGGTAATTTGAAAGAAAATGCCTCCCAAAGGGAGTGGCACTGTTAGGAGGTGTGGCCTTGTTGGAGTAGGTATGGTTTTGTTGGAGGAAGTGTGTCACTGTGGAGGTGGGCTTTGAGGTCTCATATCTGCTTAAATCATACCTAGTGTCTCAGAAGCCTAGTGTCTCAGAAGCAAGATGTTGAACTTTCAGCTACCTCTCCAGCATTATATCTATCTGCACACCTCTATGCTCCACCATGATGATAATGGACTGAACCTCTGAACTGTAAACCACCCAGTTAAATATTTTCCTTATAAGAGATGCTTCGGTCATGGTGTCTCTTTACAGCAATAGAATAGAACAATAACTAAGATAGATGGTTTTTAAAAGATTCTATATGTGAGGTCTTTGTGATGATTGAGAGCATAAGCTAAGGGCTGTCCTTTAATTATGACACACAGAGTTGTTTCATGATAATGACTAGGAAAATAGAGGACGTGTACACAGACAAGAAGTGGTGGTGCGTGGAAGAGGACAGTTTCTCTTAAAATAAATATGTATTTTGGTCCTGTGAAGTCCACTAAGAGGTTCCATAAAGAGGTTGTGGGGGTTTTAGAAGAACAGAAAATGAGCCACAGTCATTTTGATGAACTTATTCATCAGCTCCCATAACTAGTCAAGCCACTTAATTTTTTTTAAGGACCAGTTATTTTATGTGTATGTCTGTGCACCACATGTATGTCTGGTACCCACAGAGGTCAGAAGAAGGGGTTGGACCTTCTGCAACTGGAATTACAGATGGTTGTGAGTTACTGTGTGGGTTCTGGTAACCAAACATGGATCCTCTGGAAGAGCAGCCAGTGCTGTTCATTGCTGAGCCACATCTGCAGCCCCCAGAACCACTTAAAATTTATAAGAGGAAAATTCAGGACATATAACTCAAATTCGTATTTTAGATTCTAGAGTGCTCCTTGCCAAATAGCAGATCTCCTAAGATAAGTGAAATGATGAGTGGGAACAATTTTATTAGTCATAATCTGTTGGCATCATTTATTTTCTCTGCAGCAGTTTTGGACTTCTTGAATCGAAGCCAGAGTGGTGGCTGCTATTTAGTTTTTGTTTCCAGCCTTGCTTGTCAAGCAAGAAATCTGACTTTAAATACTGTGAATCTGAGCTTTTGGTACTTTAGGAGTAAAGTCATTAAGCCTTTCTAACTGTTAATTTGACTACTTAAGGGATTTTTGGACAAATCTTAAGTACAATCCTATATTTCCTGGTGGCTTAGAAAAAAAAAAAAAGGAAAATGGCTGTGGTGGTTATCAACTAGATAAAACTGGAATCACCTGGGAGATGAGCCTCTGGGAATGCCTGTGGGGATATTATGATTCTATTGAGATGGGAAGACCTGCCCACTGTGAGTGGCACCTGGTTAATTACTAAATTAAAATTTTAAAATGATTTATTTATTTTTATGTGTATGAGTATTTTGCCTGCATCTGTGTCTGTGCACCGTGTGTGTGCAATATCTTCAGAGGCCAGAAGTGGGCATCAGATCCTCTGGAACTGAAGTCACAGACAGTTGATAGCCACCATGTCAGTGGTGGGAATTGAACCTAGGTTCTCTAGAAGTGCAGCCTCTTCTCTTAGGCCTGACCCATCTCTCCAGCCCTTTGGATCTTAGATTTTATAAACAGTTCAAAGGGAGCTTAGCAGTATTCATTATTTGTTTGTTTCCCAGTTGTGAATGAGAAGTGACCAGCTGGTTCAAGCTCCTGGCACCTGAACTGTCTTGAATAAACCCTTCTCCCCTAAGTTGCTTTTGTCAGTATTTTTTCACAGCCACAGGAAAAGAAACCTAGATAATAAGCCTACACTTGACTTAAACTACCCTTGTCCAATAGCAGCTCCAGAATGATGATGATAGTGTTGACTATGCATTCTGAGAGCTGAGGAAGTAGATGAGGTGATTCTCTTTACATGCATGGAATAAAATAGGGTGTGAAAGAAATGATCTATTGTGTATCCTTCTGTGTAGACTCTCTTACCTGCTTCTAAAGAGATGGCTTTCTCTAGTAATCTTTATTTAACTTCTTAATTTCTTTTTTGTAGCCCTCGCTGGCCTGGCACTATGTAGACCAGGCTGGCCTCAAACTCAGACATCCACCTGCCTGTCTCCCTAGTACTGTGATTAAAGGCATACTTTGCCATGCCTGGCATCTAAAATCTTAATAGTTTATACATTTTTATTTTTGCTGATGTTTAATCTTTTCATTTGAAAAATCACTTTTCATAGAATTTCATCCATTTCTAAAGAGCTAATTTTTTTTTAGTAACCTTTATGCCCAGTTTATAATTTTTTGTGCTGAAAGTTTAGTCTTTTATTTTATGACTTACAGGTATTTTACAGCTTTCTGATTAGTCTCACTGGGAGTTTGTATTCACATAAATGTGTTAGAATTAGATGCAGTCTCTGAAATGCCTTGCTATCCCTGCCCATGTTCAAATGCAGGAATCCAGCTTCTTTTTTACTTGATGTGTTTCATAACTCTGTGCTGTTTACCATGCTGAAGGATAGCTTTTCAGAAACAGGTGAAGTTATTCATCTCATTGGATTTTTTTCAAGATTTAAAATCTAGTTATTAGGGGCTGAAGAGATGGCTCACAATTAAGAGCAATTGCTGCTCTTGAAGAGGACCCAGGTTGGGTTTCCAGTACCTACATGGCAGCTCAAACAGTCTTTTAACTCCAGTTCTAAGAGATCTGATGCCCTCTTCTGGCCTCCTTGGGTACACATGTGGTGAACATTCAGACTTCCAGGTAAACACTTAAATACACCTAAAATGAAGATGAGTAAATGTTTTAAAAATAAAAAAAAATAAAAATAAAAATAGAATAAAAAACTGATTGCAGATTGGGAAGATGGTTTTGAGGTATTCTAAAAAGACTCAATGGATCAGTCAGATTTGTGGGTGAGGTATATAAGAATGACTGTGCACATGGAAGCAGACCTGGCTTCTTTCATAGTGGGGAAAGAATATCAATCCAGCCAATTCTCTGGCTGAGGGAATTTTATATATCTACAGAAAATTCTTTTCTATGACTATTGGTTACTTGTAACTTACAGTTCAACCATAGCTCAAGGCATTGAATGGCTAGAATTCCAGAAGGGTACCTCTGGACAGGCCTGTGTAGACCCTCACTCCAATGCACTCCCTACTCCTCTGTGCTAAATGTAGAAGAAACCAAGTGTTAAAATGTATATCATTGGCTATGCGTGGGACATTCTTAAAATTTTGTTTTCACCACTATAGTATTAGTTTTCTAAAGTTTGAGGGCATTTACAGACAGTATTATTTTGAACTATGGTTACCGTCAGTAAATAAGGTACAAAAACAGCAGCTTGAACCATGGCTCGGACTCATAAGTAAGTGTCCTAATTTTTGTGCTCTAACACCAAGGATTCTCTAGGAGTGTATTGTTAGTCTCTGTAATGAGGACCTTGAAGTCAGGGTTATGAAATTATGTTTTGAGGTGAAGTGGTAGTAAGGATGGTGTTATGTATCTTAAAACAGGAGACATCGGTGATCTAAGAATGTAAAATGTTTAAAGGATGCTGCTAGGAAAAGGATGCTGCTTAGGAAAACATTCTGTGTCTCATAGCCATTCAATCCCAAATAAACACACAGAGGCTTATATTAATTATAAAACTGTTTGGCCTGTTACTAAGGCATATTATTAACTAGCTCTTATGCTTAAATTAACCCATAATCCTTGTCTATGTTTAGCTATGTGGCTTGGTACTTTTTTCTCAGTCCAAATTCTCATCCTACTTCCTCTGCGTTTGATTGGCTACCCAGTCTCTGCCTTTCCTCTTCCCAGAATTCTCCTAGTCTGGTTGCCCTGCCTATACTTCCTGCCTGGCTACTGGCCAATCAATGCTTTATTAAACCAATACGGGTGACAAATCTTTACAGTGTACAAGAGCATTATCCCACAGCACCTACTTTTCTAGAGCCTTCTTTCTGCTTTTGTGACAGTTAATGTATTCCGCTTATTCTTAGTAGTCTTGTGTATCTTGAACATTAGAAAGCCATCTTTTGGATGTATTTTGGAAGTGTCAATCACTGGGTGTGGTGGCACATGCCTGAAACCCCAGCATTTGGGAAGCTAAGGCAGGAGGATTATGAGTTTGAGGCCTGTCTAGGCTACAAAGTAAGTCCCTGTCTCACTGAAACAAAATGAAAAAGTAAGGTGGGAGGGAGGGAGGAAATGGTTATCAATCTGTATTCCATACTCTGTGGGAAGCCTCCCCATATTATGGCGCTGGGGGGGGGAGGGGGAGGCAAGGAGAGGACAACAACCTAGAGTAGCAAATTATGCCATGTATCAATGTTTGCTTTGGGGGAAGGGAAAGACAGGGAGAGATTTGTCAGCTGCCCCGAAGCCCTCTGTGGTCTTTTCGTGGCAGCTTCAGCATTCAGTGCAGGTGATTCTGCTAATGATGATACTGAGCAGCTTTGTGCCTGCTACTCAGTTTGTCATGTGTAGATAATTCACCCACTCACAGTTCTTTTGAATTTCAGGTAAGAAGCATCAGAATGCATTTCAGCTTCTGGTGGATCAGGCCAAAAAAGGATACAAGAAAACCGGCAGAATGTCAAAAGCTACAGTAATGAGAAAAGATGTACCTGCAGAGAAGCTTTCGTCTGCAGTCACGGGTAAGACTTACTAAAACAGAAGCACAGTGAATTTTATTACTTTTTTTTTCAACATTCATTTTGTATATGCACATGCATACATTTGTGCACATGTGAAAAAGTCTCAAGACAACTTGTGGGAGTTGGTTCTGTCCTTCCACCCTGTGGGTTTCAGTGATCAAACTCAGGTTGTCAGGCTTGATAGCAAGTGCTTTTACCCACTGAGCATCTTGTTGGTCCTCCTTCTTGTTTAATGTAATATATATATATGTAAAGCCACTGGAATTTACTGAAGTTATTCAGTATTTGAAATGGGGAAAAAGTATTTTTAGAAAGCTTAATGTAGCAGTTGTTGACTATAAAGTAGCTTATTGCTTGCTTTGGAAACAGTGGAAGGATGTGCTGAAGAGACGGACAGCCCCTGAAGTCTGCCTGCCTTGTAGTTATGAAGTATCCGAAGCTCTGTGATTGTTTAAGTGTGAGGATGTTCTCACGGTGTGAGATATATTACTGAAGATCCTAAGACAAAGAGCATTATTTTTGTTGCAGAACTCTGATGTTTACTTTGATGAAGTATTATGATGAAGTTTAAAGCTAATGCAGCTGCTATTCCAACAAATTCAGCGCATTACTTAGTTTTGATCCGGCTTTAAATTTGAGATTAATGATTTTCTGTTGCCAAGGCTTCTCCTATGAGCAAAACCGAATCATAATGGGGAAAGGAGCACAAAATAATTCTTTATTACTTTTCTTAGTTGTGACAAAATACAGATAACATATTTATTTTTAACAATTCATAGGTGCACAATTCATGGCTGTTAAATGGTTTTATAGTACTGTTTAACCATCTATACCCCAAACCCTTTTAGCATCCCTAGTATAAACTATGTTGTGTATCACATCATCCCCTGCTCTCCCAAATAGTCCTGATAATCTCTGTTTTGTCTGTTTATGGATTTGCTTGCTTTGAGTACCTAATGCAAATAAAATTATGCAATATCTGTCTTCCTGTGTTGAATTATTTTTTCTAAACATAATGCTTTAATTGTCAGTGTTGTAGCAAATATTAAGATTTCTTTATTCCTTAGTATGTATATGCAACATTTCATCTATTAATTTATTGAGCTATTTTTTTTGCCTTCTTGACTATTGTGAATAATGTTTTTGTGTTCATTAGTTTTCAGATGTCTGTTCAAGATCCTTCTTTCAGTTCTTTTTTATTATGTGTCTGTTCTAGTTTCATTTCTATTGCTGTGATAAAATGCTCTGACCAAAAGAAAGTTTGGGGAGGAAAGAGTTTATTTAGCTTACAATCCCAGGTCACAGTCTATTATTGAGGGATCTCAGGGCCAGGAACTTGAAGGTAGATCTGCTTGCTGTTCCAAACAGCATGACATTCAACCAAGACACTCACTTCACTGTCAAAGAAGTACAGCCGCAACCATGGGAAGTACTGCTTACTAACTGGCTCTCAGGCTAGTTTATACTCAGCCAGCTTATATAGTTCAGGCCTGCCTACCTAGGGATGTTACTACCTATAGTGGACTAGGTTCTCTTACACTAATTAACAGTCAAGACAGTCCTCTCACAGACATGCTCACAGGCCAATCTAATCCAGGGAATTTCTCAACTGGGGCTTTCCTTCATGTGGTTCTAGGTTGTGTCAAATTGATAGTTAAGGTAACCAGACAGTATCTAAAGGCCTAAGTGGAATTCCTGGTTCACATGGTAGTTTCATGTTCAGCCTTTTGAGAAACCAACAAATCGTGCTGCATAATGGCTGCATCATTTTACATTCCTACTGGCAGTGCATTCCAGTGTTCATTTCTCCACATCCTTTCAGCACTTTGATAGGTTTCTTTGTTGTGGAAACCATCTTCTAGATGTGTGTTTTCTAGTGGTGGAGACCATCTGTATTAGTCAGGTTCTTCAGAGGAACAGAACTGATAGAACACACACACACACACACACACACACACACACACACACACACACACGGTGGGGGGTATTTATTAAGAGGGGCTTACGGGTTGTGGTTTCTCTAGACTGACAATGACTGTCTCCTGATGGAAAGGCCAAGAATTCAGTAGTTGTTTAGTCTAACTAGTTCAACTAGTCTTCAGCCTGTGTTGGAATCCTGAAGAAGTAGGTCCTAATGCTAGTTAGGAGTACCTCAGCAACAGGGTTGATGAACTTGTCAGAGAGAGTGAGGGCAAGCAGTCAAAAAGCAAAAACTTTGCATTTCTCTATCTCTCTATAATGTAACCTGCCACCAGAAGGTGTAGCCCAGATTTAGGGTGTATCTTTGACCTCAGATGATCCAGTCAAGAAAATACCTCACCACTGTGCCCCAATACTTGGGTTTTAGTTGATTCCAGATGTAGTCAAGTTGACAACCACGGTAGCCATTATACCATCTTACTAAGGTGTGAAGTGATATATCATCATGATTTGATTTTCATTTTCCAAGAAGTAATGAAGTTGAGTGTCTTTTCACATACTTATTGGCCATCAGTTTTTCTGTTTTGGAATGTATTCAAGTCCTTTGCCTACTTATTAATAGGACTGTTTGGGTTTTGATTGAGTTTTAGGAATTTCTTACTGTGGATATGAGCCCCTCATTGTGCACATGTGATTTTGCAAATATTTGTAGACACGCTTTGTTGAGTCTTTTGCTTTCTTGATAGTACTTTTTTTTTCATGTATAAGGCTGCTTATCTTTTTATTACATTCAGTTTATTTTTTTTCATTTATTGCTTGTACTTTTGGTGTATAGTCTCTGGGCTTCAGAAGTTGATGTTGTTAGGCTACTGTGGGTGAACAGGGATGCCTAAGAGGCAAGACATGTGAAAGGTAAAGACAGATTTAGTGTAGTGTCAACAGTGAGTGTAACTGATAGCCTTTAGAGTAAACATTGAACTACCCTGTTAATGAACAAGATGCATGATTCTCAAAGGAGACCTAACTTGCTTTTGTTGCTTTTCTTAGGAGAAGTCTGTTGTTTGAGCCTCACATTTGGGCTGTTTGGAGCCCTGCATTTCAAGGTTTAAGGGCAGACAGGAAGGAGAGCTGACTTTTAGTCCTCACAAATTGTAGGATGATATTTATCTTTGATGGAATTTTATCTTCTCTAAGCTAATGTAAGAGGGGAAGAGGAGAAGACTGTAGTCATTGCAAAATTAAGTTTGTTGTTAAGTTGAATTCATATTCCCTTACCTGCCAGTTTGACTGCATTCTCCCCCGACTGTTGAGTGATTGCATGGCCTGCGTGGGAGGGGTTTCCTGGGTGATTGGTTCCCCTCCTCATCATGTGTTTATAAGAGGAAGTTCTTGACCTTCTGGAAAGTCACTGGTTATTGCTCTTCCTCTCTCCCTGATGAATGGCAGAGGGTGTGGCTCTGCCTTGGTCATGGTAGTTTATTGGTATTCAGGTAACAGAGCTTACACTGGTGGTGAATGCTGTCCTTCTGTATAACAAACATTGAGGGTCATTTCTGAAGGTCTTGAGTATATGAACTTGGGAAGGTGGTTTTGTTTTTAAAGACTTTGTTCCTATTCAATGAATTTTCTCTGCCAACAAAACCTTAACAGTTGCATTTGTTTGTTTGTTCATTCATTCATTCACTCACTCACTCATTCATTCATTTTCTGAATTGTCAGGATAGCACAGATGAAAATCTCCATAATGTTGGCACACACTGTAAAAGGGAGAGTCCTAGGCAAAAGACAGTCTGGCACAGCTTGTATTTTTTGCTCTTTTATTTTCAGAGATTTGGTTATGCCTGTATGTCATATTCTTTCAAACCGCTCTGAGGTGTCCCTGTGTCTTTATCTTTATGAAAAGAAACTTTGAAAACAGAATATGACAAAGGATAGCAGAAATGTGACTTGTCAGATCAAATGGCAAGATTCCTATGTCTGATTGGTTTTCCTTTTCCTTATAATGAGTGGTTTGTTTAACAGATTTAGAAAAGTATCCTTAGATGTTTGATCTCATGTGACAAATAGTATGATTACCTTATTAGTTGAGTCTGTTTTGTTAATTTGTCACTGTTCTTTGACTTTGAAGTATGCTAAGTATTCCTTAGTAATCTGCTAATAGAATGGTGAGGCATTTCCATCTCTGGTTTTAAAGAAAACTTTACTTTTAAATGAATTAATCCTGGAAAACATAAATAATATAATTAATAGCAATAAAGTGAATTTTTTATTTTATAGTTTTAGAATCACTGTTCTTTTACTTCTATTTTTAAAGTAGAACTAGCAATATTGACTATTAAAGAAAGACAGGGTATATATTTTAAGATACCTAATTTTTAAAACAGTTTTGTATTTCCTTGTTAGGACAAGAAGATAATATGAACTTCTCGGATACAGTCTCAGTAACAAACCACTTTCCTCAGTCAGAACTGGACTCCCCAGGGCAGTCAGAGCCTGAGAGACGTGAGGATTCTTCTAGTTGTACTGATATTCTTCTCTCCTCAGAATCCGATTCATGCAATAGGTAAGGAATGTGTAGAAAGTGCTTCTTTTAAATTCCTGCTTCCTATGTTTTATTTTGGCTCTCAGTTCTGAGGTATGGGCCCTCGTGGGAAGAAAATCATGTTGGCAGGAATTTGATACAGCTGGTTACATGAACAGTTAGGAGAGGAGGAAGGACAAGTGCTGGTGCTCAGTCAGATTTTCCTTTTCATGGAGTCCACACCCACATCCAGGGAATGGTCCTGGCCACTTCTGGGATGGGTCTTCTCATCTCAGTGAACCTAAGCAAGCTGTGCCTGGAGGCTTTTCTCCCAGATAGCTCTAGATCCTGTCAAGTTGACAGTCAACACTAATCATATAGTGATTATATAGCCAATAGTTCTCACCCTTCCAAATGCTGTGACCCTTTAATGCAGTCACTCATGCTGTGGTGACCCCCCAACATAAAATTATTTCATTGCTACTTCATAACTATAGTTTTGCTACTGTATGAATTGTAATATAAATATCTGATATGCAGGATGATGCCTGATATGTGACCCCCAAAGGGGTTGTGACCCACAGTCTGAGAACTGCTAATCTAGAGGATAGTTTCATGGTCCAAGTCAGTTCTCTCTCATTTCGGTTTATTTTTTGGGTCATCTTCATAGCGATAGCAAACAGTGATGTGGGAGGGTAGTGTAGTGATCATAAAGTAACTTCGTTTTCTTTTTTCCCTAGAGTTGGTAGAGCAAACATGAAAGGCAGTGAGGTTTTTCTTTTGTTTGTTTTTGTTTTCTTGTCAAGAAAACACATACCTGGCTGATCAGAAAGATGGTACACACAGGAAAGAGAAATTTTTAACAGTTGCCTCAATGCATGGGATAGATTGGGAGAATTTAGTGATGAGCATTTTCAAAATGTTAAATATATAATTTTTATTTCACTACTGAGTATTGAACCTACCTAGGGCCTTGCACATGGTAGGCAAATGCTTTACTGCTGAGCTATGTGGCTGGCCCTTGGAAAAATATTTTAAAAATATGATTGTATTAGTTACTTATTTCTCTCTCTCTCTCTCTCTCTCTCTCTCTCTCTCTCTCTCTCTCTCTTTGAGATAATATCTCACTATATAGTCCTGGCTGGCCTCAAACTCACAGAGATCTGCTTGTCTCTGCCTCCTGAGTGCTGGGGCCCTGACTGAGAAGGAGCAGAACAGTAGCATTTAATCTCTTTCTTTTTCCTGAGTGGACATTAAACAATATAGCCCACACGTATTGCTTCTGCCTTTCCTGCCTTCTAATACAATGCTTTACATTCTAATCAAATCATGAGCCAGATAAACTCTTCCTTTCTCCTTAAGCTGCTTTTGTTAAGTATCTTGTCATAAGAAAAATAAGGAAGCTGGGTGTGGTGGCACATTCCTTTATCTTAGTACTCAGGACAGAGGAAGATAGAACCCTCCAGGCCAGCTTGATCTACATAGTGAGTTCTAAGCCATCCACGACTGCATAAGAACTAGGAGATAGATGGTCTCTTGGCCTAGTAGAAAAGGTAAAGAAAATATAGTTGAGGGAAAGGTAAAATAAACTTGTTGGTACCATGTGTTCATGTGCAAGTTAGCTTTCTGTTGTTGTAAGAAAATATTAGAAGCAATCAACTTATAAAGAAGAAATGTTACTTTAATTCATTCAGCTGGGCATAGTGGTACACGCCTTTAATCCCAGCATTCACCCGAAGCAGAGGTTGGCGAATCTCTTGAGTTCAAGGCCAGCCTGGTCTACAAAGTGAATTCCAGGATAGCTACACAGAGAAACCCTGTCTTGAAAAACAAAGAAAACAAAACCAACCAACCAACCAACCAACCAACCAGCCAACCAACCAACACCTCATTCAGAGATTCCAATACATGATCAATTGGCTCTATTGCTTTGGCCCTGTGGTGAATTAGCACATTGCTGTGGGATGTTCTGTATGCTGTGAATATGTGTTGCTCTGATTGGTTGATAAATAAAATGCTGATTGGACAGTAGCCAGGCAGGAAGTATAGGCGGATAAGCAGATAAGGAGAATTCTGGGAAGTGAAAGGCTGAGTGAGGAGACGCCAGGCAGCCATCCAGGGAGCAACATGTAATGGTACACAGGTAGAGCCATGGAACACTTGCTGACATATAGATTAACAGAAATGGGCAGAGTTTAAGTGTAAGAGCTAGTCAGTAGTTAGCCTGAGCTAATGGCTGAGCAGTTATAAATAATATTAAGCCTTTGTGTGATTATTTTATAAGCAGGCCATGGGACTGTGGGGGCTTGGCGGGACCTGGAGAAACATTCGTCCTACAAATAATTAACAGAAATGGACTGAGTTTAAGTGTAAGAGCTAGTCAGTAGTTAGCCTGAGCTAATGGCCAAGCAGTTTTAATTAATATAAGCCTCTGTGTGTTTACTTGGGTCTGAGTGGCTGTGGACCAGGTGGGACACAGAAAAACTTTCAGCTACAGCACATCATGGCAGGAACAGTGTATGATGGAATAAAACCACTCATCTCATGGACAGGAATCAAAAGAGAAAGGAGGAGTTGGGGAAGAAGGAGAGGCAACTGGGGCCTTCGATGGCACACCCTGGGTAACCCTTAAATGACCTAAGGAGCTTTCGTGAGGTCACACCTCCTAAAGGTTCTACCATCCTCCAATAGCCCCAGTATTGGGACTTGCTCTATAGCCATGTGATTTAGGAGACATTCAAGATCCAGACAACAGCAGAAAACGTTTATAGAAATACTTTACTCCGAAGTCCTGCTGTAACTCACTGCTTGTGGAAAGAGGTGAGCTGTCTTCTTGTACTTATAGTCAGTCACATATTGTTCTGGGGCCACTCAGTAAGGTATTGGGCCTCCTCTTTATGTACCTTCCTAGGGACCTAGATCCTGGGTACGATTATAATTGATAAATAGTTCTCTGGCTTCCTTAATACCTTCCTTTTGGTAAGGGTTTAATGGAATTATCTTTATGAGATATTTGAGGAGAAAATGCTAGGATTGGCCTTTGTTCTGTTTGAAACAGGGCCTGTAAATGATACTCATTCATTCAACATGTAGGTTTTTTGTGCCGGGCACTATTCTTAGATGCTGCAGTCTTGAGTGAGCCAATCATTCAGAAAAGTTTGCTTTTTCTTTTAAAGGTTCATTTTTATTTTATGTGAAAGAATGTTTTGTCTGTCTGTATGTCTATGCACCACATGCATGCCTGGTGCTTTTGGAAGCCAGGAGAGGACAGTGACTTCCTGAAACTGGAGTTACAGATGGTTATGAGCCACCATATAGGTACTGGGAACCAAACCTGGGTCTTCTGCAAGAACAATTGTGATCTAACTGTTAAAAATAAAGTTAAACCTAAATTTATGCACTTTATAATTGGTTATATGTGTATGAGTGTATGTTTATACATACATACACATCCATGACCCTCTAAGAATAATAACTCCATTATTGTGCAGCAGAGTGTAATGTAGTATTAATGAGGTGTATTCATCATTGGATAGATGGTAGTTCTATATTTTCATTAAAAATAAGTTCTTTGCAGAATATATTTAATGAAGGTGTAACTTAAATCTACTTAATAGAGAGAGACATTTTTGTTAGTGAACCATGTATCAGGGATTGCCTGTTACATATAGTCATGTCATGTCCCTTAAAATAAGTGGAAGAAATTTCTTTTCTTTGAGACAGGGTCTTTCTGTGTAGTTCTGGCACTTGCTGTATAATCAGGTTGGCCTTGAACTCAGAGAGATCCACCTGCCTCTGCCTCCTGAGTGCTAGGATTAAAGGCATGAGCCGCCCTGCCCAGATAATGGAAGAGATTTCAAAGCAGTAATGGGTCATGAGTGATTTGCTTGTGGCAAAGGGCTGTTGGTGTGATTTCGGCTGTCAGGTTTTCAGATGCTTTGTACTGCCTTTGGGTAGACACTCATCTGCAAGCTACATAGAAGATAGAAGATGGCTGGGATGGGTGAGTGAGGTGACTTAGTGGTTAAGAGCACTTGATCTTGTAGAGGACTTGAATTTGATTCCCAACACCCACATCAGGCAGCTCACAACTGCCTGTAACTCCAGTTCCAGTGTACCTTCTGGCCTCCATGGGTTACCTGTATACATCTGATGCACATTAATTCATGTAGACACACATATGTACACTAAATAAATAAACAAACAAACAAGTAAATAAATACATTGTTAATAAAAGAAAACAATCCTAACAAGAAGATACCTGAAAAATACCTAGGAGGAGCTCAATTGGCAGAATGGGTGAGTGCTTTAGATGAACTCCCTAGAGACTGCAGTCAGGTGTTTTTGATACTGTACCACTGCTGATAGTGCCTTAGAAAGTTTGTGTGGGAAGTGCTTAGCAAGCATGAAGAGGTGGAGATGGACATATTTTAGGATACTTTAATCACTTTCAGTCATATGTTTATGCGTGTACAGAAATGGTATTGAAAACCAGTGTTGAGGCTTGAGAGACTGGGTCAGCCTTCAGAGCCCTTGCTGTGCAGTCATGGGGATTGGTGTTCGGATTGTAGAACCTGTGGTAGCAAACTGAAAATTGTGCAAACACCTGTAACTCTGGCTCTAAGGATCTGACATCCTCTTCTGAACTCCACAGCAACTAGGGGTATGCATGCACACATAAATAAGTAAATAAAACTGATCTTTAAAAAACAACCCTTGGGCCTGGAGAGATGTCTTAGTGGTTAAGAGCACTGACTGCTTTCCTAGAGGACCTGTGTTCAATTCCTACCACCCACATGGCAGCTCATAACTGTTGGGGAATATTATTTTAAGGTGTGTTACTTGTGTTTATGTTGCATTTGTTTAACTCTGTGAAGCTGTGTTATTGTGCCTGATGGTCTAATAAAGAACTGAACGGCCAATGGCGAGGCAGGAGAAAGGATAGGTGGGGCTGGCAGGCAGAGAGAATATAGAGGAGGGGAAATCTGGGAAAAGGAAGAGGAGCTGGAAAAGGAGGACTCTGTACGATTTACAGAAGTAAGAGAAAAGGAAAAGCCTGGAGACAAAAGGTAAACGGGATAATTTAAAGTTGAGAAAAGCAGGCAAGAAACAAGCCAAGCTAAGGTTAGGCATTCATATGTCATAAGCCTTCATGTGTGAATTTATTTGGGAGCTGGGTGGCAGGCCCTCCAAAAGAGTAAAAACACACAACTGTCTATAACTAATTCCAGGGAATCTGACACCCTCACATAGACATACATGTAGGCAGAAATACTAATGCACATAAACATAAAAACTAGAAAAGAAACTAAAAAAAAAAAAAAAAAAAACCAAAAAATAAAACCCTTATTTACCTCAGTTTTAAAAGCACTCTCTGGATGTATATAAATTACAATTTCTAAGTGAGAGGAAAATGCAGTAGCTAAATTGGCCTCTATCCCCTCCTCCACTTGTCATATGATACAGTGTTTTGCCTTGCCATTAGCATTGTCTTGGACTTTGAAATGCAGCCTTTGAATATAAAGAGAGTTTTTGACTTAGTTCAGACATAATTTTCTTCATTTAATTGGAAAACATGAAATGATTTATAATGCAGGATGATGGTGGTCTGGCATAAGGCTGTCCCAGAGTTCATACCAGTGTCATTTAGTGACTCCAGAACTTAAGTAGTCCAAGAGATGCCCATTTGACTAGTGTCATTATCACTGTAGAATTCAGGAGAAGAATTCAGAGTAGGAAGAGGCCATTTTACACTTCATTTCATAGTAAAATCAAAGCCTATCAAAAGTATGGGATTTTTATTTATTTTGTCTGTTTTATCTTTTGTGTTATTCAGGTACCAAAGGGAAGGGAGATGAGATACTGTAGTGACCTTGTTGCGATCTTCTGCACCTCTAAAACTGTGTCATCCTTTTCCTTTAGACACTATGGTTGGTTGGCAAGTGAATGGAATGTTCTCTACCACTTAGCCATTGCAGGTCATAAATAAACCTAGAACTCATTTATTTCATTTATAGTGAAATGTTTCTATCTTTATGTTTTGCATTTTTTATCAGATTTTTTACTCTTTATGACCATTTTGTTGTATTCATTATATGCTTTTTTTCTTTTTAAGAATCTCTAGGTTATTATTTAGAGAAAGTAAGTTTTTTTTTGTTTTTTTATTTTTTTCTCTGAGACAGGGTTTCTCTGTGTAGCCACGGCTATTCTGGAACTCACTCTGTAGACTGGGCTGGCCTTGAATTTAGAGATCCACCTGCCTCTGCCTCCTCGGTGCTGGGATTAAAGGTGTGCAGCACCACTGCCTGGCTGAAAAAGTAGTTTTTAACTTGCAAGAGACACTCTCTTTTTGGCATGGTTGGAGAACTAGGAAAAAGGGCTCCAGATTGTGCTACTGTAGCAGTATTCAGCTTCTTGATTTTGATGGTTGAATGGCTCTGGTTATTGTATGGACTGATTCTCAAGCAAGTCACACTGACATACTAAAGAACATTTGCAGCAGTGCCCCAAATTTAAAACAAACAAACAAACAAACAACTTAAAATTATATGTTATGCATGTATTGTGAAAAATAGAAAAGTTGAATTAAAGGAATAAAGTTTCATAATTTAGTTAGCTTGAAATACACTAGCACATTCATAAATACACCTTCCACAGATAGGCACATGTGTAGATAAATGGATTCTTTATTTTTTAAGCTGTAGGACCATGGTATTTTTAATGTTTTTCTTTGTCAGGGAAATTTCATGTCGGTCTACTGTAAGGGGCAACCTGTAAATTGTCTTTCTTTGCAACCTTGCTGTCTCACACAGTACAGGGCTGACCATGTTGAGTGAAGAGGTTAGTTTCCTTTGTGCTAGAAGGATATTCAAGCTTATATAACATGCAAGATTGACACCTAAAAACAATCTTAAGATTCAATGTGTGTATACAATCCAAATAGTTGTTATGATAAAGTGTTCTTATTGCTGGTGTAACTTGTAAGTACTACTTTTAGCACGTACTTTGTTAATACTATATTGATCTTATTTTGCTTGAATAGAGATGATAAACAGATTAATAAGAATGTCAGATTGTTGTACAGTATTCCTTGCTAGATGAATTCCAGGAGTTCAAGAGACTTGTCCAAATTTCTGTAAATTAATTTATTATTCTCATTAATGAAGAAAAGGGTGCTTTTGTTTGATGATTCTTGGCAAACCATGGTCACTGCATTTTTATTGAAGGCTAAATTAGAAGCAAAGATGCTGTTGATTATGACCCTAGAGAAGAGAGACACTATCTTCATGAAGGAATGATTTGTAAATTATGTCATGCTTCTTCTTGGAAAGTCACACTGGCAGCAACTTGCTTTCTGTGGTTGAGCATTTCATATCTGTGTAACAGCACAGATAGATGTGATAGACTGTTAACAACTGGAAGATCTGAGCCTTGTAAGTTTGAAATCATTAAAATTTTAAGTCTTCTGAAAAAATTCATCCATTGTGAAATAATTTTTGGTTGTTACACTGTAAGTGAAATACTGATCTTTCTACATCTAGGACATGTTCTAAAAAGGAAGTTACATGCTTTGAAATTTAACTTTAAAAGTAGTACCCATGAGTTTACATAGGATGATGAATATGATTTCCGTTTAATTTGGTCAGGCTGTAATCACAGCCTGCTGTGCATGGCTGTCTGAGCCAGTGTAATAAAGTGCATGGGCTGTTGGGACTTTTAATGCTTGTAAAGATTAACTAATGTCATGATTTTGTGGTCAGGTTTGTAGCCTGCTCTAACTCAAGTAGGTGAGCCTTCCCACAGATGCTGAGGGTAGGGCAGAAAAGAACCTGTGTCATTAGTATGTGAACAAATAACATTGTAACTTCCAAATCTGGCCAATAAATAATAAATAAATAAATAAATAAATAAATATAAATAAATAAATAAATAAATAAAAAATACATACATGAATGAATGAGTGAGTGAGTGAATGAATAAATAAAAAATAAATAAATAAAATAAAAGTGGCTTCTTTTTTTGCATTAAGTTAGCATCTTTATGAAAGAAATTCTTTACAAGTATAGGCACAAGGTGCAGGGCCTGTGCCAAATAGCACTTAGCTATTGGTTTGTGTTTTCTAGTTTCATAGAACTTCTCTTCACTTTCATTCATTTCTGAAAGAGCTATCTAGAAAACTTCAGGGCCAGAGTGTGGGGGGGGGGGGAACTAAAAAAACCTTATTAGCACCTTTTAAAGAAAATGTTAGTTGTTAAATTCTAACGTCTCTTCTGAGGGAAATGGAAAATAATGGAGATAGCTTAAGGGAAAAAATGATATTGGGTCATTCATCTGAGGATGATGCTGTTCCCTGCTGTGGGATGTCATTCTGTATGCTGTGAATATGTGTTGCTCTGATTGGTTGATAAATAAAACGCAGATTGGCCAGTAGTCAGGCAAGAAGTATAGGCAGGCAAGCAGATGGGGAGAATTCTGGGAAGAGGAAGGACAGAGTGAGGAGTTGCCAGCCAGGCACAGAGAAAGCAAGATGACAAGGCAGAACTGAGAAAAGATACCAAGACACGTGGCTAAATATAGATAGAATTATGGGTTAATTTAAGTGTAAGAGCTAGTCAGTAATAAGCCTGAGCTAATGGCCAAGCAGTTATAATTAATATAGGCCTCTGTGTGTTTGCTTGGGGGACGCGAGTGAAAGAGATTTGTCCTGACCACCACTTGCCAGTTGGCTGGGGACACAGGAAAACTTCCACCCACAGTTCCTATTAGCTATGCGTAAGGACAGGAGAGTCCATTGCTTAGTGAGGGGAATGGGAGCACTTTGTAAGTAGCCAGTGTACTCTCTTATAGCCAGAGGGTGCATACAAGTGGGTTGTAGCTTGACAGTATGAGGTGTGGCTTTATTCAGGCCTTGCAGTGCAGCCCAAGGCATGGACTGGGTACCCCTGATAGTTGGGGTTGGTTAATACAGGAGAGCATGATTTTGAGATGAAAGGATCAGACTCCTGGAGTGTGTCCCTTGATGTTTCATACTGAAAAGCTAATGGGTCTTTCAGGAGTTTCTGACTCAAGAATAATCAATCCACAGCTTTTGAGTTCCTGGTTATAGCCTCCTCAATAGTTGGGTTACATCGATCAAGACTACAGAATGGTGAAACCTTGTTCAGGAGGCAGTGAGCTGTGTGCACTTCAGTTGATGCTACTCTAGTACTGGTAGTGCCATAAGATGTGTAATCTTAGCTCCTTGGAGATGCAGAAATGCAGTGGCCAGGAGTCAGGTTTTTCAGGAAGTAAGTGGCAAGTCAGGTTTAACCCAACTGTTTGACTGTAGCGCCGTCAAGAAACCCAGCATTTTCCCTCTAAAGAGAAGTATATACCTTGAGAGCAGACCTGACAGAGGACTTGGGTGGAAGTAAAGCACTCCTCTATATAAGGAGTGGGAAGTGAGGCAGGAAAGGGAAGACAGCATTTAGGGCGTGTGTCATCAAACCAGGTGCCTTTGTTTGACTGAGGTTTCATCCTGGGGAACTAAATGCATTGCAACAGTGAGGCCAGGCCTGGCACACTGAAGGGATGGGGACAGGTACAAGGGGATCTGCTGAGTCTAGGTAGTGATGGTAATTAAAGGGAGGAATAGAGTTTTGGCTTTGGTACATTTTATGAGTACTGATGGGGCTTTTTAAGCCTTAGTCTCTACCTACAAAAAGGGAATAATAAATGTGGGGTTCCAGAGCTCCTTGTGCTCTGCAGCTGTCTCTGTGCACAGTTACCTTTGTGCCCAGAAGAGGATCATAGAGATGCCTGTGGGCTGTTGAAAAAAATTATAGCATATTAGGCAACAGACAGATTACCCAGAAAGCTCTGCACCAAATAGACCCACAGGTGGGAAACAGAAAATGTGTTGATGAGAAACAGTGTGCTTTTTCATCTCATGTCTTAATAAACCAAATACATAATAATCCATCATCAAACTGGAGTTTACCAGTGTGTAAACAAAACTCTCTTTACTTTAGGTAGATGAGCATCAATGTGGGACTAGGAGTTCTTTGATTGTCTGAGGATGGGGTTGTCTTTTCCTTATTATCCTGCTTTCTTTCTTGAAATGTTCTTGTTTTAACACATCTTGTCATTTTGGAAGGCTTTATTTTAATTCTATTTGTCTGTATTTAGTGTATTGTTTTTCTGCAGTCCCAGTTTTTAAGATAGAGACAGATTTCTCTGCTGGAATAGGGGATTACAAACAAATATGGCTAAAATATCCATGTAGTACTGGACTGGAATTGGAGTCATTAAAATGAAAACTTGACTTTGACTTCCTAGAGATGGAAATGGATGGGAAGAAATATTTAATAATTTGGTTAAGTAAATGAGCTAGCATATGCGCATATATTTGCTTGTCCTGTCAGATGTGAGGCTCCTCACAAGCATATCACAGTGTTAATCAGCACACCCAGTGTACGTGTGTTGGTTTTTATGATAATACTATTAGCCAGCAAAAGACACCAATGATCCTTGTAGAAATTGCTGTTTCTTGGACCAGTACTGGAATATGTAAGGTAAGCCTAGAGTGTTTTATCATGTAAGAAAGCAAGGAAGACCAAAAAGAAGGGAGAGCAGGGCAACAGAGAGGAAAAATGAACAGAAGATATCACAAACTTAGCAACTGGCAATATGTCTAGGGGATATAGGAACTGACAGCAAGAGTTCCCAGTGGCCGAAAATAGGACCGTTTAGGCAGTAACATATTCACTTTAGTAACTTTAACCCAAAGCATAAAATAAATGTCTACATTCATTTCATGGTATTAAAAAATACAGTAGAAGAGAATAGAATACTGTGGATAGAAAGATTGCAAGTGATTGACTTGGATGCTTCCCATCAACAAGGTGCAAAGTAACAACCCCTGCGCCTTCAGAGAGGGCTATTCCTAGGGACCTTCTTCCAAAGAAGCAAGGGAGTTGTGTCCACAGTGGAGAAACCTGGAAAGCACCACCTGAGCCAAGTGATGATGTCATCATTAATAGGAGAGCAACGTTGATAGCATGTGCTCTGTGAAATGTAAGGACCATTCTATCTCTGGGTTTCCTCCTCAAAACTCAACATCCCGAGTCACATTGCAGAGGGAGAGAGTCACTTAACCCCGTTTGAGGGTCATTTTATAAAATGTTTGACCAATCTCCAGAATGTCAAGGCCATCAAAACTAAAGAATGTCTGAGAAAAAACTCAACATGGCAAATAAGTGTAATGTAGTCTGCATGGAATTCTGGAGCAGAAAAATGATATTAGGTAAAGACTGAGAATGTGCTTCAGTTAGTAACAAAAATGGATTACTATTTACTTCATTTGATGGGAGCTAATATATTACCCTAATGTAGTATGTTAACAGTGGAAGAAATTAGAAAGTGTATGGAGCTTTCTGTACTTTGCAACTTTTCTGTGATTGTAAAACCACCCTTAAGTTAAAAGCATACTAATTTTAGTATTGAAGACTGAGCCCAGGGCCTTTTGCATGTTAGGCAGCTGCTCTACCACAGAGGCACACCTCCAGCATTTTACTTATTTTTCAATTGTTAAAAGTTACTTTTTGTGTATGTATATGGCGTGCAAATGTCCCAACATGTGTGGAGATCAGAGGACAATTTGCTGGAGTTCTTTTTATCCACTATGTTGGTTTCAGGAATTGAACTCTGGTTGCCAGTCTTGATGGCAGTCACCGCTATCCACTGAACCATCTCACCAACCCCAGGTTTTTGTTGTTTTAAATTGCCTTATGTAACATCTGTATGATTGGTATTGGTGTGAAAATATCCAGAGTATAGGAAAACTAAAGTCATCGAAACCAGTTTCTTCTGTGAGAAATTGGACACTGACTGCTTTAGGACTTTAGTGAATGTAGTTATTGAAATGTTCTATTTTCCTTTCATTTGATTGTTTTTGTTTTGAGACATGATCCATAGCCCAGGCTCTCCTGGAACTCATTGTTCTTTCTGCCTTAGCCTCCAAAGTTCTAGTATTATAAGTGTGTCCCATCATGTCTGGCACTTTCCTTTTATTTAATATTATATATGTGTGTACACACATGTACATAGTTGTATAAATCAGTAAAATCTTGTCTGAACAGTCTGTAAAATGCATTTTTGTTTTAAATTTAGGACATAGCATGAGAAAATAATTACACTTAAAAATTACTTTTACTATATTTTGCTAGAACTTTGAATTTTCACACAGTGATTGTAAGCATTGCAGCTTGGATGGGAAGGTATCCTGGCAGTTGGGAGCCAAGGAATACCAAAGTCACACTGCACAACAAACCTCACACAAGAGATTTATTGGGAGGGAAAAAACCAGGAGGGTGGCTGCCTCTGCTGGGTGAGAAACAACGGGGAACTGAGCAGAAGGCAAAGCTTATGTAGAGTTTCTTGGTGGGGGGCGGGATGGAACTTTTTGGAGATTGGTGGGCTTTCAAGTCTAGAGCCTGGGCTTTTTCCTCTGTAGGGTGGGGGCAGGGTCCAGCTGTTAGGGCAGTTCTGTGGGTGGAACCTCACAGTTGGAGGCCCTTGGGGGAGGGGCTTACAGTGATTTCACTCTATAGGAGATGTTGCTTGGCCTTTATGTTTTCATCCTAACAGAAAACATGCAGGCTGCACAGTGTGTTTCACCCTTTTCCGTTACCATCTTTATTAGTGTATGTGTACTTGTAACAGTGCTTTGAGTGGTGACTCTCAGGAATTGTGTGAAAGTACAGAAGGTTTGATGTGTTCTCCAGTGCTCCTTGCCTAAGGATATGTCCAGTAAATAAAAGGGGTTTCTTCTCTCAGGGAGGCCACACTGGTAACTTTAAAAAAAATTACTATTGTTTCCTTTGGATAATCTGATTGTGCTAGATAGTTTTATGTTAACTTGACACAAACTAAAGTCATCTGAGAGAAGGAACTCTGTAAGAAAATGACTGTCTAAGACTGAGCTGCGGGCAAGTCTGTAGGGCATTTTCTTAATTAGCGATTGATGGGGGAAGGCCCAGCCTGTTGTTGGTGATGCTATTCCTTGGCTGATGGTCCTAGGTTTTATAAGAAAGCAGGCTGAGCAAGCCCTGAGAAACAAGCCAGTAAGCAGCGGCCCTCCATGGCCTCTGCATCAGCTCCTGCCTCCTGCCTCCAGGTTCCTTTCTTGCTTGAGTTCCTGCCCTCATAAAACCAGAAATAAGAGTTTTCTCCATGGGGAGCAAGGCAGTAAGCAACTGAGTATGAGGAGTAGGGTCCCAAAAGCCAGCAGAAGAGTCAGAGACAGCCCCTGCTCCCACTGTTAGGAGTCCCACAAGAAGACCAAGCTACGCAACTGCAGCATATATGTAGAGGGCCTAGGTCAGTCCCATGAAGGCTCCATGGTTGTTGGTTCAGTCTCTGTTGAGTCCCTATGAGCCAGGTTAGTTGGTTCTGAGGGTTTTCTTGTGTTGGAGACCCTTCTGGCTCCTACAATCCTTCTCTTCCTCAGGATTCCCCAAGCTCCACCTAATGTGGAGTCTCTACATCTGTTTCAATCAGTTCCTGGAAGAAGCCTCTCTGATGACAGTTGTGCTAGGCAACAATCTGTTAAAATAATAGAATATCATTAGGCATCATTACATTGACTTTTTTTTTTTTTTGCCAGTTGTGTTTGTTAGAATTCCTAGCCACTCCCCCAGCTACATGACCACACAGTAGCTACATGACCACACAGTAGCTACATGACCACACAGTAGCCAGGCAAGATGCTTAGACATCCCAGGGCCTTATGTCCTACATAATCTATGTGCTGCATGATCATGCAATCTATGTGCATGAGTGGTGTAGCTATGTAAGCCCATATGCACATGTGCGGGGGGTGGGGGGGGAACCTATGAAAAGCGGGTTCCACCTATCCCTCCCCTCTCTTCCTGCACAGTGATTCCATTCCATAAGCCTATGCACACCCCTTCTGTTCCCTTCCCTTAATAAACTGTTATAGTGGGTTTTGTTGTACCTCATGGCTTTTCTCACTCGGTAAACAGTGCCGATTAATGAATAACATTGTGCCACTTAATAAATAACAGTGTTTGGTTTTATCCTAGGTGTCTGGGCTATCCAAGAGGCTGAACTTTTAAAGTATTAGAATTTGTAAGACTGTAGGACTCTTTATGTTTGTAAAATGTTTTATATTGTAATGTTTATATTAATGTATGATCTTAGGGATAAACAAGAAAAGGAAAAGTTGTGGCTTTACAGTGATGCATTTATATATCAAATTGACAGAGTTAATTGTATCGGATAGTTTTATGTCAGCTTGATACAAAGTGGAGTCATTTGAGAGAATGGCACCTCAATAAGAATGCCTTCATAGATTGGGCTGTAGGCAAGCCTATAGGGTATTTTCTTAATTAGTAATTGATGGGGAGGTCCTAGCCCATTGTTGGTGGTGCCATCCCTGAGCCTGTGGTCCAGGATTCTATAAGAAAGCAGGCTAAGCAAGCCTTGGGGAGCAAGCTCTGTGGCCTCTGCATCAGCTCCTGCCTCCATGTTCCTTCCCTGCTTGGGCTCCTGCTCTTACCGCTTTTGATGATGGACTATTTATATGGAAGTGTGAGTGAAATAAACTTTTTCCTCCCCAACTTTCTTTTGGTTATGGTGTTTTATCACAGAAATGATAACCCTAAACCCTAAGGTATTAATGAACTTTTTATGATAGTTTTGTTGATATTTGTAATAAATTATTGACTTGCTTGCTTTCTCATTAATCCCAGGTAGCAGATCTTAATGGTTGTTCGAATCCATGAATTGCCATGTCATAATGATCCTCTGTGAAGTTGTTGTGAGCCCATTGACTTCTTTGATCAGGAGACTTATAAAAATTACATATTTTATTATTAGTTGTATACTTAAAATTCCTATAAACGTTGCCATTTCATTCTGGGATCCATGCTCAACAAATGACTTGTTTTGTGCCGTCAGTCAGACCTGATCATTTCCCAAGGTTTGGGTGTTGATAAACTGTGTTGTTGACATGGTAATGATTGCATAAGGTTGGTCTTTTTTGAAATTTTTTTGTATGTGGAATGTTTGCATGTGGGTGTGTGCAAATGAGCACATGGGTCCAAGTGCACTTGTGTGTTTGTTCTTTGGAGGTCATCCTTATGACTCTTGAGATATAGGCTCTCCCACTGAACTCGGAGCTTATTGATTTGGCTAAGCAGGCTGGACCAGTGAGCTCTAGGTGTCTGCCTATCTCTCCTCTCCCAGTGCTGAGATTACAGATTATGCTGCCATACCTGGCTTTTACTTGGGTGCTGGGGATTTCAATTTAGGACTGCATGCTTGCATAACAAATGCTTTGTCACTGAGCCATTTCCCAGTCCTCTGCTTTTTTTTTTTTTTCAACTATCTTTTTCTTTGAAACAAGGTCTTGATGTGTAGTCCAAGCTGGCCTTGAATTCATGGTCATCCTTCTGCTTCAGTCTCTTGAGTGCTGGAATTACAGATGTGCATCATCACTCTCCAGTCAGCTTTTTTGAACTCTTGTTGCTGTCAGCCAAGTGGGAGTCTCGGGCATTATTACCATCAGTAATGTCCTGCTCATGTAGCTAGAGTTTGAACTTTTAGAGTAAGATATGATCTGGCAGAAGAGTTAATTCATTCGGAGACTCATCTGAGGATTGTGTGAGTACTTGTTATGGACCTACCACACTACTTGTGCATACTAGGTATGGGTCAAGGTTTACAAGAACAGACATTCTCCCAGACTAAGAAAAAGATAATTGGATAACTACAAGAAAATAAGATTGGTGTTTTCATAGGAGAGATAGAGGATGTTGGGAGAAGGGCAGCTGATCTACCTATAGGGACATCAGGCACCTGACTGGACTACTGAAGGATGAGAAAAGCTTTACCAAGTAAAGCAGTGCTTTGGAGGCAAGGAATGGAGAAAACTATAATTTCCAGTGAGATGGGGAAGCAGGTGGGGACTGAAGCCACAGTTAGTGATGACATAAGTGATGCAGTGAGCAGTGCTGGCACCACAGTCAGACCTGCCTGTAGACCTGAGTCTGCTGCCCAGCCGCTGGGCACGCGGAACTTTAAAAAGTACATTCTGCTTATCAGATACCTGCTTGGGAAATTCTAGTCCCAAGATATGTCTTCATGTGCTTAGTTTGATCATAAAAATGAGATCAATTTTCAACTGTTGAAGAATTTAATTATTCATTGAGAAAAATGAAGAACAAGAAGAAGTAGCTAAGTGTGTGCTTTTCAGAACACTTTGAGAAAAGTTGTAGAGACTGAAGGAACTCCTAGTTCCTTCTCACTGTTAGACATGGTAGTAACTGAATCAATATTCCCAGGACCCCAAGGTTGTGGCCAGTTAACAGCTAACTCTAGTTTACTTTTAAAAAATTAAAATCATAATCTTTGGGTGGGTTGAAAATAATACGTGATTTCCATTATCCTGTTGGAATTTTGTGTTTTTAACTGGAGGCTTGGGATTTTGTTGTTGCAGTCACTGTCACACTAGTTGTCTTTTAAATCGGGGGAGCAGGTAGGTTAACCCTGAGAACCCGAGGAAAGGGTTAGGATAGAATGCAAGTGTGTTCAAAGTAGAAAGTATGTTGAGAAGTCATAAATACAGTAACTGCTTTCATGGAGGAAGGATGAAGGTCTAGGAGTTGATGCTGCTTCTCTATAGGGAGATCTAACCACTCATTCAGTCCAGCCTAGGCATTTCCCTATTTCAGTGTGAGGATTTTTATCTGGCTATATTTTACACTACTACTGCTTCCTGGTTTGGGAAGAACTGAATGTTAAAGTTAGGTGATGAGCAGCCAGGTGGGTCTTGCTTCCCTGTAGTAGGCTGGTTTTCTGTTCTTATTTTAGCTTAAGGATGACTAGATAGCACTCCATTATCTCTTCCTGGAATGGTCATCTGGGTTCCTCATCGGTAGGCAAGACAGAATTAATTTGCAATCTCTCTGTTCTTTTTCCCTCCCACCCAGATACATTCTGGAACATGGGTACATAGTAAACTGCTGATTTTGCTTGCTTTTATGGATTTTACCAAGTAAGCAGAACACACCGCTCTGGTATCTCAGAGGAATTCAAGTGTTACAGATGATGGGTTTCGTTTGCAGAGTTTTTTTTTTTTTTTGATTCTGCAGAAGCCAATTTTAGAAGCCTTAAAGATGTCATTATATGCTTTTCTTGTTGTATTAAGCATATTTTAAAGTCATTTATAACCTATTACTGGGAGTATGGGTCATATTGCACATAAAGTATTAAAACATATCAGATTATTGGAAGCTTGTGGTAAACATAGTTTGGGGGGGATAGTTCTTACACACATTTAATGGCTTAGTCTTAGTACTTCATTTCTTAAAAGAACAGAGTCCCAGGGAAGGTAAGTGTCTAATGACTGAGATCCAGTCATATCAGTGAGATTTAAAATTCTTGTCCTCCTTGGCTCGTAGACTGGAGTCATTCTGCCCACATTGATGGAGCTCAGGATAGTTGATATGGGCATCCTCTACTTGCACTGTTGAATTTGTAGTCTCAGAAAGAAAACAGTATGAATTTAATTGCAGCTGGCCCAGCTGTAGAGAATATATGCTAGCCTCAGCACCGTCTTTGTACTAGGCTCCAGCATCCCTATTACCAGAGAATTTGTCATCTGGTTAAGCTACGTTGATAGGCAGTGTTCATCTTTGGAATGTTGCTTGTTCTATGATTCTCTGGGGGTGGGGAGTGCTCTATCACCTACTGCTGTGATCTTGTCTTTTTATGTTGTTATTTGCATGAGATGTTCATTCCCCTGATCATTAAAAACAAAACAGAAAACAAAGTGACACCTCATGCTTTTGTCCCTGTGCCTATTTAACTAGAGAAATTTGGTACCTATTTGAAATAGTCAATATTTGGATAATTTAAAGGGATTTTCCTTACATTAGGTAGTTGATATCTCAGAGATACTGCTTTTGTTTTAAGTTTCAAGCTAAACAAGCACACATATTTAATTCTGGTTCAAGCTTGAATTCTTCCAGAGAGCCAAGAGAAACAATGTCTTCTGATTTCCTAAAAAGATTGAAACCACTCAGCACTTTTATAAGAGTCACTCTCTCATTAATCGAGTGTTTCAGTCTCTTTCCTTCAGCAGACTTAGTAAATGGTAGTATTTTGGTAGCATACCAGGATATAAAAGAAAAAAAAAAGATGCTAGAGCCTGGAGGTACCGTCTATGGCCTTCAGCTACCTAAACCTCATTGGATGCTGAGAGTTAGTGCCTAGTGTACCACCAATCTCTGGGGGCTAGGGAGAGCACACTGCTTAGGAGCTGTGCTGTTCCATGCCACCCTAGTGTGCTGTTGAGTAGGGAAGGAGAATGTCTGTGTAGACACATAGTGCGGGTAGGAGGACAGCAGCAGCATCTGAAATCGCTCCAGTTTCTGACAAGTCAGGGTCCATTCAAAGAGGCAGGAAGTTACTTAACTTCACAAACTCCAATGAAACAGTGAAGCTCTTAGTTTTCAGTTCGCCAAGTCCTCAGAAAGCACCAAGGCCAGATGAGTTAAGTTTTGAGAGTGTTGAAGTTGAATTGAACAAACAGTTGAAATATTAAAACTAGCAAGTTCATGAGTTCCCCCAGTCCATTTCTTTTGTGTAATAGCAGAACTTCAGAGGAAGCACAGAGGGAAAGATGTACTTTTTTCAAAGAAGAATAATCAGTTTGTGTATTAAACATACGGTTTTCTTCTAACAGTAAGAATGCCAACTCTCTCCTAGTTAGAAACACTGTTTTAGGATCCAGAGAAAGGTATGCCGCATGTGGCTGAGAGGCTTGATGTAGAGATCACATTATTTGCACATGAAACGGGAAAGGGTCACATATTAGGGATCAGAAGAGGGGAACAGATTTCACTGTTGCAGGAGGCAACTTTATTAAATTACTATTTCAGTTAGGGTAGCTGGATCTAGAAATAGTTCTTATTCTAGAACGTGTGGCATAATTTGGTAGAAATACTTTGGACATAAAAGAAGGAATAATAATATTTTTTCTTACAGAGATTAATATTTTTGAAAACATTTTAGCGTAGACATGCTTTCTAAGTACCTGGAAACTGGGAAGGAAGGGATCTGGAAACAGAAGAGTGGACAGAAGCCACAAGCTAATGGTTTGCCGAAAGAGAAGGGCCAATTGGAAGCATTTCTTATCTGTAAAGTTATCGCGGATCTTAATGTTTGAGGGTACGACTATAGGGACACTATTACACTGCTGTACACTGTTACTGTACAACTATAGGAACATTACTGTTAGAATGCTGTACAGAACAACCAATGGGGAAGGGACTCTGAGGAGATCAATTGAAAATCCAGTTGCTTTACCTTACTTGGTATCTGGATGAGTGTCCTACCAACACAACTTATTCACATACAACAGGGCCTACCCAAGTTTAGCCACTACCCATTACATCATCGCTTCACCTATCTCTCTCCACCCCCAAATCCCAAATCAGGGTCTCATGAGTCCAGGCTGACTTTAAATCATATACTGAAGATGTTCTTGAACTCCTGGTCCTCCTGCCTCTACTTCCAAGTGTTCAGATTATAGGTCAGCTCCACTATGCTGGCTCCATTGCATTGTTAAGACTAGAACACTGGCCTGACCTGGTGGCATGCACCTTTAATCTCAGCACTGCAGAGGCAGGCATGTCAGGCCTCCGAGCTTTGTGGGCACTTGCACTCATGTGCAAACCACTCCTTAGACACACCACACATACTTATAATTAAAAATAAATCTAAGAGAACAGAAAACTGGAAATTACTTAAGAACACCGTGGAGTGCTCAGGTTTTTATATTTAGAGGCAAGTTGATTAACTAGTGCATCCACCTACTGAAGTACCATGTGATTGTTAATGGAATATCTCTTCAGTGTTAAAGAGATTCCTAGGATACATTATCTAAAAGAGTAACATTTGGAACAGCAAATGTAGCTTGCTGCTTTTATTCTAAATGGAGGAAGATAGTGAGTGTTTTTGTTTGATTTTTCACAAAATAAACTAAAAAAGTAAGAAATGCATTGTTGAGGAATAAATAAGTTTAGAAATAAGAAAAGCTAATAAAAGTGGTTACATATTGGAGATGTCAGGACCAGGGTAGATGTGTGTGTGTGTGTGTGTGTGTGTGTGTGTATGTATGTATGTGTGTATGTGTGTATGTGTGTATGTGTGTGTATGCGTGTGGCGCATGTGTGTGAGGAGCTGATGTAGCCCAGGTAGGCTTCAAATTTACTGTATAGTGGAGGATGACTTTGAACTTCCCCGAGTACTATGATTACAGGTTTGTACCAACATACCTACTTTATGCTGTGCTGGGTATCAAACCTTGGGTTTTTATATGTTCTAAACAAATATTCTACCAATTTAGCTATATCTCTAGTCCTCAGTATGTATCTCTTGATGATTTTATCTTGAATCATGTAAATATTTTAAGCAAGAAATATAGACACCTTTACCTTTGAAATAAAAATTTGAAGTCATTGTATCTTAGGTGTTATATGTTAATTAGTGAAGGTTGATGGTGTTGGCACTGAGGCAAGACAGATGTATTGATGAGGTTTTATAATTTATGAATTTTGTAAATTAATATTGGCATTGAATTTTTAAAAATGCCTTTTGCACTTGGAAAGTTTGGCATTATATTCAACTTTTAGCTGTTACTAATGTGACATTTTATGAATTTAATACTGCCACAATTTTTTTTACTAACATACTTTATTGTTTGATGTTTTGCTACATCAGTTTTGAGGGTATAATTACGTATGAACTTTAGAGTACTCCTGAAAGCTAAATGGTTCATTTATTCACCTAGCGAATTTTGTTGTTTGAAATTTTTAGAAAATAAAAATAGGAATGTGAAATAATTCTCTAGTGTCATTTGTACTTTTAAAAATGCTTATACTGGATGATAACTAAGCTAGACTGTCTTTTGGTTTGGAGGGAATCTTTGTACAAGATGTAGTCATATCAAGTCTGTGAATTTCCTTTGCTTCCATGAAATCCATGTACCTTGCAGTCAGGTGTCTTTGTTCCAGTGTAGGAGTTAATTCAGCCATTAGCTCTGTGCATGTTCAAAGATGTGGTATGTAGAAGGTGGTTGAGTTTCTTTCACTCATTGATGAAATGAAATTTGATTTAGCTTTGCCAGCCTTCCTAGATTAATTGGTCATGTATTGGGACTTTTTTAACTAAATATAAGATTCATTGCTGCTGTTTTGTAAGATTAGATAAATACATCTTTTTGTTACTTGTCTTCTAAGACCTTGACATCTTAGTTTTCTAGCTCTCCTGGAGCTAAACCAAGCTCTTCTTAACCATGCTTTATCCATGAATCTTGCAATTGGTTGTCTAATAAAACCTTACTAATAGGAATGTAGAGGAGGTATTGTTCACTTATTGTTAGAAGTATTAAGGCAACTCTATGTAGTTAAAAGGGAGGCTTATTTTGTGGGGTAACTTACAAATAAAGGAATAGGTTACAGGGTCTGGGAAAGGTGTAGTGCAGTTCAGCGGTATTCTCTGGAGAACTCTGCCCGGTCTACCTCCAGCGTTCAGGATCCAGGAACCAAGAGAGCGGGCACATCTGGATCTCAGGTCTTAAGGGCTCCTGTGTCGGCCCTGCCTCGTAGGCGTGACAGTTACTGGAAGCCTCAATGGGGGTAGTACTTCCAGGTCAAAGCTGGGACAGCAACCCACTACATCTCCCCCTTGTCTAAATAAGAAAGTTCTAACCTAATACAAAACTATATACAATAGGAGTGATTATCAAATATTGTCCAGGAGGAATAAGGGATAATGACTAGACAAGATGGAACTACAACCAACACGAACAATATCAAATAAGAGAAACATACTAAAATCTAGAGAAGTCTGGAGCATGGGTAGATGGCATGTTACAGAGAGCATTCCAAAAGATGCCCTATCCTGAAGACTTGAATCCAATACTTAATATAGTCTAGCTAAGAAAGAAGATTGTAACTGTCTTCAATCTCATCAAAGACCCAAGAAGGAATATAATAATACCTGAAAAAAAGAAAAGGGGAAGTGCTGTGGCTATCGCTCTGTATGCTGTGAATGTGTTGCTCTGATTGATTAATAAATAAAGTGCTGATTGGCCAGTAGCCAGGCAGGAAGTATAGGTGGGACAAAGAGAGAGGAGAATTCTGGGAACAGGAAGGCTGAGTCAGGAGACGCCAGCTAGACACAGAGGAAGCAAGATGTGAAGGCAGAACTGGGAAAAGGTACCAAGCCATGTGGCTAAACAGAAATAAGAATTATGGGTTAATTTAAGTGTAAGATCTAGCTAGCAAGAAGCCTGAGCCATTAGGCCAAAGAGTTTAAATTAATATAAGCATCTATGTGTCTATTTGGGTCTGAGTGGCTGCAGGCCCAGGTGGGTCTGGAGAAAACTCCAGCTACATTAACTCTTGCAGATGAATAATATTTGAGTTTCTGCTTCCACTGGCTGAAACAGCATGGTTGACAGATAATCTTGGCATTCCTGGTTTTTGTTTTTTTGTTTTTTGTTTTTTGTTTTTTCTGCTGTAATCTTTCTGAGCTTCTGTACATCTTGCAAATGGCAAGAAACCCAAAGTAGGTCTGAATTAAAGTTAGTGTGTGTAAGGTAATTATCATGGTGGTTGGTAAGAGTAGTTACTCAGAAAAGTGGTAACCTTTGTCATCATTGAGTGATTTTTGTAAAAAATCTATGAATGTTGACTTTTATTATGTCACTATTAGCCCACTACTAGAGTATTTAGCATATAAGCTATTAGCTTACCCTACAGAACAAATTACTAGAAATCATGCTTTGAGGAAGGATTCATGCTAATGGGCAACATTTACTGAAAGATCCTTGTCAGGCAGGTTTTTTACCCTATTAATGAACCCTCTGGTGATTTGTATTCAAGGGAGTTGTTTTTTATTTTAATGTTACATATCCTCAACCACATTCAAATTATTGCCACAATGAAGACACTTGGAAGTAGGTAACTATTAGGTAATAGAAAATTCCACTTGTAAGTAATTTTTAATCCACAGGATTTTTATAGCAAACGTTTGTGTTTTTCCTACTGCTCAGTACCCTGCGTACCTGCCAAGCTCGATAAATAACAGGCTCTGATGATTTTGCACCTGGTGTCATAGAAACAGTGGGAATCAAGGATTAAAGTGGTGCATATAGTGATCAGGTTTCCTAGGACAAATTGAAGCAGTGCTGTGACAGTTATTTGGAAAATCCCGGCTCAAACCTGTTTTATGAAAGTGGAGGCAACATTGATTGAACACTTACTATGTGCCAACCTGTGTACTTAACATTTAGTGTGCTGCATTGATTCATCTTCCCTGGAAAATACGTGTCCTGACTAGAAATATGGGCTTTGAGGTTTAGAAAGTTCCAGAACTTGTTTAGGGTTGAACATTCAGTGACAGGAGTCCATCTTAGCAATGCTGTCACTAAAATCTGTGCATGTCCCCCCCCCCCCGCGGCCCCTCAACTTTACATCATAGCTGTGCAGGAGTATTTGATATCTTGTCAGCTTTGATAGTAAAATCTTTATTGTTTGATGAAATTACCTGCTAGAAAAGGAATATGCAAATAGCCTTTTCTTTAGAAGTAATGTTCAGAGAGCGAGAATGCCATTCTCAACTCTTCCAAGGTGTATGTGCACCCTCACTCATGCATTAGCTCATCTTAAGTTTGACCTGAAAATAAGGTCTAAGTGATGAAAAGTTAGAATCTTCCAGAACCTAGGTTGGGATTCAGAATTTAAGATTCACATAATCGTCAGTGAGACTTTCTATATATATAATAATGTCCACAATAGAGGGATAGATAGTGACATCAGAGGACACAATCTCAATACTCTTCCATAGTTATGCTGTAACTTTCATGTGCCAGACCTCTTGCTTATCCAGCTTCTTAAATTACAGTCTTCCAAATGTTATAAAGCTAGCTGGTAGAGATGCCGAAGTTTATGCAGAAGCTTCTTGCTCTAGATGTAAAAGTTATGTTTGTGTAGGATTGCACATGCTCTGACCCTGGGTATATCAGAGTGAGTAATTAAATTTCTCCTAAGATTTTTTAAAAAAAGTCTTAATGATTTTTTAGAATTTTTTTTATCTTCAAGGCAAATTAAAATGACCAAATCTTCAAAAATATTAATTGCTTCTGTCTACAGGAAAGAAATCCTTGAGTGATAATTTTAGTAACATTAACTTAAGTGTGGAGTCCCTTTGTAAAATCCTAATTATGGGATTGCATGCTTAGTGTCTGACATCTGACTTTTGAGAAGGACTCGGTGTATGCATTACTTCAGACAGGTTTGAATAGTTTTGTCTGGTATTGCCATGTGTTCCTATCAACTCTTAGTATTCAGTGGTGGCAAAAATTGAAGTAGTAGATATACCATAGAGCCTGAAACTTCATAGCTAGTACACTTGACACTTCCTAGACTTTGTATCAGTCAGTTTTTGATTTTGTGATCATTCTCCTGAGAGTCTAAGATATAGTGGAAAGTGTTGCTGGAAGTTTTCCTGTGTCCTGCCTGGCCCACAGTTGGGACAAATCTCTCACCCACAGTCCTGTAGCCTTTTATAAAATAATCACAAAGAGGCTTAATATTAATTATAACTGCTTGGCCATTAGCTCAGGCTTATTACTAACCAGCTCTTACACTTAAATTAACCCATAATTCTTATCTATGTTTAGCCATGTGGCTTGATACCCTTTTTTAGTTCTGCCTTGTCCTCTTGCTTCCTCTGTGTCTGGCTGGTGACTCCTGGCTCAGCCTTCCTCTTCACAGAATTCTCCTTGTCTGCTTGCTTCACCTATACTTCCTGCCTGGCTACTGGCCAATCAGCATTTTATTTATCAACCAATCAGAGCAACACACATTCACAGCATACAGAATGACATTCCACTGCAGGAAAGAAATGAAATTGAGGATACTGGGAAGCTGTCTGCATAGCTGGGCATCAGTGTTGGAGACAGGAGAAAGCAACTTGGTGTGCTTTGTGAATCTGCAATCTGTTTCCACTGAGGCATTATTGCATACATCTCAAGTGTATGCCATGTGCATTGCACATATTCCCTTTAGCAGTCAGTTACTGTGCTGGTTGATTTGAAAGAACCTAGGAAAAGCGATCACAGATTACCAGCTTCTGGACAGGACTGAAACTGGAACTTGCTTTGTAGACCAGGCTAGCCTGGAACTCAAAGCCTGCTTCTGCCTTGAGAGTGCTGGGATTAAAGGCATATGCCACCATGTCTGGCCATAACCCCCCCCCCTTTTTTTAAAGTCATTTAAAGTGTTTTTGGTGGTGGGTGGGGATATTGGACAAGAAGCAGACTTTATTATTTCTTCTGACCATGTGACCCTGGCCAGCAACATAGTCAAGTATCTTTCCCAACTCCCAGAACTACTGCCAGCCACATTGTCAGGGGACATGAAAGAGTAAATAACTGCAGGTTTCTTCTGCAATTAGAACAGTTACTGCATAACAAAGAGGAGCCAGAATTGAGATTTTTGTGACCAGAAAGGTTTAAACCTCTTCTGTGGGGATGACAGTGGCAGTGGACGTGTGCCCTCCCCAGTGAGGGGCAGTGTGGTTCTGCCTTTCAGAGAGTAATAAAGTCAGTGAAGTCAGCTAACTGACCTGCAGGGCTTGCTGCCCTGCTTCCTCTTCTAATAAAAACTCCAGTTCAGTAGTTGTTTACTAGGAAAGGTTTGTTCCAGTCCTGTGTTAGGTGAAATTGATTAACGAAGAAGTGGTCATTGTTACAGGGGACACCTAGCTTTTGAGAGGGGCAACTTCTTAGTGGGAAACAATAGTACATACTTGGGTACTGTGGCATGCTGGGTTAGGGGTCCCCAGTACAGACACCTAAAGGAATAACTGCAGTGCATATGTAGATAAGTCAGAATCGACTGGCTACAAGCTAGTGTCCCACCATTTTAAAAATTGTATGCGTATACTGCTATATGAATAAACACAACTGAAGTATTACTGAGTTCACATCTGTTCCTTATCACGTGGCCACTTTTCAAGCCACAGATACCAGGATCTCCTTGTTCTCAGAAGCTCAGGGAATGTACTAGAAGTATAGGAGTTACACATGCATTTCAACTAGACAACCTCTCACCTAGACCCTGCATGAGACTCTCCTTGAGAATCTAAGGACTTGGGAAAACACTGAGTGAGACATTTGGTGCAAAGCTGTGTTTGATGATCTCTATGGCCCCTTTTGTCTATGCGTCCTAGGGCAATGCTGCTTCAGTGTGGTTTGTCCTAAATGGTTGCAAGTGCTTCATTTACACTTTAAATCTTCATAATTTAAAACTTTTATTATTTATTAGTGTACCATTGGAGACATTATTCACATTTAGTATTTTTGACCCTGTTGTTTCTCACCCTAGTTTTCCTCTTTCTGATAGGTGATATTTGTTTTTGAGTGTCCCATATGGTTCCTGTGACATTCTATGTAGAATGTCCAGAAAAGTGTGTTTGATACTGGTGGACACATGGCCTTTCTAAAGTCATTTTTATTGATTATATGAGAACAAGATGCTAAAGCTTTCAAATAGTTTTTTCTTTTAAAGGACTAATTCATGCTCCATATGGCCTTATTTTCCATTTTCCATGCACCACTAGAGAGTGTGGCATTTTAAGCTAGATCACATTTTTATAACAATTTCCATTATTAGCACTGCTCACATGCATTATGTTTTACTCTATGTTGGTTACTAAGAGACTAAAAGCCACTTGGTCAGTTACCTCTTAGGGATCTCATCACTAGAATTTAGTTTTAAAACACAATCTCTTTCTCTTTTCCTTTTTGATAGTAGTGCTGGGAATTGATCAAATTGTAATGTTATCTTTGATTAACATAGCAGATTAAAAAGCCTCATGTCATTGCTCTGTCTAGATTCAGGTTTTATGTTGAGAGATTTATTTAAGCTTTGTTTATTGTTTTCATCATTGCTAACTCATTAAAGTTTTTATGGCTTTTTGAAATTTAGTTGGCATATAATAAATTGTAAATATCTAAGGACCCAATTTGAAGAGGTTCCACATACCATAGGTGTGTGACTATGAAACCATCTTCACAGTGTGGATGGTGAGTATGCCTACCCTTTCCTATTGCCTTGTGCTACTTTGTCATTCCTGCTGACCCTAGCTCTCCAGTGCTCCTGTTTGGATCAGGACAGACCTCACAGTGTGGCATTGCTGACACATGTCCTTTTAGTTCCAGTTCGGACATCATAAGAGATCTTCTGGAGGAAGAGGAAGCCTGGGAAGCATCTCACAGGTGAGTTCTCACTGTCAGCAAGTGTGTGAGCTGGGGCCTGAGAAATGAGGGCCCTGTGCAGCTAATTCTAGACAAGACATTGTGCTTTCAAATGGACGGAGAGACTAATAATCCAGGTGGAAAGCAAAGACTTGTGCTGTGTTTCTTGTCTGTGTAGTCTCACTGTGGAACTGGAGTCCTGGTGTAATAACTAGTTACTGGTTGATGTCCTTTCTGTGTCCTTGTTAGTTCTTGGGACAGTGTGATAATTTGCTAAGCACAGGCTTGGGGTAAATAAAAAAAAAATCCTTCCTCCTGTCTGAGGTGAATTTCTCCTTCTGCCTTCTCCCTACCCCCGTGTCTGGAGCCACTTTTCTTTGTCTTCTTTCTCTTACACAGGCAGCCTCTCCCTTTTAGCTGGGTCTTTCTCCCTTGTCCTCAGTGTGCAGGGGGAGCCTCTGCAGCCACAGGTCAGGCTCTTTCCCACTTCCTTAGTCGTGATGTCATCTTGCAGTTTCTGTTTTTTATCTTCCATTTCCAGCCTTCTTTGAAGGCCTCCATACTGCTAAATCCAGAGGCCATGTTCAGAATTCACTTTCCTTGCCTCATTAGCAGTGTTTTATACTAAGCAGGAAGTTCAGAAGTTCAAGGTCATCCTCAGCTTTGTATCAAGTTTGAGGTCAGCCTGGGCTACATGAGACCCTGTGTTCAAAATAAAAAAAAGTGATGATGACGATGTTTTAAGATAAAGTAGAATAAATTTGCAGTGGATAAAAATGCTACAATAGAAGGTATCTGAATAACACCAAAGAAGACAGAGATGGTGGAATGGAGAAATGGCACACACACACACACACACACACACACACACACACACACACACACTACACAAATTCTGCTCTATGAGTGATTGTAGGAATGGGGTTATAACCCAATCAGAATACAGACACTACAGAATGGATTGAATAAATCTGTGCTGTGCCCTGTGCTTTGTCTACAAAGGACACATCTTTGATTCCAAGACACCAATATATTGAAAGCAAAGGAATAGAAAAAGATATGTCATAGCCATCCTGAAGGAGGCTAATATAACGATAGTATTGACAAGATAGACTTGAAGATAAAAAGTGTAACAGCCAACGACATTTATAATCTTGAAAAGGTCAATCTATCAAGAAGACAAAATGATTGAGAACATATATACATGTAACAAGAGTCCCAGAGTACATGAAGCAAAAAGATGGAATGGAAAGCTACCACAGGCAGCAAGAAGTAAAATTTCATCCAGCACCCCCCACCCAAAAAAAAAAAAAAACCACCAAACTATTGCCATGGACACAGACTCCGTTTCATCACAGCCCTTTGTGGATAGAGGCCATGCAGGTTACAGTGGACCTGCAGAATTGCATGCTGATGGTGTACCACCCACCAGTGGGCTTCTGCTTCCTCAGAGAATAGTTTCCTAAAGCAAAAGAACTTGGGAATTCTCTGGCTCTGTGAATCCTTCATGTTCTGCAGGCACAGGCCCATCTCTGCTCTTTTAAAGTGCTATGTCAGGAACAGTGTTCAGACACACTGAACCGCAGACCTTCCTGGGGGTCTCATTCTCCTCTTTTTTCTATTTACTTGCCTTTTCATTTTCTTGGTACTGTTTCTCAAAGTACAACTTTTAATTTTGATGAAATGTGTTATGTTTATTTCAATTATTTTTGTCCTACCTAGGAAGCCTTTTCCTAACCCAAAAATCACTCAATATTTTTCTTTTATGGCTTAGAAGTATTAGATTTTTACACTAAAGTTTATAACCTATTTCAGGTACATTTTTATGAGTGTTATAAGGTGTGGCAATGACTGGTTCAGTGGTTCCTTTGTGTATAAGGCATTCCCATTGCTCTAGCATTAAGTATTAAAGAGATGACCCATGTCTATTTCATATGTGTGTATAGATTTGTTTCTGGAATCACTCTTAAATTTGTTGATCATGTAGATGTCTTTTTAACATTTTGTGATTAGTGTTTGATAATGCTTTAAATCAGGTAATGAGAAACTTATTTTTTAATAAATGTGTAATGATTTATATTAGGTTCATTTATTGTTGTATTACTTTTGATAAATGTGTAAGGTGGCAGAGGAAGGGTTGAAATGTTCCTTGGTAGTGTAGCTGCTGTGGCCTGTATAAAGCTGAGATGATCCTTGGACCAGATTGGCTGTACTCTTCTGTATGTCATTTCCATTTGACATGTAGGTTCTGCTGAGCTCTTCTCGTCTTTGATAGATAACCTACTGCAAAATGGGGTGATCCTGGTAGAGAGTGGCAGTCTTTAGCATCCACAGGGGACTGTTGCATCATGGACTAGATGGCTTAAACAATAGAAATGCATGTTCCTGCAGCTCTAGAGGCGGGAAGTCCAGAATCAAGGTGTTGATGGAATTGATCATTGAATGTTCTCATTTTTGGCCATTTTCTGCTTAATGACTTTAAAAGTGGTATTGGGATTATGCTGTTTCAAAAGCTCAGAATTCTAGGACCAGCAAGATGACTCAGTGGGTAAAAATGCTTGCAGCTGAGCTGATGACCTGAGTTTGATTCCTCAGGCTTATATGGTAAAAATAGAGAACCTGCTCCTGTGAATCACCCTCGTACACAATATACACACTGCCTGCCTTTCTCTCTCTCTCTCTCTCTCCCTCCCTCCCTCCCTCCCTCCCTCCCTCCCTCCCTCCCTCCCTCCCTCCCTCCCTCCCTCCCTCTCTCTCTCTCTCTCTCTCTCTCTCTCTCTCTCTCTCTCTCTCTCTCTCTCTCCAAATAGCATCCCTGGATTGGCTATGTTAGTATAGGCTCTGAGTGGAAGTTTGGCCAAGGTTAAACTTTATTCTTTTATTGGGCTGTTGTAGGTTGGCAAGACATGGCCCATAAACCAAATCTGTTCCACTGTCTGATTTTGTTAATAAAGTGTTATTAGAACATAGCCATACATTCCTTTACCTGTTGGTTCATATTACTTCATTGTTGTTTCATGTTATAACAGAGTCAAGTAGTGGCAGCAGAGTTGTCAAAGCCCAAAATATTTGGACCATTATATAAAAAGTTGCTAGCCCTTGTTCTAAATCAGAAGAATCTAAACCATTTGGTTGAGTACATTACTGGCTGAGAACCCCTTCTTTGACCCACCCTGGCAAAAGTGGGGAGCATAAAAAGTCTCTGTAGGTTTTCTAAAAATGTCCTTATCCCTCCTGCATCTGACCCTTCTGGGTAAAAAGACCAGACGAATGTGGGAGATGGTTTAAACAGAGATGACATTCTAACTAATGGGAAAGGACATACTGATTTGTAGAGGAGAAGGAGTACTAATAACACTGGCATCTGAACAGAGGAACTCCTAGGCTATGGAAGTTGTGGACACAAAAAGACACTGGTGGACTCTGGAGTTCAGAGCAATCTGTGGGAGGCTCTTCACACTGGAAAAATGCCATTGTGAGATTCTCCCGATGGTTGCAAGTGCCTTGGGTTTTCCTGCCTGCTCTCCCCTGTTGGATGACTTGGAACATAATTTGATCTTCATTCATCATAGCCTTCTTCTGAACTGTTCAGCAGACCCTGCCCTTTCTCACACAGAAACATGTCTTTGGGTTCGCCATTCTCATACTGTTGTCAGTTGTCCCACCCTGCTGGTGGCATGTACAGATGAGATGGCAGTCTTCAAAACCAGGAGTGGATTTAGTTATTTGAACTGAGTAAGAAACTATCCTGATGTTACTAACTGGTAATCTCTTAAGAAATGTAGTCAACTTGTGTACCCCACTTGATGCTGATGCCATTTGTGGGAAACCAGCAGTTATGAGTACTTTTTTCTTTTCAGGAGCACTATTGTGGGGAGCATCCCAAACTGTGCTGCTTGTATGGAAGCTAGGTATTAATATTCCTTCATCTCAGAAATGTGACAACACACTAGTGATGATCATTATCAATTTTTAAGAATTCAAAGAAACACCACTGGTAGATTATGAGGCCCTCAGACAACTGTGGAGAACTCTCCAGATTGAAGCTGCCTTTTGTTACTCAGGAAGGGTTTTCTAGAGCAATGTGGGTGGTGGTATATGCATACCCTGCTATTCCTACAGTAAGAACCATCCAATTGTTTGTCCTTGACTTTAGCTGAGGTAACTGATAACACATTGCCTCTGGAAGGTATTTATGAGTGCCTTGAGTGTAGAGACCCACAGAGGTTTCCTAGTGAGAACTTACTCAGGGTCTGAGAATCTGAGCTTGTTTTCCCCAGCAGGGCTGCATAAAGGGGTGATTGGACCATGGGTGTGGTTACCGGGTGTTTGGAAGGGTCTGTACTTGGCTGTGCAGTATGCTTTGATCTAGCAAAGGGGAGGTCTTTTGCCCTGCCCTGTAGACTGTAGATGAATTTCTAAACAGTCTTATTAAATAAGAAACACAGAGCCAAATACAGAGGTAATAGCTGAAGAGATCAGAGCGAATAGCCACGACTAGCCTTACCACCACGCAGTAGCTTCCCCAGAGAGAGCTTCTTCCTGCCTAAACTGAGATTTTACTGCCTTCCTGTTCTTCTCATGGGCTCTAAGCCCAGCTACATGACTTCCTCATCACTGCCTGTCTATACAGACCTCTGGGTCTCTGTGATTGGTACTGGGATTAAAGGTGCGTGTCACTGTGTCTTTGACCACACAGAGACTCTGCCTGCCATGTGATCGGATTAAAGGTGTCTGCTACCACTGGCTGACTTCTGTTTATGGCTTTTTGACCTGTGATCTACAGGCAATTATTAACATACAAATAAAATATCACATTTTATCACAAAATATCACCACAAACTGCATTTTGATTCAAGGGAAGGACTCTTCTTTTAGTCTTTGCAAATTCATTGTTCTCATACTTACAAAGTGGGAATAATAATTATAGTGATAATACAAACTATAGCTATGTCTCTAGAAGACGGAGTGGTTGAAGGTTGTGGTGAAATCATGCATGTGAGAGCACTTAGTACACAGGAGTTCCCATAGAACAATGACCACTGCTTTCTAATATGTCATGTCTTTTCTTGTTTTCAGAAATGATCAGAACAGAGAAATAAACCTGCAACAGAATCACCGCACTAGAGCTACTGAGAGTTCTGAGACTGAACCAAGAAACAAGCGGAATAGGAATTAGTATGAGCTTTTGCTAGCTTTTCCATACAGTGACCAGAATATGGTATTTTTTATTCCCACATGTGGTTTCATACTTAGCAGTGCCCAGGGAAGATGTTTAATTTTAATGTAATAGTTAATTTATTTCCATTCTTCTTTGCCTTTTTAGAAAAAACAACAACAGAAAGAAAAGTTGTGAAATGACCCTTGACCCTTCTTGGTCAGTTGCTTCCTTCCTTTAAGACATTTCTCCCCTAAAAACACATTCACCAGCTTTACACAGCTCACACATTCCTTAGTATGGGTGTTTGCCTTGGTTTGGCTTCTCTATTTCAGAATGTTTTTAAGTCATTTTTCACTTTTTTCCATTGAGGGAAACCAACCCCAGCAACAGCTTCTTTTTGTTGTAACAAGCGGGAAAGAGTGTACATGTTTTGTTCTAATCCACCCTCTTTGTATAAGTGCCCGATGCCAGGCCACCATCAGATACTGGTTAGTACTTAAGATGAATGTATTTGTTTGTTAGACACACCTGTGTTTTACATATAGAGTAGGTTTATGATGTAAAGTCACAGAGTTAGTTTTATTATTTTTGAAAAGTCAGGAAAGTTAGTATTATAATTTAAGTAACAATCACAATAACTCCAAAGCATATGTATGTTTTTCTGAAATGGCACTTAAAAATTATTACTGTTAGTATTTTTCCACTGGGGTCAGGCAGATCTCTAACACTTTGAATCCCAGCTGTTAAACAAACAAACAAAAAAGGAAATAAATGGATTTTATCAATGAATACACAAGTTGTAATTTCCTTGAAGTAGTGTCTTGTGAGTATTTGAATAAAGACTATAAATCTTTATATTGCATTTGTCATAAAATTTGTTATTGTGTGCAAAATGCTTTTAATTCCCAAATTTCCCTGCCTTTGTTTGGCATTTAAAAGCCAGTCTACCCCTCAGCCACTGCCCAGCTCAGACACACAAGCTTTCACACACAGCATCACACGTGGTGGGGTTACAACAATGAGTCTGTTCCTGGGAAAACCATTTATGGCTCCTCCTTTCCAGAGAATATCTCTGTGGACATTGGCTTTTTGCTGTGCTTTGAGGCTTCTGACAATGTGTGTGTGTGTGGCAGGGGGGTGGGTGGGGTGTTCTTCATTATGGCAAGAGTTGAATGTTTTCATACTGCATTACCACTGATAGTCCTTATGAGTTCCCTGAGTTTGGGAAACAGACAGCAAGACCACTCACTGAATCTATCGGTGGGTCTGCTCTGAAATAAGTTGTTGCTGGATCCTAATGGCTCCCCCAGGAGAGGGGATGAGAAGGCATGATGTCAATGGCACAGACACCGGGAGTCATTTGAAGGCAAACAACGAACTCATTTATTCAGTAACAGGGAAGGCCTTATATACCCTCCTCCCAGCACCCAATCTGGTGGCATTGTGTGGTCATTCCTCATTAGCTGGGCAGGATCAAGAACTCTTCACCGCGCCTGTTGCTAGGCCCTCAGGCAGACTCCAGGTTGGCTCATAAGGGAGTACATTATATGCATGCCTTGGCAACTGGTTTGAGCCAATCTCCTCAGCCCTCTGCACCTGTCCTACTACAATAAGTGAGCAGAGGTTAACACTGACATTATGTTTATTATTGCTGAGTTACCAGGAGTAGGCTACAGGAAAGCCATGTTTCATTTCAGATGACATAATCTGCCACACATTAAATTGGAAGCAATGTTCTATTTGCAGCAAAAGCAGTTCGTAAAGGAGAGGTGAAACACAAACTGGGAAACCAGGCACATGGATTCAGAGAGTAACCTATCAGTCACTCTACCGAATACTTGGAATATTCAGATGGCCAGCAGTCAGTACGTTCTAAAACTGGTTCTCTCAGTTTGTACCTCAAGGACAGTTGAACAGAATGTGGAGATAGTTTTACTATTACTTGAGGGGGTTGGAGGAGTGTTACCATATGGGCAGGGGCCTGGGCCACTGTTAGACATTGTCCTACCTTATCACAGTGAGCATTGATTTTCCTCACAGTTCTAGGGCCCGGAAGGCTAGATCAATAGGGTGTCTTCTGAGGCCTCGCTCCTTTGCTTGGAGACAGCTGCCTTCTCAAAGTGTCCTTAAATGGTCTTCCCTCTGCACATGTGTCTGTCTGATCTCTCCCTAGGAGGACACCTATCATTCTGGTCGGACCCATTTATGTGACCTCATTTTACTTTACCTCTTTAATGAGTCTCTGTAAATACAGTCTTAATAGCAAGACTTCTCGCATTTATGTCTGGGAGGGGCACAGTTTAGCCTTTAAGCTCCAACAGTAATTGTATTGGCCAGTGGTTCTCAACCGTCATAATGCTGCAACCCTTTAATACAGTTCCTCATGTTGTGATGACCCCAACCATAAAATTGTTTTTGTTGCTACTTCATAACTGTAAATGTTGCTACTGTTATGACCGTAATATAAAAAAAAATCTGTGTTTTCTGATGGACTTAGTCTACCCTTGTGAAAGGGTTGTTTGACTCCCAAGGAGTTTGGGATCCTCAGGTTGAGAACCAATTATCTAGGTTAAACTTTCAGTGGTACCAAGATTATAATGACATAAAGGAGCTCTGTGCTGATCTGAAAAGCAAAACTTAATAGGCATTGCACTTAAGGCCTCTACATGTTCAGTGAAGGAGAAGTGTTCCTACTTGACAAAGACTGGGGAACTCAGTACACTTGTTTGATCCAGAATTGGATGTGATAAGCTCCTACTTATAAAAATTCACCTTAGTATAATTGCAATCTTTACCCAACTTCCTGCCATTCACTAGCCATTGATTCTTTTTTTCCTAACTGTCCTTAAGGGCATGATGACTGCCATCTGTTATACTGACTCACAATAGCAGTGACACAAAGTTTGGGTGAATGGGTGGATTTACTTGTATTTATATATGGGTGTGGGTACACACATTGCCATGCTCTGCATGTGGACATCAGAGGACTACTTAAGGGAGCTTGTTCTTCATTATGTGGGTCCCAGGATCAAATTCAGGTCATCAGATTTAACAGAAAGTGCCTTTATCCTATGAACCATCACCACTTGTATCTTATAGAGGCACATCCTTCCCTTAGTATTTTCAGGTATCATCAGGCCTCAGACCATTCAGAATTCAGACATAGGTGCATGCCTAAATACGTTGCTGCTTCCCTGACAGGTTGTTCCAGGCATCTGTCCCACTTCCAACCTGTCATAACAGGTCCAGAGAGAAAGCCTGTCTTGCTTAGAATGCCATCCCTGCTGCACCTACTTCTGGCCCTCCTGGTCTTTCTGTGTTTTAAGTGGAAGTGATGAGAATGGGCCCTTTCTAGTTTGATAGTGCAGCTTTGATCTGGACCCTTTGTGTCCCTCATCAACAGCTACATCTTGTATGTCCTTCCTTCAGCTACTAGGACTGAATGTTAAGTGGTGTACAAAACTGAGAGCCCCTGTTGTAGACCAGGAGAGAGAAGCATTTGTCAGGTAATTACACAAATTAGCACAGCTACCAGAAGTGCAGCAAAGGAAGGGATGTGTCATTGTGGAAGAACTGGCTTCTCCAGGACTACCTCCCCCCCAAATGCACACACACACACACACACACACACACACACACACACACACACTGCTTTCATCTGTCTTCAGTTCCACAGTGCATTGTCAATAGTCTTTAATCACCTGACAGCCTCTCTGGAGTATGTGCTGTATTTTGCACAAACATTCTTTTTTTCAGACATTTCAGTTGCTTCTGGGTTTTCCAATCATACACAGTTCTGAACAGGGCACTGTGCCTTTTCACACGTGATTACTTTCCTAGGGTCCCAGCCAGGCAATGACTAAACAGCTTTGAGTAACACATGGCCAGGTTTTCAGAACAGGAAGCACCAAAGTCTGAGATTCCATACCAGTTTGTTCTGCGGGTTTAAAAATAACGAATATTAAGGAACAGACTGTGGTACCCAGATGGGGATTTCAGCAAGTACATGAGGTTTTTGGTGTGCTTCTGTTTACTAGCAAAGTGGAGGACCTAAACTTAAAGGAAACAATTCCGTAGAGTTACGAGCAAAGATGCATAGGACTTGGTGTTCTGCTGTGATGATAGCTTTTATATTTAGGTCTCTGACGGGACAAGTAGGAAACTCTTGTTTTGCCCCCAGGCTTTGGGCAGCAGCTGGGTTCACAGCACCTAATACATTGACATTCTGGACCTGTTGCCATTCAACACTAACCCAAGAAACCCAGCTGCTTTGGATGCTGGGCGAACTGGCAGCAAGCAAGGCTGGCATTCTGCTAGGGATGCCTCTGCTTGAGTGGGAGCCCAGATGGGGAGCAGGAACTTTTCAGTGCCTGTATTCTAACTTTGGACCTCACAAGTGTCCACTTGGAGTCGGAGGGGTCCACATAGCATTGTTCATTCTGTTTGGGTCATGTAAGCACCACATCACCAATCTTTTATGTGGCACCTGCTTTTGAGCAGCCTTAACTTATGGGACTGTTAACAGTCTTCTCTGCTAAATGTATTTTTAGGTCACCCCAAATTCATTGTTAAGTAGAGACACCTTCAAATAGAATCATTAATTAGTTTTCAGTGCTGAGAACTCAGTTCAGAGGCTCAGGCAAGCACTGGTTCACTGCGCTGCAGTCTTAGCCCCTGGGACATTTCTTTAGTTTTAACTATTTGAATCCTAAGACTATCTGCAGATTTGAAAAATTTGAGCAGCATAAATAAAAAGTTTCTGAAAGTGTGATATCTATAAAGGCAGGTTAATTTCTGCTTTTATTACTTGACACTGATTAATCTTTGTTAAAACTTGACAGGATTTAATCCCATCACTCAGGCAAAGGCAGGTGGATATCTGTAAGTTCGAGACTAGCCTGATCTACAGATTGAGTTCTGGGATAGCCAGAACAACATAGTGAGACCCTGTCTCAAACAAACAAACAAAACTGAAAAGGCAAACAAGCAAACAAAAACATAACAACAACAAAACTTAAGGAGCTATTAAGGACGATAGCATGGTGGAATGCTGACATTAGATCTATGGAGAGGCTCTCCTTATCCACTTAGTCACAGAGTTCTAGAAGTGGGAGCCCAGAAGGGATGTGCCTATCTAGATCTGTTTGAAGATCATAGAAGTTCTGACTGTTGTGGCTCAGAAGTTGAAAACGATGAATACATTTCCCTTCAAATCATTTCTTGTCCAGAGCCATTTCTGGATTTGTTTTTCTAGTGAGAGTTGTGAGTTTTTTCTATTTGAATCCGCTTAGTCTCCACGCCAGGCAGTGTATGGAGAGAGGAAGGCTTCTCTAAAGTACAGCAGAAGTTCTAGTGAAGGCTGCAGTGTAAGCAGAAACAGAATGGAGCCCCAAAGAGAAGTAGGGTGCTAAAAGGAATTTGTGAGCCAAGAAATTGGTCAAGGGTTTGGCAAAATGTAAACACATGTAGGTGGGTAGAATAGAATGCTTAAAACAAGCTAGAAATCAAATGCTAGGCCATACTGTGAGCTTGGGCAAAGGGGATTGAACTATGAAGGAATTCTGGTGTCCTTGACATTGTTTGAGTGGTATTGATTTACTTCACAGTCTAACAAGGACCCATATATTCATATAATCTTAAGAATAACCACTAGTGAATACAAGCCCTGAGTGTTCCAAGCCTGAAAATGGAAATAAGGAAAAAGGGGGAGGAAAGCATCATTCATAAATAACAAAGCAAGATACGTCCAATATATCGATAATGTGTATGTAGATTTCTACACTCAAGCTTTTGGTTGGGTGTTGGTTTTTAGGCAGGGTCTTGTTTTGTAGCCTAGGCTGATACCAAACTCAGCATCCTTCTGCCTCATCCTGCTAAGTGCTAGGATAATGGGTGTATGACACCATGGCTGGTGGCTTTACAGTTTTTAGGAAACATGCAGAAAGTAAAACCTAGGAGATGCCACCAGACAGATTTGGTGTAGCAGCCATTGTGACACACTAGCTCTATGGATCCTTTTCACTTTGCTCTACTGGGTTTTGTGGTTTATTTTTATTGTTGTTGTTTGTGATACTGAGGATCAAACCCAGGGCCTCACATGCTCAGTGTACCCTCTACCATTAAACCACATTCCCTATCCTTAGTTCTCTCTGAATTACTGAGAACTTGATGAGAGGTGGAACTTGGACTAACGTTTACAGAGGGATATACTTTGCATTAGAAAGGAACAGAGAACACTAAGAAGCATGACATGATCAAGACTTAATTCTATTTCTGGGGCAGGATGGCAGCGGATGGTTGTCCCTGGAGAGGCGAGTGCCAGCTTTCTTAGAATTCTCCTTGGCGTTATTGCTCTTCCTGTATTGTTTCCTCTTGAGTGACATTTCACCAAACCCAGCCATTCAATTGCCGGGGTCCTTCCTTTAATATGATTTTGCCTCACCTCTTTTTGGGAGTAAAAAGGTCATGAGATGCAGAGTCACTTGATGAATACCGTGTAAGAACACGAGACAGGAAAAGTGCAGAAAAAAGCAGTAGCAGCCTGTGCTGGCTCATTTCATGTCAACTCGACACAGCTAGAGTCATCTGAAAGGGGGGAGCCTCAACTGAAAAAGATTCCTAAGATCTGGCTGTAGGGCATTTTCTTAATTCGTGATTGATCAGGGAGGGCCCAGCCCATTGTGGGTGGGGTCATCCCTGGGCTGGTGGTCCTGGCTTCTCTAAAAAAGCAAGATGAGCAAGCCATGGGGAGCAAGCCAGTAAGCAGCATTCCTTCATGGCCTCTGCATCAGCTCCTGCCTCCAGGTTCCTGCCCTGTTTGAGTTCCTGTCCTGACTTCCTTTGGTGATGAACAGTGATAAGCTGAATAAACCCTTTCCTCCCCAAGTTGCTTTGGTCATGGTGTTTCATCACAGCACCAGTTACCCAAATGAAGACACAGCCTGCTGTGTGATCAGTCCAGCCTAGGAGCGGGTCTCTTTCTCTCATCTGGGCCTCTGCTGCTGCTTCAGTGGAATAGGGCACTTGACTGGACTCTAGAATGTCTGGAAGGGGGCTTTGCTATCATCCAGCTCAGCCCCTCCTGAAGCCAGTTTCAGTGAGGGTTTCTATTTATGGGTCTCGGCTATATCATTCCAAATATTTCTCAGATGGAGCCTCTGGCTGAGACTGTCTTGGAGTTTGATAGAAAGAAGGAGTGGCCCGATTGGGATACTCCTCCTGTGATGAAGAACCTCATTTTAAGCTGGGCAGTGGTGGCACACTCCTTTAATCCCAGCACTCCGAAGGCAAAGGCAGGCAGATCTCTGAGTTCAAGGCCAGCCAGGTCTACAGAGCAAGTTCCAGGACAGCCAGGGTTACACAGAGAAACTCTGTATTGAAAAACCAACCAACCAACCAACCAACCAACCAACCAACCAACCAACCAACCAAACAACCAAGAACCTCATTTTGAGGGCAGCATTGAAAGCAGTGTTAAATGCTGAGTCTTCCAGTGAGGGAACCAGAAGAAAGTGCTTTTAGTCTATGTCATGGCTTTTAGTGTCACTGAAGCCAAAAGTCGAGAGAAATCAAGGATCTGAGTGGTCTAGTAGTTCCTGGCTGCTGGTTCTGTGGACTCTTGAATTGAGGGTCTGGGGCTCTATCATCAACTTCACCAAAGGCATAGCTGCTGCTGCTGCTGCTGCTGCTTGTGTTTCCAAAGAGAGACCATTTGGGCCTTAAGTTACGGAAGTTGTTTAGGGTGAGGACAATTGATCAACTTTAGACTTCCCCATCCTCTCCAGTAAGCAGGAATAATCCTGATGGCGATTAAGCAGGTAAATCTTTGTGTCCTTACCTCTATCCAGTCCATTCTTAGGCCATTCATTAGCATACAGCGTCAGGCCACTTGGTCACTGATCACATCTAGTAGGTTGCTTCCTCAGTCCACCTCTGCCACCAGCTCCTGTGGTCTGCTCTTGACACCGCTGAACTGGTCAACGATTCTCTGATCTCGCCCAAGACCTTCGTGACTTTAACTTTACCGCATTTTGGCTGTATGTCATCCAAACTCCAATGTGTTCTTACTCCCCTATAAAACAGTTTATTCTATGGCCCACCATAGCCTTTTCCCTCCACCAAACTTGCTTGGTCCTTTGTGACTGACCTTCTGTGTTTGTCTGCTTTCCATCACCAAAGCAAATACCTGAGGTAATCAACTTACAATAAAGGTTCATCTGGGCTTGCACTTCCCTGCTTCGGGGCCTGTGGCAAGATGGCATATTATGGTAGGGAGCATGTGGCAATACAAAGGAAGGGACTGGTGTCCTACAGTCCCTTTCAAGGGCATGAATGATCCAATGCCTGGAAGACCTCCTAGGCTCTACCTCTTACATTCCTGCAGCTGCTTAGTAGCACCATGATTGAAACCAAGCCTTTAGTATATAGCCTTAGTACAAGTCTTAGTACACAGCCTTTGCACAACATTCAAAATCTAAACCATAGAAACTTCGAACCTGGGGTATCAAAATACTCCAGAGCCCAGTCTGCAGCTCCCTGCTTAAATTTTTATGTGTGTGTGTTTGTCTGTATATATGTACCATGTATGCAAATGTGCCCTTGGAGAACAGAATGGGCATTTGATCCCCTGGAAGTGGAGTTACAGGCAGTTGTGAGCCAACCAGATGCTGGTGTGGGGAACCAAACCTGGGTCTTCTGCAAGAACAGCAAGTGCTCTGAACCTTTGCACCAACTCTGCAGCCAGATAGTCATCTTGCTGGGAGTGAGGTGCTACTTCCCCCTGAGTACCGTTTGCATTTCTTTAGGACTGTGATGCTAAGCATCTTCCAATAGCCTTCTTGGCCAGCTATGTATCTTCCTTGGAGAGGTATCCTAAGTCTCTTGCTTATTGTTAAATCAGATTACCTGTTGTTCTGATTAGAACTCCCGTTGGTTCTCTTACCTTTAATCATCACACCCTGTGGGCTAATTGGTTTAGACTTAACAATTTCCCTTCAGCCTTCCACTGCTACCACATTAAGGCACCACTGTCTCCCAGGGAGGCCACTATTCTAACCTCCTAACCAGTCTTTTTCTACCCACGCTTAGCCCACTCAATCCGTTCTCTTTGATTGCTTTCATTCTCCCCCACTGCTTACTGAACCACGGCTGCACAGATCCTGGGAATAGTCGCTATGGCCGATAAGGCATAGTGATTTCACTGTTTCTTCCTTGTGGAATTCTCCACCCTGGCTGCTCATATGGCTGGCTACTCCTCTTGAGTGGCAGAGGTACTCTTGAACTTGTCTGAGGTACTCATCCTACAAGTAGTCATCTGCTCTCGACTGTCTTACCTTCTTCATACTTACACTGTCCACAGTACTGCTTTGCCTACTTTTTTTTTAGTTTTTTGAGACAGGGTTTCTCTGTGTAGCTTTGTGCCTTTCCTGGAACTTACTTTGTAGACCAGGCTGGCCTCGAACTCACAGAGATCTGTCTGCCTCTGCCTCCCAAGTGCTGGGATTAAAGGCATGCACCACTACTGCCCTGCCTTGCCTACTTGTTTATTGTGTGTAGCAGGAAGTTTCTCTGGTCGTGCCCAGCCCTGTGGTTGGGACAAATCTCTCCCACCCAAGTCCCACAGCAGCTTGGTCCCAAGTAAACACACAGAAGCTTATATTACTTACAAACTGTATGGCCTATGGGTCAGACTTCTTGCTAACTAGTTCTTATAACTTAGCCCATTTCTATTAATCTGTATGTTGCCACATGGCCATGACATTACCAGTCTGCTGGCGTCTTGTTGCTCTTTGGGAGGCAGACTGGCATCTCCCCCGACTTCACCCTTCTTCATCTCGTCTCCAGTTTAAATGTAACACCTAACCTTATACTGCCCTGACATAGGCAAATGAAGCGTTATTTATCAATCAGTCAGAGCAACACATATTCACAGCGTACAGGAAGCAAGGGGGAGATCTTCTGCTCCACCCCTTAGCATTATTATAAATGGCCCTGCTGTGGGATGGTCTGTATGTCAAATTACTCTGATTGGTCAATAAATAAAACACTGATTGGCCAGTGGCTAGGCAGGAAGTATAGGTGGGACTAACAGAGAGGAGAAAAGAAAGATCAGGAAGGAGGAAGGAGTCACTGCCAGCTGCCGCCATGACAAGTAGCATGTGAAGATGCTGGTAAGCCATGAGCCACGTGGCAAGGTATAGATTTATGGAAATGGATTAATTTAAGCTATAAGAACAGTTAGCAAGAAGCCTGCTATGGCCATACAGTCTGTAAGCAATATAAGTCTCTGTGTTTATTTGGTTGTGTCTGAGTGGCTGCGGGACTGGCGGGTGACAAAGATTTGTCCTGACTGGGCAAGGCAGGAAAACTCTAGCTACATAGCACTTTAGAATAAAGTTCTAGGCTGGTGGATTAGGATCCAGGCCCACTTGAGGCTATCTTGTGGTTTCTCTCCCCTCTTTATTTCTAAGTCTCTTATCCCTCATTCCTCAAGAGTCCGTGGGGTAATAAATGTGGGGGCTGGTCCCCCACAAACCTATTTGTTTCAAGACAAGGGAAATGAAGCCTAAGTAGGTTTAATTTCTTATTCCTCGCTGGGGTGTGAGGTCTGGAGCCAGGAGCCTGACCTGTGTGGCATGCGCCTGTACATTCCCAGTGTTCTGCTGAGCACCTGAGCGCAGTGGCTGAGTCAAAGTGGAGCTGAAGGAATCCTTGCAGAGGAAGCAAAGAGATCTTAGGTTGGGGCTCTCTGGAGATTTTCTTTCCTTAGTTTCTCCCTTCCCTATACACGAATGCCTGGTTCAACTGACTGAAAAGGATGAAATTAGACCATGTGTGTGAGCCACTCCAAATCACCATAGGTTGGTAACTGCTTTAAGTACGTGGGTGTGTGTCCTCCTCACTTAGGTGTATGATGATCTTGATTGTAAGCTTATAGACACTAAATGCATTTCTGTCTCTATGAAATTCTTTGTTTTTCTAGAATTTACACCCTGTACCAAGTAAAACCAGTTACAAGGACCATTAGTGAAAACCTATACTATAAAAAATACTTTTTATTTTTTTTAGAAGATACTTTGTGACTTGGATTTAAATACTGAATTCTTAACCTGTAGTCTTATTTCTTTGGGCCGGGACTTCATTTTACTCTGAACCCTTGTGTTAACCTCCATATCTGATACACAGATATTCATCTTTGAACTAAGAAACTCCTGGTGCTAAAAGTGATTACTCCATCTTCCTGGGTGTCTTCAAGGATTTTGTTAATAGCTTTCCTTTTTGTTAAACAGATTATCAGATCGCCTCTGTCACATTGAAATGCTCTGCACTGACGTCCCTTTCTCTAGGGGTTTTGTGATGAGAGGCGCAGATATTTTTGTTATGTATAGAAAGCTCTGCTGCTATGAACATATTGATTAATTCTCATCAGGGGACAGACAAAGGATTGTCTGAAGGATTAGGGCGATTGTGGTCATGGAGCTGGGAAAAGAGGTCTGGATTGCTGTTTGGCTTTTTTGATCATAAGTTCAAGTTGTCATAAAATGTTGGAGCTTGAAGTCAGCCACAGAGCCTCCCTAGTCCAGGGCTGTTATTTCACAGGGGTGGCCATTCAGTCCAGAGAGAAAGATGGTTCTTGTGGAGACTATGCAGTTGAGAAACAAAATCAGAATGAATCGGCCTTGCGTCTGGACCTGGGTTAGTTACTGAAGTTGACTGTCAAAGCTTACTGTGGGATCTTTATTGCAGGATGTTTCTTATTATAGGACTCCCATCCATTTCTATGTTGCAGAGAAAAGTCCAGATGAACCTGGTAGCTTTCAGATTGCCTTCATCGAGCTTCCAGTTGTTCATAGACTAGAACTGGCCTTTTAGAGGAAGAATAGCAATGTCCTACTGGCATTAGTTCATTTAAATTTTAAATTTAAATTTCCTTATGTAGTATTGTGGCAATGCAATATTATGATCAAAAATACTTCTTATGTTCTAAGAGGCTATTAAAGATTTCTGAAAAGTGTCCTTCATTTCATCCCCCATGTGATGCTTTCTGTGCTGGTCAATAAAGACAAAGCAAGGCTGTTTGTTAGGGACACACACACATAAACAGACATAGCACACAGACGCACAAGGACAGACAGGAACAGATCAACAAGATAGCCTTCAGACACAGCTCAGACTCATAACCAGATAAACAGGACAGAAGACATGGAGAGCAAAGTAAGGAATTCCAATCTAATCTCTCTCCTGGTTAAAGGACAAGGGGGGGTGTGCTTTGATTTCTTTCCTTAAGGTGACACCCATGCATTGTTGGTGACTCTGAGTTGTTCACTAATGCATTAAATCTACTCACAGCATGTTATTATATTCATTATTCATGAAACGCCAGAGTTTTCATCACGAAGTCTCCCTCCCTGCCGCCACTGTTTTCTAACCGTGGGTGGTCCCACCTTTCGGGGTAGCCAGTGCCTCTCAATGCTTAGTGGGTCTTCTTAGAGCTATTTTATGCCTTGTATTTAAGTGTGTGTCAGCTTTCCTCCCCTACAGGCGCTATCTTGTTGAATTGCAGCTTCAAATCTGCAGTAAGGAAATGGATAGGGAGACAATCTGCAGAATACATCTATCAAACAGAGTTTTAAAATGGCAACTCACAGCCGGGTGGTGGTGGTGGTGGCGGCGGCACATGCCTTTAATCCCAGCACTCCGGAGGCAGAGGCTGGTGGATCTCTGTGAGTTCGAGGTCAGCCTGGTCTCCAAAGTGAGTTCCAGGAAAAGTTGCAAAGCTACACAGAGAAACCCTGTCTCAAAAAACCACACACACACACACACACACACACACACACACACACACACACACACAAATATGCAACTCAGAAGCCTCTAGAAGAGAGTGGGTGTGAATTTGCTTGCAAGTTCCCAGACAGCTCAAGCTGTCACTGTAGAATACCATCTTTTTCAGGATGCCCACTTCCCAAACAGAGACTTGCCAAACCACAGAGAACTCCCTACAAACCCAACCTGGGTCGTAAAACCCTTGATAGTCTTAATAAGTGCCAGAACAGAACATGGACAATTAGTATTAAAAATAAATGTTGGATAAATGAGTATATGAAGTACCTTCATCTTAGAATCTGGGATGTTAGACCTAGACACATCCTTCAAGAGCCTCTTGCCTAACCATGTGAGTAACTGGCTGGTCCAGCCCTTATATCTAGCATTGGAACTGTGGAATGTTGTCCCTAAATTGTATTTATGTGGAATTATGTGCCACATCTTAAAGGGGGCAAAGGGAGAAAGGACTGTTAGTGTGGGTGCTAACTGAACTTTTAGGAGAAGAAAAGAAATGTTAGCTATACATGGTGCTGGTCATCATATCTTTACAGCAAATTAAACCTTCTAAGAAAGTGTAACTAGAGTCAATGCATAGAACTATGGCAGTCAACTCAGCTTAGTGTGGAGACCTCTCCAACAACCAGCTACAAGAACCATCTACTCAGGGAGCCAGCATGCCGATGGTTCCAGTGTTTAAACAGTGGGTGACCACTGAGAGGTGGTACTGAAAAGGCTGTGGGAGAGGTTGTCTACTGGAATGAGGTGGGATGAACTCCCTCCCATCACTACCCACGCAGATTCCAGCCCTGATTTAACATTCCAACGGAGCTCTGCCTGTAGTATGGCCTTTCCTTGTTAAACTTCGTATGTCTATTGGCTAGGTTCTTCGACTCACCTGCTTTATTCCTATTAGAAATAATTAGGTGCCTTATGATTGCTGTCTGCTTTTTCTGGTGCTTCTATAATAAATTGTCCCTAACAGCGTTATAAAACTCTACAGGTGTACTGTCTTCAGTCTGAGCTACACTGGATCAAATCAGGGTTTCATCAGGGCCATGGTCCCTTCTAGAGGCCTTTGGGGAGAATGTTTCCCTGCCCTGTGCCTCTTCGGGATGCTGCTCACATTGCTAGGCTTGCAGCAGCTGTTTCCTTCATCCTTAGAGCCTGAAAGAGCCGGTTGGGCCCACACTATCTCACTCTAACCTCTTCAGCCCCCAGTCCCACTTTTTAGGAGCCTTATTATTTATTGCATTCGGGTCCACCTAGGACATCCAGAGTCGTCTCCTTATTCTAAGGTCAGTTCCATTCACATGCAACCTCAATTCTCCTTTGCCCTGGTCCTAAAGTACTCTCAATTTCTGTGAGATTAGGATGTGATATCATTGGGTGGCCATTATTCTGCCTGTTTGGTTATGTGACAGATGTGCTATTTTCCTCTCCAGAGATGTTCAGGGCCAGCATCTGCATTTGAGTGATTGTCCCTCTTAGTGGCCTTCCATTGGCTATGAGCATTTGTGAGGCTGGCCTGGCCTATTCTGTAGTCTCTCTGGGGTCCGATGTTGACACTTTAAAAAACAAAAACAAAAAACCTCAGACTTTTATTGTTTCTGGTGTGTGTGTGTGTCTATCTGTATATATATATATATATACATATATATATATATATACACACACACACACAATGTGTGTATATATGTATTTACACACACACACACACATATATATATATGTGTATATATATATATATATATATATATATATATATATATATATATAAACATATGTTACTCAGCACCTACTTCCTTAATGTCTGGAAGACCTTACCTGGACCCTGCTCAGGCCAACCCTTGGAGCAGCTTATGCTACCAGAAAGAGTGTGGCTCAAATGGGTTTGCTGTATGGTCTTATGTTAATCAGCCTGGACCAAAGAAATGGACTCCTCCATCACCGTCCCGTGTCTGCTGCAAAAAGTGTAAATTTTTCTCTGTGAGAATTAAACCCAGACTTAAACACAAATCATAAGAGCAAAGCTGCCATGCAAGTTATTGATGGTTGCTGCTGAGCTCCGTCTCACACCCTGTTCTGTGCAGGCGTGGAGGTAGGTGCAGAGCTACAGCCCACCCCTGACCTTGGTAGAGAACGAACACTGCAGTGTGGCAGTGGAAAAGTAAGGGCACGATTGACAGAGGGACGGGAGCAGCTGTTGCCAGAGCCACTTAGACTCCATGTTCGTCTTTAATTTTCCTTTAGGTGTTCTCACCGACCACTACTCTCCAGCTGTTGTTTTTAACTTCACCGTTCCTTATGCTCAATCGTATTTTAGTCAGAGCAGTAACACTCGATGGTCACCGATGAGGGGCACTGTCTTTGGTCTCAGTTCCTCCCACATGTCACCTCTCAGAGAAGAGCAGAGATAGGAAGGTGTCCCTGGCCAGGACGTGGATGTGTGCACATCTCTGTTTTAGCCTCTCGGGTCACTCCTGTCATGTCCCATCTCTGGCCTCGTCCTGACACTGGGTGGCCTCCCCTGACTCAGTGTCATCCACTCAGGCTAAGGTTGCATTCCTGAGGCCTCTTTATGCATGAAGAGCTTGAGTTGGCATGACACAGCAATCATCTTGATTCGGTCTCAACTTTCCCTTCTCCATGAGGGGCCTGACTTCCATCTGGACGTGGTTAGCAGCTTTTAGGACTCATTAAACAGCACAGTGTCAATGTCAACTTGTGTATCGACGGTCACCCCAGCAGCTCTGGAAGAAGTGTGCTGTTCAGGGTGTGAGTGACCAGGCGGCACTTACATTTAGCACTTTCTCCAGTTGGCCCGTCAAAATCGCTTTTCTTCTCTGATAATGCACTTTGCTTTAAAGCCCAATCGTATCAAACTGACATGGAAGCCAAGTGGCCTTTTCGGGGCTTCTTTTGACAGACAGGAATGGGACACTTGGGTCCACCAGTGCAGACTCTTTGCCCCCTGCTCACTTATGAATAACCCCAGCCATTCCCTTTCATCCACTGTCACCCTCTGTCAGTCTGGAGAGCGAAACAGACAGAACTGGATACTCCAGAGATTAATAAGGGAGTGTCTGTGAAGGACAAAGTGAGGGGCTGAGGGTGGGGTGGTATAGTCCTATAATACTAGCCCTTTGAAGGTAGTGTATCAGGGCCAGCCTGCACTACCTGGTACTCTGTCCCAAAGAACCAAACCACCGGGAGCAGGAAGAGCCTTTCGGAGACTTCTGGACACCTGTGAGAGCACAGGAAAGGGAAGACATTGACAGGAAGAATCCTGACCTGCTGCACTGAGGAAATTTTAGCGAGCTCAATAGGAAGTACTTGACTAAAGGATGGTGACCTTAGAGGAAGCCTACTGCTCGGAGATCGGAATGACCCGTGTAGATCTTTATCAGTACCCTCTCCAGGGACTCTAACAAATCCCCACTGAAGGGGAGGCCCAACACTGTCACTATAGCAAGTGTGTGTGTGTGTGTGTGTGTGTGTGTGTGTTGTCTGGAACAGAGCTCAGTTTGGAGCTTATTACTCACCACCACTGAGGTAAGACTTGCCTTTCTACTCTGTTGAATGGCTGGTGAATTTTGAGGTGTTTTTCAGTCTTTCTTGGAAACAGGCTATGTTCAGCTGTGGAAACATCCAGTTTCCAGCTCCATAAATGCCAGCTCTGTTATCCCTATTCATTGAAAATGATTCTTTTCCCAGCGTCCTGATTAATATTCTCCTAAAGATACACAAGAGATCTTGTACCAGTCTCTGGGATCATCTTCAGGGCAGAAATGTCCACTCTACTTCCCTGCAAATTTCAGCTGTTTTGGTCTCCCTGGACTCTAGCCCTGTCTTCTCAAGTTGGGGGCTGTACTTGGAATTTTCTTTGGGTGGCCAACCAGCTCCTAAACAAAGATATGGAGACTTACCATCTATTATGATTGCTAGGCCTTACCTTAGGCTTGTCCCACTAGCTCTTTTAACTTAATTTAACCTGTTTCTATTCATCTATGTTTTGCTTCGGGGCTTTTTAACCTTTCTTTCGTTCTGTATGTTCTACTTTCCTGCTTCCTCCATGTCTGGCATCTCCCTGTCGTCTCCTTTTCTTTCTTCCCTGAGCCTAATTTCCTCCTCCTACTTAGTATCCCTGTCCAGAAGTCCCATCCATACCTCTTCCCTCGCTATTGGCTGTTCAGCTTTTTATTAGACCAGTCAGGTGCCTTAGGCAGGCAAGGTAAAACAGCAGCACATCTTTACATAATTAAACAAATGCAACACATCTTTGTATAGTTAAACAAATATTCTACAACGTAAAAAAAAGGCAATACTTCTTTACATAAACCAATATTCTACAGCATGAACAAATGCAACACATCTTTACATAGTTAATCAAATTTTGTAACACATCTTGGCATAGTTAAACAAATATTCTGCAACATGGGGCCTTCTCAAGCCCCACCTGTGGCTTCCCCAGCCTTAGGCCAACCTGGAATCTCAAGGCTGTGAGCAGGAGCTCTTAGTAGTTTGCCTGTCTTGTTGGCTTCTCATTTCTCAGGTATCACTCTCTTTTATTGACTAATACCCAGTTTCTTTAAAATTTCTGTAGCATGTTTCTGATGCTTTTAAAACTTTTTTCAGGGAGAATTTATTAGGGTTCTCCAGGGGGCACAGAGCCAGAAGGAAGGATGCCTCCACTATCCTATCAGACTTCTCATAAGAGTTTTCATTTCAGAAAGTGAGTATCGAAGAACTTTGACCACGTGATTATGGAAGCTGGAAAGTCTCATCTGCAAGCTGGAGATTGAGGAAAGCAGTGGAGTACTCTGTAGTCTACAAGTCTGAAGCCCTGCAGTGAAGGGAGCTGCTCATGTCTGTTCTAGTTCCCAGGCATAGTATTGCTTCCACTCAGCAATCAGGCAGGCATACTATTTCACCATTCTGTACCTTTTGGGTTTGTTTGGGTAGTTGGTGGAGTGGATGATACCCACTCATGTTAGTGAAATCCACTCTCTCTTCTACTGAGCCCACCAAGTCAATGCCAGGCTCTTTCAGAAATGCCTTCACATTCATACCCATCTTACCTTGCATCCATGGCCTAGTCATACTGGTATAAAATTAACCTCCACAGGTCTATCCTTCTCAACTTGACATTCATATAAATCTCTGGAGCTCCATGTAATCTGATAAAAAAAACAACAGCAAGGTCGTTCTGTCAAACATGATATAGCTATCCTAAATACAATGAACATTCCACTAACTCCTTTCCCAGAAGAGAAGATATAATAATTTATATCCTCTCTAACTTAATAATTGATAGTACCTCAATGTTATGATACAAAGTTAATAATACTTAGATATTGTGTTGCATAGTATTTAACTTTTTTCTCTTATGTTTGATATAACAAAAAATAAATGTAAAGTAGAATATGAGTGTGTTCATAACTAAACAAGGAAATATTTGTGACAGAGTCCTTGCTTTTGTAGCTGCCCACACAGTCATAATTGTTATTTGCAACTACCTTCTATTCATTTACCGTATGGAAACGCCACAGTAGGTTGCCACAATTCCTAACCCGATGGTGTGACCCAAACCTCCTGGGCCAGCAGTGTTTTCCCACTGATTTTTAAAAATTCTTTTTTAATATTTTATTAATTTATTCATTTTACATCTGGACCACAATTGCCCCTTCCTCCTCTCTTCCCATTCCACCCTCCCCTCCACGTTGCCCCCAATCCATTCCTCCTGTTTCTGTTCAGAAAGGGGTACCATGGGTATCAACAAAGCATGGCATATCATATTTTGGTAAGACTAAGCACATCCCCTTGTATTAAGGCTGGGCAAGGCAATCCAGTATGAGGAGAAGGTTCCCAAAAGCCAGTCAAAGCATTAGGGACAGCCCCTGATACCGTTGATAGGAGTCCCACAAACAGACCAAGCTACACAACTGTCACATATATGTAGAGGGCCTAGGTCAGTCCCATGCAGGCTCCCTGGTTATTGGGTCAGACTCTGTGAGTTCCTATGAGCCAGGTTAATTGTTTCTGTGGGTTTTCTTATGATGTCCTTGACCTCTCTGGCTCCTACTATCCTTCCTCCCTCTCTTCAGCACAATTCCCTGGGCCCAGTGCTTGACTGTGGGTCTCTGCATCTGTTTTCATCAGTTACTAGATGAAGGCTCTCTGATAACAATTGGGATAGTCACCAATTTGATCACAGGAGAAGGCCAGTTCAAGCTGCCTATCCATTATTGCTAGGAGCCTTAGCTGCCATCATCCTTGTAGATTCCTGGGAGTTTCCCTTGCATCAGGCTTCTATCTGACACCCAAAGCCTTCCTTTTCCAGTTATCTCTTTCAGTACTCGCCCTCCACCTACTTACCAACTGGATCACTCAAGTTCCCATCCCTACCTGGCCCCAGTCCAGGAAATCTCTGTTTCCCCTTCCCAAGGGCCCTCCTTATTACCTAGCCTCTCTGGGTCTGTTCCCACTGATCTTAATCACAGGACATGATGATGCTAAGAGATGCCCCAAGGGCTCTCTAGTGTCCCTGACATACTCAACCCTTTGTGGAGGAGTCATCCAACTGCCCCCAGCTCGGCCACCACAGTAACTTCTTTCTTTGCCTCTTGACCCAGGGGCACGAAAAGTGGCCGGGTGACAGTTCTGACTCCCAATTCAATGGAATCATTGTGCATCTTGATGAAAACATTCCTTCCTATGGAATGAAGAGCTCTAGGCCAGGAGAGAGGTCACAGGTAAGAAAGCAAACCAAATCAACCCAAAACCCTCTTTATTTTTTGTTTAGTACTAGACATTACTATATATAGCAATGAGCTTGGTTGTGAAATGTTTTATGCGTGCGTATGATGTAGTATAACACATCTTCACCTGTTTGCTCTCTCCTGACCCCTCCCACTCCTGCAGCTTTCCTGTCTTCCCAGCCAGTCCCCCTTCTACTGTGATGTCTTATTATTTGAAATGGGTCCAATGGGTTTCACTAGAGTTGCATACAGAAACGTGGGTGAAGGGTTATTTGTAGGACTGTGGGAACCCTGCCAGTGGCTGTACCACTAAAGAACATGCCTCTCCACCCCCTAGCAACACCCCCTAGCAACCAGTAATTGCCTATGTGTCTTCAAGGCAGGATGGGGCCTCATGGACTCCTGCCCCAACCGACTGCCTGTATATCATCAGGGGTGGGTAAGGCCTTGGAAGCCTCTACTCCCTTCGTAACAAAACACTGATAGACCCGATCTTGTGCAGATAATCACCGCTGTAAGTTCAAGGATGCAATGGCCAGGCCGCGCCTGGAAGACAGCGTTCTATAGTAGTCTGTCCTCCCTTCAGCTCTTACATTCTCTCCAGCCCCGCTTCTACAGTGTTCCCGGCCCCTTCCATAGGACGAGAGAGAGGTGTCCCTTTTATGGCTGAGCATGCCACGTCACTTATTCCTGGCACTTAAAACAGTTTTAAGTCTCTGTAGTACCACTGCCCACGCCAAAGAAGCTCCTCTGACCCAAACTGGCAGCAGCACTAACCTATGGGCACAAACATACTTATTTAGATGGTAGGCACATTATACCCATTAAGCAAAACCAAAGCAAAACACAGCAGTCTCCCCACTCAGGGTTATAACCTCCTCAGCCATGAGCTTTTAAACAAAGATTTATGTGTGGGGGTGTTTTGCCGACATGGATATCTAAGCATCCCATGCATGTCCACAGTGCCCCAAGAGGCTTGAAGAGGCCAGAAGCTTTGCGATCTCTCGAAACTGTAGTTACAGATGGTTGTGAGCTTCCATGTAGGTGCTGGGAATTCAACCTAGGTCCCCGGCAAGAGCAGACTCTTAATCACCGAGTCATCTCTCCAGCCCCTCGCCATGGACTTTTGGTCAGGTTTCCAGTACCAGGAATGAATTCCCTCCTCCAATCCAGCCAGAAAATACCTGGTTCCTCCCGTAACAGGCGTGTCGTTATTGTTCCTCCCGTAACAGGCGTGTCGTTGTTGCACCAGTGGACACATTTGGCCCGGCAGATCCGCAGTGTGGCACACAGGGTCCTCAGCTGGCTCGGTACCCTGAACAGCACCTTCAGCACTAGAGGCTGCCCAGCAAGGAGGAAGGAAGCAGACATCTGGCTAAGAGGGTGCTCAGTGTGGTGATGTTTCCACTCCTGCTTTTGTCTGCTGGACTCATGAATTCCGACTGTTGGAGAAGCAGCACCATGTATTGGATGCTAACTGGGAGAATATGCAGCCTTCTGGGAACTCTTGCTTCAGTCTTACAACCGTTGCCCTTTGGTGGTGCTGTGATCGGCCTGGAAAGGCCATCCTCTGGTTCTGTCAAGCCAGATGCTATAGAATAACAGGCTCCATGGGAAGACCAGTGACTTCCATGCGCACATGCCTATTGCTACATGCCAATGTCTGGGAATTGTCTTTAGGAGTGAGTCTAGTCTTCTGTTTACTTGAGCTAGAAACTTTCTGCCTATACTGATCAAGTAAAAATTTGGTAGATTTCTTATCAACTCAGTTTTAGGCATGTGATCTGATGCTGGCATATCGCATATGCACACACACACACACACACACACACACACACACACAGAGAAGAAATGGGACGAGGAGAAAAATGGAAGGTTGATTTTATTACATTAGACAAAGGAGAGTTGAGCTATAAGCCAACTTGACCATGTGATCTGGGGGGCGAAGCCCTTTCTGTGTGGGGGCCTCTTGTTTTCTCGGTGGCCGATCGGTCTCTAGAAGCCCCTCCTGCTGGGACACTGGTGGCTCTGTACACATCAGTATACAGTGCTAAGGGACATCTTCTCGTGCTGCTTCTTCTAGACAGCGAAGCAACAAGAAGGGGCTGGGTTGGGGTCAAGGTCCACAGCTGTATGACGACAGGTACAAATCTGAGCCCCCCATCTCTCTGGCAGCTCACCAGCTGGTGCCATCTCCCTCGCTCACCTCCAGAACAGCTGTTGTCAGCCTCTCAGGTCCCTCCTGCCATATGCCAAAGCACCGCCTGTCCCTCAGGCTCGGCCCTCCCAGCCTCCATGGAGCCTCTAAGGCTAGTGAGACCTGCGTTAGAGGATGCCATCTGGGATCCACAAAGAGAGGACAGGCAGTTGGCAAGGGAGGCCCCATGGAACTGGTGACGGACAGCTCACAGCATGTTCAGCATTTAGAATCAAAATAGTGGGGCTCAGAGATCCTGACATGACCAGGGAGATTTATCTGGCATTGCTTCCCTTCAAAGCGAGGTTTATGTGTTTGAATAATAAAAGCTAATATTTGCAGAGTTCTGCATATGTGTTAAGTATGGTGCTGAATTCGCTTCTTGTTTTTGTTTTTTCCTTTAAAAAAATCCTCACCATTTCTGTTTTGCAGATGTGGAAACTGACACAGACACATGTTGTGAGGTACCCACCAGAGAAGACCACTCAGACACAGATTTGAGCCAATATAAGGTATTAGCTGGCCAGAGGATACACTGGGTGTTCAGGATTCAAGTGCAGTCCCAAGCCTTTCTCAAGATGAGGGTTTTTTTTGGGGGGGGGGTCGCGTTTCGAGACAGGGTTTCTCTGCGTAGCTTTGCGCCTTTCCTGGAGCTCACTTGGTAGCCCAGGCTGGCCTCGAACTCACAAAGATCCGCCTGGCTCTGCCTCCCGAGTGCTGGGATTAAAGGTGGGCGCCACCACCGCCCGGCCCAAGATGAAGTTTTAAGCACAAAAACCACTTCCTGGGTTGACACACTTCAGTTAGCAAGATCAGTTGGCCAGAAGTGGAACCACAGGAGTCGAAAAGCAAGGTTGGTACAGTTAGTGACTTTCCCCGAACTGTGGCCTTTGATGGGTTAGGTCTTGGTTTTCATTTTGGCAGGTGCTGCTGCCTATGCGTTGGGTTCCAAGGCCTGAATGGCACTTCCATCAGAGCATCCGTCGTGCTAAGGCCTAGGGGCCTGTTGTACACAGAAATAGAAAAATCACTGTTGTTCTCTCATGATTTTAATCCCCAAAGACACGATCCACCAGTGGATGTTAGACTGCACGGGCAAAGAGAGGCCACAGGATGGGAATTCATCTGTTTCAGTTCCTACAGTGTTCACTGCCACTCACGAGAAATTATCTTCTTTCCCTAAGACACATAACCTATTGTTAATGTGTGGCCAATCATGGAAGCCACAAGGCACCGGATCACATCACAGATCCAGGGAAGTAGTATCTTTCTATTTCCTACTATCCACAGATTAACTAAACCATGTTGACAGTTACCTAGTTCACCATCGAAGGCTGTAAATAAACCAAGCATTTGATGGGGACAACACAGAGGAGGTCTGTGCAGAGATCAAACGTGAACTCAGGATCACAGAGTGACATCTTCGGGTCATTTAGGAAACTCTGTAGTGGGCGATGGAGGAGGAAGGTGTTAAGAGTGGCATCTAGGATCTGAGTGCTGAGTACCAAACTGTGATTGCTGGAGGAACATTGTGGCAGTCAGGGATTCTTGGCACTGTCAGAGATGATGGTGCAAAGTGGCAGCAGATGTAGACATCAAGGTTAGGACTCAGATCTTAAGGAGATACTCCCCCACCAAAAACAAAACAACTCAAAAAACAAAAAAGCACATCCAAGAAACCTTCTATCTATATCACAACCCTTTCCCTGTGGTTTTTATCCAAGTTACCAGGATGAGTGGTCTGAACTAAATCAAGAATTGTATTTCCCACAATTAACTCCCTTCCCTGTGCAGTTGAAAGTCAGGGCTGGTTTGTAAAAGACATTTACCTGAGGTTTAGAAGCTCTGTTTGTTTGTTTGTTTGTTTTTTGTTTTTATTGTTTTTTCGAGACAGGGTTTCTCTGTGTAGCTTTGCGTCTTTCCTGGAACTCACTTGGTAGCCCAGGCTGGCCTCAAACTCACAGAGATCCGCCTGGCTCTGCCTCCCGAGTGCTGGGATTAAAGGCGTGCGCCACCACTGCCCGGAGGTTTGGATGCTCTGAAGATGGCACCCGCTGAGCACTCAGGACTTTTGTCAGCCTGCTACCTCCCCTCGGTCAGCGCAGGGCAGCATCCGAGACCAGTGCTCCCATGGTCCCCCCTCCCCCTTAGCCCTCTGTAGTTCTGTGTGTGCCGCAGCACCGTGTTCCTACCGTGCCCACATCATCAGGCCTCCCACCCGGAGGAGGGGTGTTGAAGGCAGGTGTGGGCTTCCCTCTGAGGGCTCACGAACTCTTCGTGCTCCTGGAGGATTCTGGATCATCCATGTGGGTTCTCCTTTGCCTCTCTTCGCTCTCCCTGCTTCCCACCCAGCGTTCCCTCCTGCCTACCAGCCTGGCTGAACTATGTTGTCTGTGCACTTGACACCAGAAACAGACCGCAGCTTTGCACAGGCTTTGCAGCCAGTTCTCACAATGACCGCCAGTTTGGATCTGGGGTGCTTTCCCCAGTTTCGTGATTAAATGTGAAGGCCCCAGTGTGGTGCTGTTGGGAGGTAGTGGACACTCTGAGAGGTGGGCCTGGTGGGAAGAAGTTAGGTCACAGAGAGTGTGCCTCTGAAGGGGACCTTGGGACCCTCGATCCTTCTTCTCTGTTTCTCGATCATCATGAAGTCAGTAGTTTTTTTCTGTCGCATAATTCCTGCCCCAAAGTGTGACCCTGCTGATCATAGACTGGTAACTTTGAAACTGAGCCCAGATGAACCTTCTCTCTTGAGTCGATCACCTCAGGTTGTCAGTGTAGTAGGAGGCTAGCAGAGCTGCTGAAGGCCCGCATAGTCTTTCTGTATCACTCACAATGCTTCTGCTTTTCTAACTGGACCCCTTCCTAAGTCACAAGTTCATCTTCCTCTAAAGCAGTGGTTCCCAACCTGTGGGGCTCCACTCTGTTGGGGGTTGCATATCAGATATCCTGCATATCAGATATTTACATTACAATTCATAAACAGTAGCAAGATTACAGTTATGAAGTAGCAACAAAATAATTTTATGGTTGGGAGTCACCATAGCATAAAGAACTGTATTAAAGGTTGAGAACCACTGCTCAATGTGGTTATTCTATTCTAGAGCCTAACAGATTGACAGTGTCCCGTCATTGCCCCACAAGGCTAGACCCTTATGGGTGCTACTCAAAGCCCTCTGCCCATCTCAGCAAAGCCTTCCTTTTTGCTGCCATGTAAATTGCTTCCCAGGAGCCCCGGCTCTGAATCCAGCCCTCCTCTCACTAACTCATTAGTTTTCACTGAGCATCAATTTCCCTATTTGTGAATGGGTTCCTCCATGACGGAAGCCTGCTCCTGTCCATCATACCAATTGTTCTCTGACTGTGTCCACTCTGATTGGCTTGTGCTAATGCATGGCTGGTTCTTAAATATTTGAACTGTCACCCTGTATTAGTTTTCTACTCTCACATATCAAATTAAATCAAATACAGTGACTCTGCACTCTAATAATTTCAGAGTCTCTGTCGGTCACAAGTCAGGACACATACAGCTCAGGGTCTCAAAACTGACACTAAAGTGTCTGGAAGAGCTACATTCTGATCTGCAGCTCAGGGTCCTTGTCCAAGCTCTTTCAGGTGGTAGTTAGAATCCAGGCATGACTATAGGGCTGGGGTCCTATTTTCCATTATCGCTAGACATCAGCTGGAGATTTCCCCAAGCTCTTAGAATCCACCCTCAGCTCTTCTTCATGTGACTTCACAACATTGCAGCTCCCTTTTCCTAAGCCAGCAAGAGAATTCTTTGTCAACCACTCTCTACCATGGCAGGTTAATCTGATCTAACTAAGGAAATGATACCCCATAGTAAACACAAGGTCTTCCCACATCTAAAGCATGGAGGCTTTACAGAGTTTATACCACAGGGTGGGGATCTTGGGGTTGATTTGGAGTGCTGCATGTCCACAAACCTCACCTAACTTCTCACAACGAGAGAAGTAAAACACGGATGTGGGGATGTGGCCTGCACAGGGCCTGGAACTCACTTTCGTCTGCCTTGTGCATCTGAAGGTCCCACCTTGGTGTTCTCACTCATCTCCAGCATTGGGCACATGGCATGCCCGTGGTGTCCCCATGAAGAGAAGTCAGTCTACAAGTGGAGCTGCCCATGGGGAATGTGCTCTGGGAGGAACAGGGAACAAGGGGAATGCAGAGGGGAGATTCTGGTATAAGCAAGCAGAGTATCTGGGGTCACTTTTGTCAAGCTCTAGCCAAAATTAAGCCAAGAGACTGTGAAAGAAAAGATCTCATATGTATGCATACTAATAACCTTACACACACACACATACACACACACACACACACACACACACACACACACACACACACACACACACGGAGAGACAGACAGACAGACACACACATGCATGCACACAGACAGACAGATAGACAGACAGACAGACAGACAGACAGACAGACACACACACACACACACACACACACACACATTTCTATAAGGATATCTGCCCAGCAGCTCTGTCTAGGCTAGAACAATACCATCCTTGTTACTAACACTGTAACCAAGGGCTGATGTTTTAAAACATCTTACATAATCCTTCCTCTTTCACCTTTAAGACTAGCCCTTTGCCTCATCTGCTCACATCCAGTTCACGATGGCACACATATCCCCATGGCAGGGCTGTGCTATCGTAAGTATCTGTTACTGTTTGGAGAAGCTCTGATTGTTATCTCAGTTGACACCACCAAGGACACTCTTTGCTCCATCACCTCCTTCAGGTCCAGTGGGCACGGCTCCCCGTCCTTAGCTGCTGTGGCCACTAACAAACGAGCTGTTTGTGCCACCCCCTCACAGCTCAGCCCTCTGGAGAAGATCCTGGAAGAGCTGCTCCACAGCGGGGGAGGCGCTGGGCGCCTGCCCGCTTAGCTAGGTGACCTCTCTGCTACAGAGGCTGTGTCCTTTCATCCCACTCTTTGCCCAGCCTGGCCCAGAAAGTGCAGTCCAGAAATCCTTGCAGAGCTTGAGCAAGATGAAGCCTCGTACCAAAACACTGGAGAGAAACAAATATCTAGGGTGAGAATCGGGGTGTCTGGGGGGACCTGGTGTGAGGGAGGTCAGAACTTTGGCCTTCCCCTAGGTTCACCCACATCGATGAGCTTTCCTTGGCACCCTTCAATGAACCTGGAAACAGTCAGCTTGTCTTGTTAGTGGGCAGTCGGTCCACAGGATTCAGGACTCCTGGATCCCACTTTGGCAGCTTACAAGTTTGCCATTTACTTCATTAGGGAATCAGAATTTTTTACCCTTTAAATTTAGAGGCTCTAGCCCGGGATCTGAGACCCTGCCAGTGCAAACAATTGGAGACTTCAGTTTGCCATCTTGCCCTCGGCTCTTCCACTGGCCATTAGCTTAGGTACACTGTGGGCCCAGCGCTTCCATTTGGGCTAGAGTAGCTAGAGCTTGCACCATAAATCTGCCAAACAAGCACCCTGCTGCCACCATCTACTTTTAGGACTCTACCCAATTCTTAGCCAGACTGTAAGCTTCCTGAAGTTAAGGGGTGGTGAATACCCAGCCTAAAATCCAGAGCTGGCTCAAGGAAGGACCTAAAGGGGGATCGGCAATTACCAGCGCGCCCCTCCACACACTTAGCATCAAGGGGAGAAAAGATGAACTCATAGTGCTAGACATGCTTCCTCAAAGAAGAGGCTAACAACCAGGCAATGGGGACATCTTCAGGGCTATGCTGCTAAGAGCCAATCAGCAACAGCAGCACTGGAGCTCTGCTGCCAATGCAGGGGGAGAGGATCTGCAACAGCTGCTAAAATATAGCCACGTTCTGCCCTTAAAGACCAGCCAGTTCCTAAACACTCCTGCTTCTGAATGCCGCAGACTCTCTTGGACTCGGCTTCTGATGTGAGCCATCACGTGGCAGCGCCTTCCTGTTGAATGGCTCTGGTAGTCAGTCACGGGAAGAAACACTTGCTCACTAGAGCGATGACATCTTGAAGGGCAGGTACCTGGTACCTGGTTTCCAGTTCATGAGGCCCTGGCTCATCAGAAGTGCCCAGAACATAACTCTTGAATGCTCTTTGGGCCCTCTGATTTGCACTGGGGCTGAGTCAGGGGGTAAGGCCACAGAGTGCTATGACGTCAGGTGAGGAGCAGTCAGCAGAAGTGAGAAGGAAGTCAGCCTTACTCCTGGGAGAACATCAGGCACAGTGCCGGGGTGGGGCACATAGAAAAACCCTCCTCCCTTCTGAAGATTCAGAGTTACTTCTGGTGTCTCCAGACCCTGCATCCTCTCCAGCTGAAATGCTCCTCCATCATCTTGTCCATCTCTGCCTGTCACAACCCTTCAAGGTCTTAACCTGTCTGTAATATAGAGGATTGGGTGAGGAACACAAAAAACAAACCACTTAAGTGTGTTGGCTGGGAGAGACCTTGACAATGGCTGATAGAATCAAGGTCATCTGATAGCTTAAAATGCAGACCAGATATGAAAAAAAAAATAACAGCAAATCCACTCACTTTTCTGGGACTATTTCTTCTGCAAAAGTGAGCAGAGTGGTCCAGGCCAGTGGCTCCTCACTCTGCATTTTTAGAAAACATAGAGGCTAATTCTCTGGCTCTAGAGAGACATTTTAATTGGTCTGTGCGTGATCGGGGTGATAATGTGTTTTGAAAGCTCCCCTGATGATTCTCTATGGTTGAGATCCTCTGAGCTAAGTTGATATTTGAGAGTCATTCTGCCTTTGACATTCTGTGGGTACTACAGCCCCATCTGTGTTGTGGGACTGGACAGAAGACCAATGTGTAAACCTAACTTGAGGGATTCAGTTTCTCCCTGCTCTGTGGTACCCATGAGCTCAGAGGCTATGTTTAGTTCTTTATAGGCAATCCATTTTAGCTAAGTCTTCACAAACCTGTAAGGTATCAAGGCCATGCCAGGTGGTGGTGGTGCACACCTTTAATCCCAGCATGAGGGAGGCAGAGGCAGGCAGATCTTTGGGTTGGAGGCCATTCTGGTCTACAGAGTGAGTTCCAGGGCAGCCAGGGCTAAACAGAGAAACCCTGTCTCCAAAGACAAAAGGGGGAAAAAAAAATCAAGGTCATGTTGATATTTAAGGGATGAGGAAACTTATGTTTAATAAGATGTTTTGATGTGGTCAATATCACACAGCTATTGGTGGCCGATCTGAGATTTGAATCCACGTCTGTCTGACTTCAAAGCGTATCCATGTTCTTTCCAAACTGGAAACCAACAGGCGTGGTCACTTGCGTAGTTTTTTGGGCAGTGTACACATTAGAATCCTTTTTTCAAACTGCCTTGGCCAGAAACCATTTGGTGTGTCAGGCTTTACTGTGTTACAGTAAAAACTCTGCTCTTGAGCAGATGCGTGTACGGCTCTTCCAGGTCCTCTTCTCATCTAGGTCCTTTGACTTTCTCTTTCCATGTGCAGGTCCCTTGAGAACCCCACAAAGTCAGCTTAGTGAGAAGCCCTTGCCCCTTGGGATCTGCCCAGTTCTTGTCTCACCCTGACCTGCTTTCAGCACCAAGCCTGTGAAGTCAGGTTAGCCGGGGCCCACCATTACCGCCTCTGCTTCCTCCCAGTGGCTTTGCAACTGCCGACCCCTCAGATTTGCTTCTTGGCTACCTTGTTTAAACTGTGCTTTACGATTTTTCCGAGGGTTCTCAGGTCTCTTGTCGCCTACTGCAATAGTTCTCGAACAGTATCTGACAATGGTCAGGCTCTGGGTTTCTGTGATGTTCGTATGATATTTGGAGGACATTGACTAGCCCGGGTGTTTGGGGGTGAGTTGGGTCCACCAGGGGACTGAGAGGATATCATTATTTTGTGAAGAAACGTGGAGGGTGTGCTGGGCAGTTTTATGCCAACTCAACAGGAGCAAGAATCATTTTCAAGAGAGAACCTCGGCTGAGAAAATGTCCACCAGATTAGCCTGTGAGCAAGCCTGTGGTGCGTTTCCTTGGGTGGTGACTGATGTGCGAGGGCCTAGCTCCCTGTGGGTGATGCCACCCTTGGGCTGCTGGTCCTTAGTGTAATAGGAAAGCAGGCAGAGCAAGTCATGAAGAGCAAGCCAGTAAGTAGTACTTGTCCATGGTTCTTGCCTCTAAGTTCCTGCCCCGGCTTTCCTGGATGATGGACTACAAGCTGAAAGATTAAATAGACCCTTAGTCATAGTGTTTCATCACAACAATAGAAATCCCAACAAAGACAGAGGGGTTGCAGGCCCTGGCTGCAGAGGCAGCGCCACGGAGATGAGAAGTTGTCACAGGCATTCAGGCTGTTGTTGCATGCATGAAGAGACCAGAATTCTGAGACAAAAGTTTGGAGATCCAAAGACTGAAGCATCCTGAGGTCAGCTCTCCTCAGGGGAAGATGTGAAGTCAGTTCTGAAGAGCTGGACCATGCCCTGTATCATTTTGTGCTTCTGAGACAGGATAAGATGATTTGGGCCCTGTGGGCTGGGAAAGAAGCTGTGGAGATACTCAACACAATGGCCCAACTCTGCTTCTCGGTAACTTCCCAAGAATGCAGGCTTTCACCACGAGCATTTTGACACTTGAAGGCAAATAGAGGCCACAGCCTCCCACCTAGCTTGTCACATGCTTCGTATCCCCCAGATGGCTTGTAACTAAGAACACAGACCTTGGACTTTGAGCAGCAGAACTCGATGCACTAGATAGATCTCAGCTGTTTGGTTGGTTTGTAACTGAGCAACGCAGCATGTACAGTGTGCCAGGAAGAGAGTTGACACTGTGGATAGGATCATAAGCTGCACATCATGCTTGTTCTCTGATTGGGGAAAAAGGATCACATGATCAACCGAAGTAGAGGGTGGACAAAGGCAAGGATGGCAGTGATGTCAGACACAGCAGAGGAAGGAGTCTAGGCCAAAGGAGACGTCCACAGCAAACTCCATGGAAGAATCCTTGTTTTCTAAGGAAGACATCTCTGAGAAATGGGTGGACTGGAAATCAAGCCAATTAAAAAATGCTGTCATTCATGTGAGGCAGGCACTTGGACACCTAAATATACAGGAGGTGAGAGATGTGGGGTTTTGTAGAAAAAGGGTACTGTCAAGACTATGGGGGACTTAGACAGAGTGACACTCTAATTAATACCCTACTGCATTCCTCCTGCCACTATGTAACAGAACTCTGCTCCCATTTGCTGAATCCGCTCCTCTTAAGGCCATGCCCTTCACCTAATAAATACCCAGCTGGTCTCCTTTGGCAACAATTAGTTTAGGCATAAGCATCTGGTATACTTATTGTCAGAATTGTAAAAGGAAATATTCTGGACGTTTCTGGAAAACTCTCCCCTTATGGTCAAAAGGAGGCAGACATGGAGAGTGAACATTTTCCTCTTCTTCTGGACATTGTTATGTCTGAGCATTATCCACAGTGGGGGCTGTCATCTTGCTACCAAGGGTGAGAGCAAAGTTTCAGACTAAAGCTGACTGGACCCCACTGAGCAGCTGAACTTGTAGTATCTGTATGTGGTGCTTGTGAAGATAGCAGGAAAGCATAGCCAGTTTTTCATCTGCCCTTGGGAAACATTAGAGCCACTTGGCATGTGACCAACAGCCTATTATTAGGGCTTCACCTTCCCAGGCACTTGGAATGCTGAAATTGAGACCGGTCTCTAAATAGTAAGATTTTTTTTTTGCCTTAACAAATAGTAACATCATTAATTCCAGCACTTGGGAGGCAGAGCCAGGCAGATCTCTGTGAGTTCGAGACCAGCCTGATCTACATAGTGAGTTCCAAGCCAGCCCGGGCTACACAGTGAGACCCTGTCTCAAAAACAAACAAAAAACAAAAAACAAAAGCAAAACCCCACAACAACAACAACAAATCTATCCCAAGAACAACATGGTCATGTCTGTCACAGCAAAACTCCACTGTCCTGGTACCAACTTGTCTTAGTTAGGGTTACTATTGCTGTGATGAAAACATCATGACCAAAGCAACTTGGAGAGGAAAGGGTTTATTTGGCTTCTGCTTCTACATCACAGTTCATCATCAAAGGAAGTCAGGACAGGAACTCAAGCAGGGTAGGAACCTGGAGGCAGGAGCTAATGCAGAGGCCATGGAGAAGTGCTGATTACTGACTTGCTCTTTATGTCTTGCTTAGTCTGCTTTCTTGTAGAACCCAGGACCACCAGCCCAGGTTTGGCACCACCCACAATGAACCGGACCCTCTCCCATCAATCACTAATTAAGAAAATGCATTACAACTGAATCTTGTGAAGGTGTTTTCTCGATTGAGGTTCCCTCCTTTTAGATAACTCTAGCTTGTGTAAGTTGATATGAAACTAGCCAACACAGTGTTCAATGTCATTTTGAAATGGGGTTGTCTGTATACAATGTATACTGATAGTAGTGTGCCCGAAACAAAGGCAATCGAGTGAGGACATTCAGAGCGGTGCCAATTGTGACTTTCCTGAATACGAGTTCCTTCAGAAAGAAAACAATTGGTGCTAGAAGGGTGAGCAACCACCTTCCATACCTGAAGCCTTTCCTAAGCCAGTGTCCCAGACAGTCAACCTTAGCCTGTTTACACAGATCATTTTTCTCCCCAAGACCATTGGGGCTGTGTCCAGGAGAAGTCTTAGTTGTCAATACCTAGAATGTGCTGCCGTTCACCTTGAGATCTTGCTATTTGGAGCTGCCCTGATGAGAAGCTTCCCGGCCACCAACCAACCTTCAGAGAGAGTGTCCTCCACTGAGACTGTAGTATACTGGCCACTGAAACCCATTTGTCAGTTGGGATGCACACCTCTGTGGCTCTGTATTAGTGGCTCTGAACAATAACTGCCCGTGTTTTCCAGTCCTCTCAGGCCTGCAGAGGTGACTTCTGGGTGGCCCAGAGAGGCTGTATTTAATGTCAGGCCAGTATTCAGAATGTGGTCTTCACATTCAGACAGGCGGGTGCCCATCCAGACAGGTACCTCAGTGCCCCAAAGGCTTTACTCCCTCCGACACAGCAGCATTTCAGAAGAATCTCTCTTAGCCTTGACCTCAGCCCGGACATCAGCCAGCAGTCCGGGAACTCTACTTGCATTTCAGTGCCTCAACAAAACTTAAATGCAGGTAAGAAGTCAGTTTATTTTTTATTATCCACCTTCCCACATTAATATGTTAAACATGTTTGAGCATTACATTGCAGGAGATGTTTAGAAATTGAAAAATAAAGCCATTCACAATCCCTCCATGTAACACAGCATTGAATTCACTTCAACCTGGCACTTGATAATCCATTGTGGTCCACATCACTGTATATGCATCTGTCCATACACATACATTCTTGTCTCCCGGTCTTTTCTATCTCACTAAATTAGACAAGTCTATCCATGCTGCCCTACTGTTTTTGTAATAACTTTGATGATTACCTAATGGGGTCAGCCAATAGAATGGTTTGACTTTGTCAGCAACCCTGTTGGGAGATAAAGAAATTGTTTTACTCTTTCCCCTGCATTTTGGTTCATCATCCATCCTTTCAGCTCATTATTTAGGAATAAATGAGCTCGTCCAAGCAAATCTTGATTGACTGAATCCAAACAGTGGCCCCATTTTACTTGTAAGAGGTTATTTTAGGCACCTGAATGTTGCTAGTCTGAGGGACATAGAGAGGGGGAGGGGAGGGAGAGAGAATCAGAGAGAGGGGGAGGGAGAGAGCGAGAGCGAGAGCGAGAGCGAGAGCGAGAGCGAGAGCGAGAGAGAGAGAGAGAGAGAGAGAGAGAGAGAGAGAGAGAGAGAGAGAGATGGTACTTGGTGCTTGTGAAGGTAACGAAAAAGCATGACCAATTTGTTCCTCTGCCCTTGAGAAACATTAAGGCCTATTTTGGTGTGTGACCCTACAGCCTATTGTTTGGACTTAATTTTCAGGATGCTGCAACCTGAAACTATTCCCTAAATAGTAGGATTTCTTGTCTTAGCAAAATTTCCTCCTCTAAGATTCTTCTCAAGGCTCGTAGAGTGAATGTCCCTTTGTCAGTGGTGTGGGAGGATGAGGGACAAATCAGCTCCACCCAGTTCTCTTCTGTTCTCTGTCCCCAGTGGGTCATGAGCAAAGCTGTTCTCATCACTGAAAGGACCAGACAAGTGTGACTCAGTCAGTGACGGGGAACCAGGAGGCAGGAGGTTGGGCTTCTAAGGATTCCCTGGGGAGAGTCCATAAGCAGCAGTCCACCCTGGTTTCTCAGGTGAATGGTTCTTACTGAAGACTAGCATGCAGGGTCTTGCTGTTCTTTGGTGGATCGGGCTTTTAGACAGTCTCCACGGATACTCTGTCTGAAGCTCTGAGGCTTTTGCTAGAATATAGAATTTCTAGTCAGACCTGGGTTCAGATTTTAATTCTAGTACTCGATCTGTCAAAGGCAAACTGTGATTTGGGACATCATCTCTCCTTTCTGATTTCCAAGTTCCATGGCTAGTGGAATCGGTGGGAGTATTAAGTGACAGTGTGTGTGTGTGTGTGTGTGTGTGTGTGTGTGTGTGTGTGTGTGGCAATAACAGCATATGGGATACCTGTTTCGTCACACAGAGGTTCGTGTAACTCCACTGGTGTCAAAATTATAATGTAGCCAAGGATGACCTTTGACTCTCTCTTGCTTCTACCTCCCAAGCACTGGGATTATAGGAGTATGCCACCACGCCATGCAAGAATTTACTCATATCTTTAACAAGCTTACATCTAATATGGAAAGTAGCTTGTAAAGTAGTAAGCGTTATCACTACTATCTACAATCCATATATGGAAAGCCCAGGTAAGGGTTCAAGTTCCAAATATGCCTGACTTAGAGTTGTCACAATGCTGCTTCTGTGGCTCAGAATCTGTTGCAAGGACTACCAGAGCATTTTTGTCCAGCTCTTTCCTCAAGTGATGCTCCCACTGTCTCTTAGAAATGGCCACTAAGAGTCCATCATTAGAGGTTAAATCTTGCATTCACGAGAACATACTTTATTCCCGGTTTCCCATTCACTTTTCTCCTTTCTCTGTAACCCCTGAAACTAGCCTAATTCTAGTAAGCAGGTTTTTAGTGCCATAATAGAGGCTGGCAGAACTATAGACCCCTCAGGTCCTGGGCCCACTTTTCATTTCCTATTATGTTTATGTCCTGTGTTGATGATCACACAGTAACTGCTTTAAGTTCTGAATTCTGCACAATACCATGCTTTATACAGTCATCTATAAAAAATTACAGAAGTGAGGCAAAAGCTTGGAAGGCTGTCCTCATTGAATAATACATTTTCAGGCAGTGGAGATAGCTTAATGGGTAAAGTGTTTGCTGTACAGGCCTGAGGTCCAGAGTTCAGATCCATAGGAGCCACTTAAAAAGCCAGGAGGGCAGGGCAGGCTGCCTGTAATTCCAGCATTCGAGAGACAGAGACGGAATCCTCAGAGCAAACTGGCTAGCCAGACTAGCTGAAATGATGAGCTTTGAGCTCAGAGAGACCCTGGCTCATTATATAATGTGGAGAGTATTCAAGAAAGACACACAGAGTTAACCTCAGGTCCATACAAACACACCTCACATATGCAAATGTGTGCACCACACAAACATACATACACAAAATAATGCATTCTTCTGGACTTGATGGGGAGGCAAAGTCTGTTTCCTAGAGTTCAAAAACATATTTTCAGGGTATATTTCTTATGTATATCAAAGTACAAGTCTACTGCTTTATTATTGGTGAACGAACCTCCTTGACAGACATGAAATTGCTTTCATGAAAATGCATGCATGGGCAATTACAGTTATGAATGGCTTTGGCAGCTACTCCCCTACATTATTAATCTGGAACACAGTCAACCTCTTCTTCATTCATATTTGATAGGAAACCTCTGCAGTCAAGGGGGAGTCCCAGTGCTGTGGTGATGGAGTTTTTATAAGGTTTCAGGGCTCTAGTGGTGCTGTTCCCATATCGGGTGACTGTGTTGGACATGGAAACCTGCCCCAACCTTGCCTTTAAGATCATGACTACTCCTTTGGAAGTAGGCAGTGGCCATGGTAAATAATCAGCATGGTGTTATCAAGGCAAGAGTGCTCTTTGAGCATCACTTGGAATCAGCCACACTTCTTTGCAGTGGCAAGGTACTTGGATGCAGGACATTAGAAGGAAGGAGAACTTCTAAGTGTCTCTGAGGCAGAGGAAGAGCAGCTGCTGTGTGCAGGGCCAGCATTTGTACCAAGACTTAAGGCTTGTAGAATGTCTCTAGACCATGGCTACTTCTGAACCTACGAGAATCCTGAAGGCAAGCAGGGCAGCTGTGGCTACCAAGTGGAAAGGGGCCTATCAGAGCTTTACTCCTTTACTTGCCTCTGTACAGTTCCTGCTTCACTCCCTCCCTCCCTCTGGCTGAGGGCCCCATCTTGCTCCTCTGCGCACTGTATTGCTTTGTTGCTGAGCCTTGCATGTTGACTGATGTTTTCTGGCCTTGCTGGGGTGTGACTCTGCAATTCTAACACCGCACCAAGGTGCCAGGCTGCTGCTGGGAATTCACAGGAGCACAGAGCCTCCTTAAAAATATTTGATATTTATCTAATTCTGTGTGAAAGAAATTGAACATGATAGCATTGTATCTTTGAAAAGCTGGGTTTTCAATGTCTGTGTGATGAAAGAACCATTGAAAATCACCGCAGAGCAGGAATTGGCGAGGGAAGGAGGGAGGGAGGGGCAAGGGTCATGTCCAGATTGATGGTAAGGTTTAAGAAGTTGTGCAATCTCCAGCAAGGACACATGGCTCATTAGGAAGTAATTGGGGTTATTTATAAACACCTTTTCTTTGTAATTTCTGTGCATTATTTATTTTTATACTCAGTAAATGAAATGGTCAGATATTTCTTTTGGCTTAGGGGCATTGTGGAGCACTTTTCAGATGCTAACAGCACCACGAACCTCAAATGTTTGAAAGCCTCTGGTGTAACTAAAAAGCCTAAAAGTTTCTTTTTTCCTCAGAACATTCTCAAATTTAAAATGTTTTCATACCTGAAGACTGGACAGCAGCTAGTGAGATTTTACTGCTGTGACAAGATCTTAGGAAAGACCATTTTAGGTGAGGTCTTCCTAGCCCTCTTGGGCCATATTCTGTTGGCTGTGATGGGCTCAGTCCCTGAAGAGTCTGGCATGAACAGTAGGATAATGAATGGCCCCAGAATGAGTAACAAGCATACTGGGTGTTCATCATCTTCAGGTGTCCAGTTACAGAGTGATGATTTGATGTCATCTGTCTGCAGTGAACACAGAGCATCGTTTTAAAGTAATCCTTTTACTAAGAGATCTCTGTTCATATACTTCTCCTCAAAGAAGAGAGATAGGCAGCCTAGGACAGTGGGGGCATGCTAGATGCTAGAAACCCACTACTCATAGCCCCTTCCTACTCCCTAGTTCAGCCCATTCCACAGACCATCTTACTACCTCTTTCCTCACTGCTTCTCACACCAAGAAAAGACAGAGATGATGGATGTTACTTGATATTAAAGATGGTTCTGTGGTCATAGTGCCTGGGATTTTTTCCACATCTGCCATTTATACCTCCTCATCTGGGGAAGCAGCCCCAGGGACTGCTTTCCCACTGATGTCCAGGCTGTAAGTGTTGACTCATCTTGGTGACATCTTGGAGACTCTGGAGCCAGCATCCCAAGGAGTAAGGCATGGAGCATCTGTTCCCTCATGACTTCACTGTCATGGTCTTGTAAACATCAGCCAGCAGCAACTGCCAAAGGTTTTGTGGGTGTGTGTGAGGAGAACTGTTTCCCATGAGCTTCCAGAGGCTGTGACTCAATGCAGAGATGTCCAGTCTATATCCCACCTAGAAGAACAGGCTATGAGTTGGAAGGGAGTGTGTGCTGTGGATATCTGTATGCTGTGAATGTGTTGCTCTGATTGATTGATAAATAAAATGCTGATTGGCCAGTAGTCAGGCAGGAAGTATCGTATAGGTGGGACAAGAGAGAGAAGAATTCTGGGAACAGGAAGGCTGAGTCAGGAGATGCTGCCAGTCGCTGATGCCATGAGAAGTAAGATGTGAAGTACAGGTAAGCCGCAAGCCATGTGGCAACTTATAGATTAATAGAAATGGGTTAATTTAAGATATAAGAACTAGATAGCAAGAAGCCTGCCATGGCCATTCAGTTTATAAGTAATATAAGCCTCTATGTGTTTACTTGGGTCTGAGTGGCTGTGGGACTGGCGGGTGAGAGAGATTTGTCCTGACCACTGGCAGGCTGGGACACAGGAAAACTTCAGCTACAAGTGTGCAACATGTTGGGATCTTCCTCTCTATCAGCTAGTTTTGCTGTGTAAACACACTTGTCTTAAACTCAGAGGCTCAAACAACAGTGGTGTATTGTTACTCATAGTTGTGTGAACTGTCTGGATTGGATAGTCTTCAGTAGATTTGCATGTATGGGTCCTCAGTGAGATCACAGGATTAATTATACCCTTTTATTTATTTATTTTTTTATTTTGATGCATTGAGGTATTGGGGCCTTGGTAACCCTAATGAATAACTCTCCTTTGAGTTAATTCCCTCGGGGCTGGAGAGATGGCTCAGAGGTTAAGAGCACTGGCTGTTCTTCCAGAGGTCCTGAGTTCAATTCCCAGCAACCACATGGAGGCTCACGACTATCTACAATGAGTTAATTCCCTTCACTCCTTTATGCAGCACCCACACCCAGGCTAGATTCTCCTGCCTAAATCACCCCAGAGCCAGGCAGTCAGTGGCAGACAGTTCCAGCTGGAATGACCCAAACTCCCCAGCCCTGAACCCGCTTTCCTTGCTGCACCTTTTTCTTCCCCTGGAAGCCACAAGAAAGGTCTTGCCCTTCCTTGTTTTCCCATCATCCATTCTGTCTTCTGACTAGTTGTGGTATTCCCTTGTGTGGTCCCCTGGGTGACCTCTTGGGAGCTGTGAGAAACAAATGATTTTTCAATGGCAGTTGACTTCTGATCTGATCAGTTAGCCTCATTCTCTGAACAATAATGGAACCAATATTAAAACAAAAGAAAACAACAACAAAAAACCCCACCACAATAACAACAACAACAACAACAACAACAACAACAATATCACAGCAGCAGCAAGATGGCTGGACCTTTCCTTCTATGGTCTTTCATCCTCCAGGAGGCTAGTCTGGGCTTCTTTCCACATATTCTTCATGCCCCTAGCACCAAGAAGGGCCAAAACTTGATGCACAAGCACCTCTTTACTCTCCTTGTGCCATACTAGGCTGATGTCCTATTTGGTCAGAGCCTTCTTTATGCCCAAGCCCAGAATCAAACAGTAGAAAATGAATATGGCAACCCTTAATGGAAGGGGCATCAGGTCAGAGTATAAAGGGCTGTGTATATAGGGACAGGAAGAATCCACCCTGTTCTACTCTTTGTGGCTCTGTGCAAGTAAGTGTCTTTACTATCTGCTAACCTCATTCTTGTCATCTTTATAGTGGAATGATAGTTCTGTGGCTGTCAGAAGTGCCAAGATTGTCAAAACATCAGGACTGTGGAGTGACATGATGATATAAAGATGTGTTGTTACCTGGCATCCATACCCCAGCATCTTGTTAAAGAAAGTGCTGGGTGTTTGGATTTTAAGGATGATTTTCTTACCTTAAGAAATGACCCTAAGAAATTATTTTGTTATTATAGAACTTAATTTTCTATAACTTAATTGATACTATATTTTAAAATTGTTCCACTTATCTATTTTGTGTGTGTGCACATACATGTGCAAGTACATGCACACATGTGCATGGCATGTTGCCTGTGTGGATATCAGAGGTTCACTTGTGTAAGTTGATTCTCTCCTTCCACCATGTAGGTCCTGGGGATCGTCAGGCTTGGTGGCAAGTGCCTTACTTGCCGAACCATCTTGTTGGTCCTAGATTGGAAATGTCTTCACAAGTTCCTGACAAAATACTATACTTTCTTCTTGCATAAATTATGTGTTACTTAGAGTATTAGCTGAGATTCTTGATCCTTATCTGTCAGTTTTCCAATTCTAGATAGATTTTCTATAGATCCCTATAGAAAATCTAAATGTTCCAGTTTGCATGTGGTAAACCTGTCCAAACATACCCTCAAAGAGGCTCAGTGTAGCAAATGTTCCGTGTTTTGACCCCATTTGATTAAGCTAAATGGATACCATAATCACAATGCAATCAGAAGACTGTAAAAGCTACTTGTGAATAGCTACTGGGCAGGTGTCTTGCCTTTGACCTTTTTTGGTTGCTCTTGACTTGTTCTGACTTCCTTGTGGTCCCTAGGTGCCTCCTGGGTCTTGGTCTGTCTGCAGTTTTTAAATATCTTGTTTTTGCATCTTTCCATTTGGTGCTTTCCATCTGGAATTGCTAGACCTGTTTCTGAACTCTTCCAAAAGGCCTTTGCTCATGCACACCTTCCCAGCAATTCTGGATGTTGTTGACACTTGTGGTACACACTAGCCATCCTAACTGACACCTTTGGGTTTAATCTGAAGCCTTGGTCTACCTACTCCACTGTAAAATGCAGGAAATTAGACAATTTATGTGTTTTTCTCTGGCCAGTCCATATCTTCCCTTGAGGTAAGTTAATATGTCTCCAAATAAACCAATATTATTTGTTACTTTGTCCCTTCACATGGATCCAAGGAATAAAGTGGGATGCAGAAAAAAAAGCTAGCATGGATTTGTGCTAGATATCTATAATAGATACATTGGGTCTTTTCTTTTGGGGCTCTTCATTAGTGACAAATGCAGGCCTTAAATACCAAGATGGTCATAAATTCCCTTTCTCAGTCGCTGGCCTCTTGGGGTATATGTGACTTACACTTGGCCAACTGTAAGCTCTCATCTTAAGCTTTGGATCTTAAGTGGATATCACAGGCAGTGGTCACATCATGAGCAATCCATGCAGGATCTGTGGACAGTTTGGGAGTAGAGCTTCTCTGGCACCTGCTACAGCAAGTGATATAACCTGTATACCCCAGTGGCCACACCTGGATATCTTTTTACCACTTGCCCCCTGCTCCCCCTCCCACCTTGTTTTTTATCTTTTGAGATTAGTTCTTGTTGTGGTTTGAATAGGGATGGTCCCCCATAGACTCATGTTTTTGGTTAGTCCATAAGGAGAGGCACTATTAGGAAGTGTGGCCTTATTAGGGTAGGTGTGGCCTTGTTGGTGGAAGTGTGTCACTGTAGGGACAGGCTTTGAGGTCTCATATGCTCAAGCTACATCCAGTGTGACAGTCTTCTTATGCTGCCTACGGATCCAGATGTAGAACTCTCAGCTCCTTCCGCAGCACCATGTCTGCGTCCATGCCTTGATGATTATGATAATGGACTTAACCTCTGAAACTGTAAGCTACCCCCTATTAGACGTTTTCCTTATAAGAATTGCCATGGTCGTGGTGTCTCTTCACAGCAATAGACACCCTAACTAAGGCAGTTCTTAATTTTTCTGGTAGTTCCAGAAAACAGCACAGTGACCTCTAAATAAACATCTTTTTCTATATCAGTGAATTGCAGTAAATTTTTGTCACTATTTTTTTGTGTGTGATATTTTAGATTGGGGAATTTTCTTTTCTTTTTTTTTTTTTTATGTGTTCAAGAAACTGATTGATATAGGCCACAAAACACAGGTAAGTGTGTAATGGAATAACAGATTGATGAATAGTATCTTCCATTCATCAAGGGCAGACCAATTCACAGGTGGGGCACCGAGTCCTTTGTATAGATCTTGTTTCATTTTCACCCTCCTAGGTGGGAGAGTCTTTCACTCTCTTCAGACTTGATTCTGAGAGGCTTTTATGAGTGACACTGCTGTGACGTTCTTGCATATGTCTTCCCAGCATCCCCAGAAAGGTGTTTCTGTGAGATATATACCTAGAATGCAACCACTGAGTCACAACACACCGGTCATTTGCCTTCACCGATGCTCACCTGTAAGTTACTTTGGCAAATTCCCATTTTTACTAACACTTCTCTGAGGTTCCTGTTTTAGTTCATTTGTGGATCTTGACCAGTGTGGGATATCTGGGACCTCCTGGCAGGCGTTCAGTAGTCTCACTTTGCAGCTTTGTTTGGGTTGCTGTGACGACCAATGAGCCTTAGCAGCTTTAAAAATGCTTTTATTTTAAACATATTGGACAAATAGTGCTGGAATCCCCACATTTTCCTCACCCACACTCCAGCACGGGTTCTTTTAATTTCAACACCTTGCACCAGTGTAGCATGTCTTAGAACAAACGCCTCTGTTAATGACTCACTACTAACTAAAGCCCGTGATTTACACTGTTTTGCTTTGGGTGTGGGTATTCCTGTGGGTTAGGGCAGGTGCGTGATGTGCATGTTCACCACGGCAGTGCAGCGCATAAATACAGAACCTTTTATTGTCCTGGAAATTGATCCATCTTCACTTCCACATCCTTCACAAACACTGGCCTTTTTTTTTTTTTTTTTTTTTTTTTTTTTTTCTTTTTCTGTCTGTCTCTGTGGTTTTGTCTTTTCAGGGATACCACATAATTGGCCTCACACTGTGAAACAGATCTTCAAATTGGCTTCTTTCATTAGAAATGGATAAGATCTCCTGGGTAGACTGGGTGGGGGGAGGGGAGGGCATGATGGATGAGGACATAAGGGAACGGGATGGTCCAGTAGTAGGGGAAGGACGGAGCAAGAGAGCAATGAAAGAGAAAACTAAGTAGAAGGAGCCATCGTGGGGTTGGGGAGAAACCTGGTGCTAGGGAAATTCCCAATAGTCCACAAGGATGACCCCAGCTAAGACTCCTAGCAATAGTGGAGAGGGTGCCTGAACTGGCCTTCTCCTGTAATCACATTGGTGACTACCCTAACTGTCTTCATAGAACTTTCATTCAGTGACTGATGGAAGCAGATGCAGAGATCCACAGCTAGGCATTGGGCCAAGCTCTGGGAGTCCAGTCAAAGAGAAGGAGGAGGGATTGTTTGGGGCCGCGTGCGGCGGGGGTGGGGTGGGTGGGTGGGGTGGGTGGGGGGGGTGGTGTTCAAGATCATGATGGGGAAACCCACAGAGACAGCTGACCCCAGCTAGTGGGAGCTCACGGACTCTGGACTGATGGTTGGGGAATCTGCGTGGCACCGAACTAGGCCCTCTGAATGTAGATGACAGTTGTGTGGCTTGATCTGTTTGTGGGGCTCCCGGCAGTGGGATCAGGAGCTATTCCTGGTGCATGAGCTGGCTTTTTGGAGCCTATTCCCTATGGAGGGACACCTTGCTCAGCCTTGAAGTAGTGGGGAGGGGCTTGGTCCAGACTCAACTTGATGTGCCAGACTTTGTTGGCTCCCCATGGGAGCCTTATCCTCTCTGAGGAGTGGATAGGAGGTGGGGTTGGGGGAAGGTAAGGGAGGGGAGCAGGTGGAGGGGAGGGAAGGGGAACCGTGGCTGGTAAGCAAAATGAAAAAAAAAATTAGAATATAAAAAAAGGACTAAAACAAAACAAAAAAGGAATGTGTGGGTTTCCTCTAGGTTTCCTTGTGGCATTTTAAATCACCGATTGGTGTTGCACTATTCGGCTTTGTGTCCCACGGTTTATTCTTTTACATATTGAAGGACACCTTAGTGGCTTCCACATTTTGGCAATTATATATTTAAAAGCCGCTATGAACAGCGCAAGGGCCGGCTTTTGTGCGGCAGGGTTTCTCAGCTCACTCGAGTAAACACGGGAGAGTGGGGTTTCTGGACCGTGAAATAAGGGCACACAGTGCTGTAAGAAGCCACCAGATTCCCTTCCAGAGAGTCGCTCCGCCTTCTCTTCCTTGGTGATGCAGCCGCCTGTGGCTTCACACCCTCATCAGCATTTGCCATTGTTGGGTTTGGATTCCAGCCATTCTAATACGCAGCCAGTGTATCTTGCTCTGGTTTACAATCCTCCGGGGACATATGAATTTGAGAATCTTTTCATGTGCTTATTTGCCATCTGTATGTCTTTATTGATGAGCTGTGTGATTGGGACTTGGCCTGTTTCTAAACTGTTTTTTATTGCTGAATTTAAGGGCGTTTTGTGTATTTAGATAGGAGACATATCATCTGCAAATATCTCCCTCATTTGGTGGCTTGTTTCTTTCTGTCCTTAATGATATCTAGATCAAAAACTCTTAACTTTAATCAAGTCCAACTTATCAATAAAAAATACATTGTGTGTGTGTGTGTGTGTGTGTGTGTGTGTGTGTGTGTGTGTGTGCAGTGTCCAGTGTTAATGGGGAAATCAGATGACAATTTGCAGAACTTGTTTCTCTCCTCTCCCCTGTGGGTCCTGGGATCAATCTCAGGTAGTTGATGTCTGGCCCCCCATATGCACATGAATAGGTGAATGCACCCACACACATATAACACACACACACACACACACACACACACACACACACACACACACACCTCAATTTATCTGGAAGTTCTTTGGAATTTCCTATGCAGGTAAGCATAGCTATAATAATAATGATGTCTTTTTTTTTTTTAATACATACGCTTTTATTTTTATTACTTGTAAGGATGTGTAGTTATGTATGTCTGCATGTGGATACAGGTATGCACATATGAGTGCAGATACCTGCAGAGGCTAGAGGCATTGAATTTCCTGGACCGTAATTACAGACAGATGTGAGTCACCTGATATGGGTATAGAAACTGAGCCCAGGTCTTCTGGCAGAGTAGAAAGTGCTGTTAGCCTCTGGCCATCTCTCCAGAATCCACCCACTTTTATTTTTACTCTTCTGCAGTGTGTAGAGCTTCATAAGGTAACATTGGCACACACCTTCAACTTGTACCTGGTTTTAAAGGGAATGCTCTCAGTGTTCCAAATTATGTGCTATGATATGATCTAAGTTCTTACAGAAGACCTTTGTCAGTCCACGGGAATCCCCTTCTTTTCCTAAATTGTCAAGGTGCTTTTGTCTTTTTTTTTAGATTGTATTTATTTATTTATTTATTTATTATTATTATTTGTTGTTGTAGAATATTATTTTACACTATGTGAAGATATGTTACTGTGATTGGTTTAATGGCCAATAGCTAGGCAGGATTTTCAGGGCAGAGAGAACTCTGGAAAAAAGAAGGCAGAGCCACCAGCCAGATAGAGAGGAAGCAGGATGGGTAATACAGATATGAGGTAATAAAGCCACAAGGCGGAAAGTAAATCAATAGAAATGGGTTAATTTAAGTTATAACAGCTAGTTACAAACAAGCCTAAGCTATTGGCTGAGCTTTCATAAGTAGTAATGTCTCCATGTTATTTTTGTGGGCCGGTGGTCCAAAGAAATATCTGTTTGCAATTATTATTATTTTTTGTTTTATTTATATTTTGTTTTTGTTTATTTATTTATTTATTTTTTGGGTAAAACCAAAACTTATCCTAAGCCACAGTCATACTAGGGCCCCCCCTGCCATATAGTCTCCCTGGTTCTGTGGGTTGCAGTCTGATTGTTCTTTGCTTTGTATCTAGAATCCACATATGAGTGAGTACATACCATGTTTGTCCTTCTGGGTTTGGGTTACCTCACTCAGGATGATTTTTTCTAGTTCTATCCATTTGCCTGCAAATTTCATGCTGTCATTGTTTTTCTCTGCTGAGTAGTATTCCATTGTGTATATGTACCACATTTTCTTAATCCATTCTTTGGTTGATGGGCATCTAGGTTGTTTCCAGGTTCTGGCTATTACAAATAGTACTGCTATGAACATAGTTGAGCATGTTTCTTTGTGGTATGATTGAGTATTCCTTGGATATTATTTTTATTATTTGCATCCCAACCACAGTTTCCCCTCCCTCCTCTCCTCCCAGTACCTTCCCTCACTTCCCCTCTGCACCCCACCATCCACTATTCCTCTGTTTCTCTTTAGAACAGGGCAGGCCTCCCATGGAAATCAACCACACATGGCATATCAAGTTGTAGTAAGACTAGGCACCTCTTGTATTAAGGCTGGGCCAGGCAACCTAGTAGGAAGAAAAAGGTCCCAAAAGCAGGTAACAGAGTCAGAGATAGCCCCCACTCTCACTGTTTAGGAGACCCATAAGAAGACAAAGCTATACAACTGTAACATAAATGCAGAATGCCTAGGTCAGTCCCATGAAGGCTCCCTGATTGTTGGTTCAGTCTCTGTAGTTCCTATGAGTCAAGATTAATTGATTCTGTGGGGTTTCTTGTGGTGTCCTTGACCCATCTGGCTCCTACAATCCTTCCTCCTCCTCTTCTACAGGATTTTCTGAGCTCAGCCTAATGTTTGGCTGTTGGTCTCTGCATCTGTTTCCATCAGTTGCTAGATGAAGCCTCTCTGATGATAATTGAGCTAGGAATGAATCTAGGAGTATAGCAGAATGTCATTAGGATTTATTTCATTGGTATTTTTTTCTTTGCTAGTCATGTTTGGTTCTATCCTCGGACCTTGGGCTATCTAGCCTCTGGGTCCTGATCTTCCAGGCAGTGTCAAGGGTGAACTCCCTCTTGTGGTATGGGTCTCAGGATGGATCAGTCAGTGACTGGCCACTCCCACAGTGTCTGTACCACCTTTATCTCAGCACATCTTGTAGAAAGGACAAATTGTAGGTTGAAGGTTTTGTGGCTGGACACAAACTGGTGTCCCAATCCTTCCACTGGAAGTCTTGCCTGGTTACAAGTTCAGGCCCCATATCCCCCATTACTAGTCTTAGCTAGGTTCATCCTCATAAATTCCTGGGAGTTTTCATTGCACTAGGTTTCTAGCTTCTCCTCAAGATGCACCCCCCCAATTCCATTTGTCTCTTCCAGTGTTCTCTCTGTCCATCCTCCCCCCACCTGATCCCCTGTTCCCCATCTCCACCCTCTCCACTTGTGATGTCTATTCTATTTCCCCTTATCAGGAAGATTTATGCAGCATCCCCCCCTTGAGCCCTCCTTGTTACTTAGCTTCTCTGGGTTTGTGGATTGTAACATGGTTCTCCTTTACAGCTAATATCCACTAAGTGAGAACATACCATGTTTGTCTTTCTTGGTTTGGGTTACCTCACTCAGGATGATTTTTTTCTAGTTCCATCTATTTGCCTGCAAATTCATAATGCCATTGCTTTTAACAGTTGAGTAATAAATATTTCACTATGTAAACATACCACATCCTCTTTATCCATTCTTTGGTTGAGGGACATCTAGGTTGTTTCCAGTTTCTGGCTATTACAAATAAAGTTGCTATGAACATACCTGAGCAAGTGTCCTTGTAGTCTGATGGAACTTCCTTTGGTGTAATGATAGAGCATCCTATATTCCCAGGAATAGTATTGCTGGGTCTTGAGGTAGATTGTTTTGTTTTCTGTTCTTTTGAGATAGGTTTTCTCTGTGTAGTTTTGGTGCCTGTCCTCGATCTCACTCTGTAGACCAGGCTGGCCTTGAACTCACAGAGATCTGCCTGGCTCTGCCTCCTGAGTGCTGGGATTAAAGGCATGCGCTACAACCGCCCAGCTGAATTATTTGGTTCTTTGATGTCTAGTTTCTTGAGTTATGTATTTTGGAAATTAGCCCTCTGTCAGATGTGGGGTTGGTGAAGATCTTTTCCCATTCTGTAGGCTGCCATTTGTCCTATTGACAGTGTCCTTTGCCTTACAGAAACTTTTCAGTTTCATGTGGTCCCATTTATTAAGTGTTAATCTTAGTGTCTGTGCTATAAATGGTTCTGTTCAGGAAATTGTCTCCTGTGCCAATGTGTTCAAGGCTATTCCCCACTTTCTCTTCTATCAGCTTCAGTGTATCTGGTTTTATGTTGATGTCTTTAATTCACTTGGACTTGAGTTTTGTGCAGGATGATAAATATGGATCTATTCTCATTCTTCTACATACCGACATCCAGTTAGACCATCACCATTTGTTGAAGATGCTTTCCTTTTCCATTGTACGATTTTGGCTTCTTTGTCAAAAATCAGGTGTCCATAGGTGTGTGGATTTATGCCTGGGTCTTCAATTTTATTTGAATCCATTTATCCACCTGTCTGTTTTTATGCCAATACCATGCAGTTTTTATTACTATGGCTCTGAAGTAGAGCTTGCAATCAGAAATTGTGATACCTCAGGAAGATCTTTTATTGTACAGGATTGTTTTAGCTATCCTGGGTTTTTTGTTTTTCCATATGAACTTGAGTATTGTTCTTTCAAGGTCTGTAAAGAATTGTGTTTTGGGGAGAAAGCATGTTCCTGCCCAGCACCATGACAGACTGAGCAGGGTCAAGAGACCCACATGCAGGCCTACCCCAGGCTTCAAGGAAAAAGCTACTTCTCCCTCCCCTTATCTGTAGTGCCAGGGAGATAGGGCACTATTTATGGTGAGCAAATGTACAGTGTGTTATGAGAGAGAGAGAGAGAGAGAGAGAGAGAGAGAGAGAGAGAGAGAGAGAGAGAGTTAGTTGTTCATTTTCTATGGACAGAGGCATATCTGAAGAGGTGAAAGTGGTGAATAGTGGGCTGAGGTGGGTGGCTTGATTGCCACCCAGGGTCATGGTGATGTCTGGGCCTGGGCTGCTGCTGGAGCCAATGTCTAGGTTCGTGGTCCTGATGCAGCCACTGTGTTGATGTCTGAGGCTCCTGATACCACCAGAGATAGAGAGGATAGGGCTGTACAGAGTTGGCCCCATACATCACTGGATGCAACACTAGGGAGAACTGATCCTGTTCCTCATTGGCTGAAGCACCCAGCCTAGAGAGGGTCCTACACCTCATCTAGGCAGCACAATAGAGCTGACCCTGTTTGCAGGGGCATGGTCAAACTGGCCCTGAGGGCATGAGAATGGGAGAACAGGTTGTGTCTCTCTTGTCTGCCATGTGGTGGCATGGGTGAGGGAAAGCTGCCCTTCTCCCTTTATCCCTAGACACCTTCAGCAGGTGGCATATCTGACCCAACCCTTCATCAGCTGCAGCACTCAGGAGAACAGGCCCTGCGCCTTGCCTGGGCAGCACAGTAGAGTTGACCCTGTAGACAGGGACACAGGTGAGCCAGCCCTGAGGGCATGAAATGGCAGGGATAAGGGAAAGATGCCCTCCCCCGTTGCTGCTACTACCTCCAGTTGTTGAGGGAGCTGACCCTCCCCTTTACCAGCTCAAACACTTGGGAAAGCAGGCCCTGCACCTCATCTTGGCAGAACAGCAGTGGAGCTGACCCTGTTGGTGGAGGGGAGGGCATAGGTGAGCAGGCCCTGAGTCTCCAAGATCACAAGCATGGGAAATCTGGCTCTGCCCCTCATCAGCCACATGTCAGCATGGGTGAGGAAGAGATGCCCTCCCCCAACCCCTCAATGCCTAAGACAGGTGGGAGAGCTGGACCTGAGATCATAAGAGTGGGAGATCTGCCCTTGTCCCCCGCCAGCTGCAGCACTTGAGAGAGTGGCCCTTACACCTCACCTGGGCAATAGAGTAGAGAGAGCCCTGAAAGTGTAGGAGAGCCGACCAGGAGGATACTAAAGCAGGAGAATGAGCCCCTCCCCTTGCTCATCCCTGCAAGGGTGAACTAGCAAGGGCAATTCTGGAGAGCTCACTCTGATGGTGAAGACAGGAGAGAGCTGACAGGCTGACCAACCCTGCAACTACCCAGGTCCAGAACCAGGGTTATGAGTTGGCCCACCCCAACATCCACCCCGTCTATGATCTCCTGGAGCATGTGAAGGGACTGGTTCTGCAGATCCAAAGCTGTGGGATCTCCATGACACAGGGCAACAACAGGATATCCAAGAGGAGTCCCAGTGAGGACCCAGTAGGATGTTTTCTCCCCTTGCTTTCTGTATGCTCTCCTGTATTCTGGCCTGAGTAGCCTGTAGTTCTGGTGACCAGCAAGTCTGCAGGTCCAGTAGTGTATCCCTGTTGTGGAATATTATTTTAAGGTGTGTTACTTTTTTTTATGTTGCATTTGTTTAACTCTGCGAAGCTGCGTTACTGTGCCTGTGTAAAACACCTGATGGTCTAATAAAGAAATGGCCAATAGCAAGGCAGGAGAAAGGGTAGGCAGGGCTGGCAGGTAGAGAGAATGTATAGGAAGAGAAATCTGGGAAGAGGCAGATGAAGTAGCCAGAGAAGGAGGAGGACTCCAGGGGCCAGCCACCCAGCTATACAGCCAGCCACAGAGTAAGATTAAGATTTACAGAAGTAAGAGAACAGGAAAAGCCCACAGGCAAAAGGTAGACAGGATAAGTTAAGGAAAGGGGGCTAGAAACTAAGCCAAGCTAAGGCCGGACATTCATAAGTAGTAATAAGCCTCTGTGTGTGATTTATTTGTGAGCTGGGTGGCAGACCCCCCACAAAAGAGTAAAATACCACCACCAACATGTCCCTGGCAGGATTTTGGCAGCCTGTATGACCTCTGGGTTCTGGGGTTCTGGGGACTGGTGTGGCCTCTGGAGTTCTGGATACCAATGTGGCCTCTGGGGTTCCAGGTACCTGGTGTTCCTAGTACTGGCATGGCCTTACACAGTAGAGTGGGTGTTTTCTGCCGGAGTTGTAGGTCAAGATAAGGAGCCAAAGGGAGGGGGTGCTGTTTGGGACTGGGGTTCCTAGTACTTGTGTGGCCTCTGTGGCAGAGCGAGAGTATTCTACTGGAGTTGTTGGCTGGGATCAAGGTGCTTTTGTCTTTAACATAAAAGTTTTCTATTAAGTGCTATTACTGTGCTAATGGGTTATCATTAGAGCTTTCTTCCTACTTCTTTTTGAAAGATTGCATTACTAATTCCTAAATTCTTGCCCAGTTTTAAGGTCCTGGAAGGCCTCTGTAGTAGTTCCCAACTTCTTGTCATACAAAACCCTTTCTCCTCTCCCTCTACTCAATAGCTAATCTGCCTGTGATGGGGACTGTATATTTCAAGCATGTGTCCCTCAGTGCCCAGTGCACTGGCACGTGGTCATGTTAACAACATGTCGGCTCAGTCCTGCGTCTTTATTATGACAGCTACTAGTTTGGGTTGTGTAGTTTCTTGATTACATGTCTTTGCTTCTCCAGTGGTCTAGACTCTTCAACGGCATAGTCCACATCTGATCATTGTCATTATTACTCTAGGACCATTCCATGACCTGTTCCTTGCTGTCTTTGGTAAACTCCCTTTCTCCTCTCAGACTTCTAGCAGTGGCCAACTTCTCTCTAAGGTCCCATTTGAAGTTTGCTTTATTCTTAGCCACAGGGACCCAGGCAAGGTATGTGGGCTAAGGACAAAGGAATTTGGTCCTTTGCTCCATAGCAACTTTTAAGAAGTGATTTTGCAATAGTCTGGGCTTAGCTGGCCTAGAGTAGAGGATGAGGAAAGAAGCCATACAGAGTATTCTTTTCTGCATTGGAAACTGAAGCAAGAAGAGGGCCAGCAGCCAGGCAGTCAGCCACTGACGAGTCTTTACCCTCTGTTCAGCCCAGTGGCATACATATTCTCTCCACTCTGACTGTTTGGAGCTTTCTAAATCATCTGCAAGATCACCCAGCTCTCCTGCTTAAATGATTAAACGGATTGCCATGCCTTTAGGAGAACATTCTCATAGTTTTTAAAAGTGAATTTAGATGTTCAGGAGCCTCAGTCTTGCCTGTTCTGGAGAGAGATTTGAGTCTCATTCCTGACCCGTTAGAATTTATTTCTTAACTTGAAAGAAGGAAATCCACATTTGACAAGTTAAACAGGCGTACAAGGCCATCTGTTCATTCATCTACACACTTACCCTAACACCCACTCACTTAGTATTTAAGTATGAGGCAGGTACTGTACTCAGCACTGGAAGGCTGAGATGCTGCCTCTCTCTTAGGGTAGTGCATGGTTGAGTTGAGGGGGTTGCCCATGTCGACATCTCCAGGACAGTGTAGTAAGCATGATGGGCAAGATATGCTTTCAGGTACCAGAGACTAAAGAGACACAGTGGGCCTCTGGGAGACGCTGAATGGATTAATAGGGGACATAGATTTGGTGTAGAGGCTCATTACCAGGATAAGAGGGAAGGGTATGTGCAAAGCTATGGGGACTTAAGGAACAGGAAGAGTTTGGGGTATGATCACTAGGGTTTAAAGACAGGATTAGAGATAAGAGAGGAGGAGAAAGGAAGAAGAATAGGCAGGAAGGAGTCTCATAAAGATCTTAATTCACTCTGGAAAACTATGAGTTTTATCCTTGGGACATAGAAATCAATTTAACCATCTATTCAGGAGAGTCATAGGATGCTTTTGATGATTTAGAAAGCTCCAATCAGAGTGGAGAGGGTAGAAAGAAGAAACTAGGATTTTCGTTTTCTCATTTGTAAAGTACAGATGTTGGATAGAACTCTCTTCCTGGTCTGTCAACTTAGGATGCCACTACTCTTTCAATAACTACTGTGCTTGCATTTTCCAGGCCATGGTTACCCTATTCACTGCCTGACTGCATCCTTCCAAGTTCCTTTTCATCCACCGAAAGCAGAACTCATGAAAAGATAAGCAGAATATTAGAACAGGAAGCAGGGATAAGCATTGAGGAAGATGGTAACAGACATGAAAACCCAGTGTTGAAACAACAGATCTGATGAGTAATCTGAGAGACAGAAAGGAAACAGCTGAAGAAAAATGCATCAGTAAGCTCTTGCTGTGTAACAAGTCACTGCCAATCTTAGTGACTTACCACAGTCGCTTTTGTCTAAAGATCAAGTGGGAGGTACTGTTGATCTGGGCCAGGCTCAGTTGATCTCAACTGACCTTGTTTATGCTGGAAGGTCAGCTGAGGCCTTGTTGGCCCCCATCTTTCAGGAATGAGAGTTGTCTAGATTTCAGCTGGAACAGGGGAGCCCATGCGGCCACGTTTGCCATTGATCATTGATCTTGTTTACATGGTACTGTGGTTTGAGCAAGTCCTTGGCAAAATTCATAGTGAAATTTTATTCTCATAGTGGTTATAAGAGAGGGGCCTTTAGGAAGTGATGCAGCCATTAAAGCCCCTGTCTTATGAATGAATGAATGAATGAATGAATGCCCTTATGAAAGAAGCTTTAGAGAGAATTACTCTCTGGTCTTCTCACTTTCCACTCAGAGGGCACAGTAAAAATACACCACCTTGGAAGTAGAGAGTGGTCCTCACCAAACCAATGCTTGAACCTTCAGCTTAGATTTCTAGCCCCTACAACTGTGAGAAATGTGTTTGTTCTTTATAAATTCATTAGCGCAGCACAAGTGGACAGTTACATGCTGGTGTCAGGATTCAGAGAGGCAGGCTGGGAGGGAGAGAGAGACAGACAGACATGAGAGAGAGGAGGGGTGAGGGAGGGAGGGAGGAAGGGAGGAAGGAAGGGAGGAAGGATGAAAGGATGAAATGGTAATAATATGTCACAAGGCCCACCGAGAGTCAAGGACAGAGAAATGAACTCCAGCTATCCATGGGAGATGCTGCAAGGTACCATTAGAGATGGTCTAGACAGAAGGAGGAATGGGAGACTAGGGGCATCTTTCTTCTCAGTCTACTTAAGTGAATCCTCTGGCTCACATTACTCACATCCCTTCCCTAAGTACATACGCTCTTTCTCATTCTAGCTTCCCACCACTAATTCACATCCAATTAGGACATCAAGCTTGAAATCTAAGGGCTTATGATTGATATTACATTCCAACAAGACTTCTCTGATGTGGCTCCTCTTCATTTGGAGACGCAAAGGCCAAGAAGGGAAGCCACCTGATTGGCACAGCCCAGAAGTGCATTGGTGGGCAAGGGGAAGGCTAAACACAGTACCTCACAGTTGCTAAAAGAAGGGGAACTGGAAAAGGATAACTCAGGCCAGACTGAAAACCAGTGAGGTTCATGTGGAGAGATCTTTCTGTGTAAGATGGGAATACTTTATCAGGTCCAAGTTTTGATTCTAGAGGCGGCTGTCTAGTCCACCTCTTTCCATTGGTTCCTGGGTCTTCTCTCAGAAACACCCCCTTGGATGGCCTTATTTTTTTCTAGGTTGCTGTCGCAACTTCATTCTTGTGCCTGCTAATTTCAGGACCAGAGATCATTTGTCAGTGGAAATGATCGTAGAGGACGGCTGGATCTTAACGAAGGCCAACAGCACTGTCATATCATAGCATCACTGAAAGCCATGTAAGTTTCTTATGAATCTGATTTAAGTCAAATATAGCTGACAAAAATTACACCTATAATTATTTTCCAGGTATTGTTAGACATATTTATGGCTACTTTTGGTCTTTAAAATTCCTCAGAGTTATTTTTTCTAGATGAAAGCAGTCAACAACTTCACCCTGGCCATGTCTTTACAAAGGCTCTTCCATTCATACTTCATGTCTGCAGGGGAAGGAACACAGAGGTCCTATTGACTTGAAGACTCCCACCTGGACAGTGACAGTCCCTCTAGTCAAAACTGAGAAGTTGTGATGTCTAAAGCAGTCCCTCTCACAAGTAGGCAGGGTAAGTTTTGCCTACAGTGTGCTAAGAGAGTTACTTGGAAAATTCCATCTCAGACTCAAACTCCTCTTTTACATCTCCTTATTCCTTAAGTTCCTTTAATAGAGACTAATTGCTCTGGGTTAATTATTAATATGTCACAGGGCATCCACCATGCACAGCCATTGCCATGGATAATGTATGTTTATTGCCTCGCTTGGTGCTTGGCCCTTAGCAAGGGCTCAGCAAATCTTTTCTTGCTCCAGCACACTTCCACTCATCTCCTGCCTTCTTGCAGTTCTGTTACATGGGCAGCCTCCATTACTTCTATGTGAGTGACTTGATTGGTTCTTTAAATATTTATTAAATGGCTAGTATATGCTAGGCATTGTCTATAGGTACTGGGGCTCTGGCCCTGAGTTGAGCCTCTTCTTTTATGGAGCTTACAGTCAAGTATGTGGGGTGGTGGTAGGGGTAATCAGTAGAGCGTATGTGAACAACTCCTAAAATACTTAAAAAAGACAGTGGAAACTAGTGAGGGGGCTGAGACTGGGCAGCTGGGAAGCCCCAAGGACTGGTAAGAGCTGAGTGTGGGGAAGACAAGAGGAACAAAGGGAATCTAAGGACAATGGGGCTTCTGGGCCTCCTCCACAGTTTTGCCTTATGACTACAGAAAGGACACTTTAGTTCAGACAAACAAATAAATCTAGAGAAATATGACCTGTCATAGCAAATGCAACGTGGTTAGTCACGATTCCCTCAAGGGTCAGAGCCATGGACTTGAGTATCAGGAACCCTTAAACCTATGCTACCACAGTCCCACTTTCTCTTCCCTCCCTGGGCCTCTGTTCCCAGGATTCTGTCTGAGAGGTGAGCCTACATGCTATCTGCCCACCTGTGGCTTCAGGAAATGAACAGCACCTTCCATGGGAATGTGAACAGAGCTCCAGCGAGACTGATGGTTGAGATTCCCCAACGTCTCACTGTCAGATGTCCATTTCCCTGCCCAGCTGTGCGGCCTTCCTGCCTCCGTCACTGGGTTCCAGCTCTGGGCTATCTTTTCTTTTGAGTCACAGTCCAGATGGTTGGCAAGTCACTATGCCCTTAGTGCCGTGGCAGCCTGGCCTGGGCGCTGTTCCAGAATGTCATTGCTCACTCCCATCAGAAGCTTGAGGACTGCCTGCTGTGTTCCGTGCTTCTAAAACCTCCTTACTCTAGAAGTGGACATGAGTCTCCACCCCCAACAAAGACGCTATCTTCAATTGACATTTACTTGCAACAGAAAAATTAGTTTTCTCCAAATGGAGTCCCATTGGGTGTGCAAACCACACTTAAGGACCAGCAGCAGTAGATGGTCAACATAAAACGAACTCAGTGGTATTTTTTAATAGACTTTTTATCTCATATTGCTTTGTTTGGGCCTTTTTTTTTCTTTCCTTTTCTTTTTTCTTTTTGATCTTACTAGTTTTTTGCCTATATATTATGTTTTCCACTTTTTTGTTTTTATGGGTTTTGTTTTTGTGTTTGGTGTGTGTTTCTTATACTTTTTCTGTTTTTCTAAAAAAAAATCTGTTTTGTTTTTGTTTGCCTGTGGTTTTGAGAGAGAGAGAGAGAGAGAGAGAGAGAGAGAGAGAGAGAGAGAGAGAGAGAGAAAGAGAGGAGAGTTTGGTGCATGGGGAGGTGGGAAGGGTCTGGAAAGAGTTGAGAGAGGGGAAACAATGATCAGAATATATTGTATGAAATTTGTTTCTCAGTTTAAAAAAAAAGATATTTACAACTCAACTGTTTCCATGGACCCCAAAGTCACACTGAGTGAAAGATGCCAATATGCCAGTCCAAGAGCTACATATGTACTGATTCACTTACATCATTTTCAAAATAAAGGAATGATAGTTATGGATTAAAATAAACAAATAAAACCTCCCCACTTCAAGAACAATAACACACATCAGCAAGAGCCACCACCTCTATACTGCCTACTGTGTGTCTGGAAAGTAGGGCTTCTGTTGAATGCTGACGTCAGTCCTGTGCAGTGGACATCACTGCTGTGACTTTGTACACTGAGAAGCTGAAGACTAGGAAAGAAGTCAGAGGTGATACACAAGTCAGTGCTGAAGGTGTGAGCCTCATCCACAAATCCCTGGCTCCCGAAGCCTATTCATTGCCACTGTACAGTTCTGTACTTCTGCTACTGTCTGCACAGATAGGCAGGCAGCTGGAAGGCCAGGACAAGATGGCATTTGTCTTGACCAGAGACTCTCCTTGGAGTATTCACCTTCACTGTGCACTGCAGTGAAGGAACATTTGAAGAGACTTACTCAAGCTCAGCCAGTGCCTGGGAAAGGATCTCTTTATCAGAGCTCTAGCCAGTCTTGAAGCTGGTAACTCCTTCCTTTCACTAAAGTCATAAGGACAGTACTTCCCACATATGCCCAGTAGTTACAATATAAACCTCCCAGGAGCAGAGGTGTTCAGCTAGCCATGGGCCTTGGACTACAAGGTACTCAAGCAGCACTGTTTCCTTTCTCTCTGTCACATGCATGTGTGGTAGCTGACGTGGGTTGGGACTGGCCCTGCCTGTGGCAATGCAATAGCTCTCGGTCTCAGTCTCTGACTCTCACCATCTCTCCACTCTGCTATTGCAGTTTCAGCTTCCTCTGAGACTGCTCCTCCTTTTGGTAGATGACGGCTCCTGTAGCAGCAGGGACTATACCCTGTGGAGTGAGTGAGGCACAGCTTTCTAAGACTGCCTATTAAGAGGGAAGTGGCCTGTTTCCCAGAAGTCTCCAGGAAATAATTCCCAGAATCTTGCAGGCTGCAAGAGAATTAACCCATGAAGGTTAAGATCGATCACAGTCCACACACTCTTCTGGTGACTTGCAAGCAATGCCAAGGAGGGGACAGATATAACATCCTAAGACTTCTATGAGGATAGAGGAACATGGTGACCTAGAAGGTAGTTGGCAGTGTTCAAGACTCAGTGTCAAGATGGAGGATCTCTCAGGCTCCTTAAGTATGACCTCTTTGGACCTGAAAATCAACTTACTAATAGGCTCTGAAGAAAGGAACCTTTTAAAGAGGGTTATTGTAGGTGGAGTTTCTCTCTGTCCTGACAGTCAACTCTGTCCTGCCAGCCAGTTTCCAAATAACCACACTGAGACTTATTATAAATTATCATTATAATTATAAATGATCAGCCAATAGCTTAGGCTTGTTACTAACTAGCTCTTACAACTTTAATTAACCCATATTTCTATCTATGTTCTACCACGTGGCTTGGTACCTTATCTCAGAAAGGTAAGTTCATCTCCTTCTCTGTATCTCCTCAGGACTCCTTGATTCTGCCCTTCTTCCCACTGTTCTCTCCGCCCCGAAAATCCTGCCTAGCTATTGACTACTCAGTTCTTTATTAACAATGAGAACAACACATCTTTACAGTCTACAGAAGGATTATTCCACATCAGGTTATTGTTCTGAAATTTAAGTGCAAGGCTTAAGGGCCAGGGACTGCATAGCTAACTGGACAACCCAGGAGAGTCTCTGTGTTGTGGTCTGGATATGAAGTGTTTCTCATAGGTTTATGTGTTTGAACACTTGGCCCCCAGCTGGTAGCACTGTTTTGGAAGATTGTGGAAATGTGGGAGGTGAAGCCCCATTCATGGAAGCCAGTCACTGGCCAGGGTAAGGGTGGTGAGCTTGGGGTTTTGTGGCTAAACCTTCCTACCTGTTTGTTCTCCTTCTTTTCCACCAGGGTGTAAGATGGGGAGTACCTGATACACACTCCTGCCACTGTAGAGTCGCTATGCTTTCCCCATCACGATGGAAGAAATCCTCTCAAACTGTGAGCCAAAATAAACTCTTCTTCCTTAAGCTGTTTTTGTTAGATATTTGGTCATCACAGTAGAAAAAGTGGTCAGTGCACCCCTATCATATGGTCCCTAACTTCAGCACGTCTATGAAGCTCTCTTTGCCTTTAATGTGACATTGCAGGCTCGGGATTCAAGATCTGGATGGCTTTGGAGATTGTGATACAGTCTACTATTAGGGGTCAAGGGAAAGGAGACCTTGATATGAGTCAGTGAGGAGAAATAGGAGCTGGCCTGCAGAAGGGAAGGGAAAGAACACTGGAAATGAAATGAAAACTGAACATTTTATACATGACAAACCTGGAGCTGGATGGAGGCTCACTGTGCAGGAAAAGACGCTGGATGGGGCCAGGCTAGGGCCAGGTGGAGAGGGTCATGTGGTGGGGACTGTGGTCTACGGCCAAGAGACAGCCATTCAAGGCATGGGAGTCCAGGAGCAGCATGATCAGTGCTGCATCCTGGCCACACCAGGAATGGATCCCATAGAGCCATGGCTGAAGGAGAGGGGACCTTGATATTGCAGCAGCTACTGAATAGAATTGACTGGCCCTGAGCAGATCAGGTGAATCAAGTGAAGTGAAGGGAGTTAAAAAGTGAGAGAGTAAAGGCAAGGGGGGCCCTGGAAAAAGACTAGCGGTTCATTTCATTTCTTGTTATAACAAAACAGGCGATGCTGTGTACTCAGAAGAAAAAGACTCAGTTTGGCTTATGTATGCACCAGTAGGTAAAGCCATGACCTTGTTGGTAGAGTCCTGAGGCAGTACAGGATGCCATTCAAGACATCAGGGGTGTGTGTGTGTGTGTGTGTGTGTGTGTGCATGCATGTGCATGTCTGTCTGTTTGTCTGTCCATCTATCTATCTGTGTCCTTTGATCTCTTTTGTCTGATAAGGTCCTCACCTATCTCTATTCTACCAACCATATCTAATCTTAATAACTTTAAAGGCCCCAGTCCAAATGCCATAGTCAGGCACAGTGAGGCTGAGGCAAGAAGATTGCTGTAAGTTTGAGGCTAGCCTGGGCTATATGGATAGACCCTAAATGAAATAATAAAAATCTAGTCAGATTGTTTCTGCTCTCTTACTACCTCTTAATGGGGATTCAATCTCAATGTGTATGGACTTTTAGGGGATGCATGCTAGCTGTATACATGGAGTATCTGAAGAAAACAGGGACAGGTGCCAACTTCCCATGGGCATATTGGCTTGAGGTTGTCATTGAGATCACTTGGGCATCTGGGAAAGCATAGGACAATAAGGCCTTGGACACAAGAGGGTTAGTCTGGGCCCCAGTGGGGATGTTGGGATACTGAGCATGTAGATGGGCTGGGAATGTGATCACCTGTCAGATAAGAATTGGGCACAGAGACCATGGCTGTCATGGGAGACTGGAAAGATCTGCTGTAGAGCAAAGAATTTGTTGGCCTCAGTACTTAAGACGCTGAACACTAGGGTCTTTTTGTTTTAAAAACATCAAAGGAATGGCTTTCTAATGGTGAAATTTAGGAATGTAATGGGAAAAAAATCTGAAGTGAGATGCATCGTAGACTCTGCTCATAGGTGATTGCCTCTCAGTCTCTGGCTGTCAGCTTGTTAGCCTCTGTAACACCTGAACACCTATTTGGATCCAGCAAGGCCCAGCCACACTTGTCACTGAAGCTGAAATCATCATGTTCTAACATCATGGCTGAAACAGAAAGTAGAGATCCAGAGAATGGGCAGGGATGAGCCATCATGCTTCTCCAGTGTCCTGTTACAGTGGCTGGGTGACGCAAACGTTGCCCCAGATTCACTTCCTGCTCTGCCCTCTTTGAGACTCAGCTTGTTAAAGCCAGTGCGTGGCGAGGAATTGGAGACCCACTGGGTGGACGCTCTTCCTCTGAGAGGCCTGGGGCGGGTCATCTACCAGCCTGCAGCTGCCTTCTGGTCTCCGTGCAGAGATGACGATCCTCATTGCAAGTGCGGCTTTATGGTCTTGGGAAGCTCTTTCCACATTCATTACTCCCTCAGTCTCCAAACCTGGCAGAAAAGAATAAAAAACCCCATTAGAGACGAGGACCAAGGAATGAATTGCCCCAGACAGGACACAGCTCCTCTCGACTCCAATTCCCCTGCCTCTTCCCTCCCTATGTGGAGGTCACAGAGCCCAGAACCCACCACACCTGCCTGGCCTGCGGGACTCTCATCCCACATTACAGGCCTTGAGAATATCTGGGTGTTTGCCAGGTGGCTCTTTCAGGCAAAAGGAAAAGTCCTCAGGAAGTCGGGGCGGGGGGGGGGGGTGGGGAACACTGACACAGATGATGTCTTGGTGCAGCTGTGGATTGGCTCCAGGCCATGTGACAGGGCAGACCCTGAGATGTAGCTGAGGACATGTGTCCTGACCTCAAGTAATAAGGCTCAGGCTTTCAGCTTTAAAAAGAGAGCCAAGTAGTGCACAGGACAGACATGACCCTATCACTTAAGCCTGCCCTGCTATCCATCATGAAACCTCAAGGCAGTGGGGCTGAGTATCCTTATCCAAATCCTGAATCTCAGCCCCAGACAACCCTAAGCAACTCTCTTACCGCTACCCAAGATGGAAACACCCCCGTCTGTGTCCTTATCTACTCTTTACCCAGAACTGTCCTTGCCTGGTCCTTGAGTCTCAGCCAAGCCCTACTCTAACTGTATCATTCAAAATGCTACACTACCTTCCACCCTTTCAAATCCCATCTCATCTCCTGCTCACTCTTAATTCTACCAAAATACTAACCCCAACATTTCACCTCCTACCCAAATTACATACCTAATGTCACCCACTTTACAACCACTGAGGCCTTCACTTCTTTCTTGAGCCTTGTGGGGGAGGGTATTATAGATGTAACACTCTTATTAAACAAGAAACACAGAGCCAAATGCAGAGTTAAAAGCCTTTCTTACCCTTCACTGCTGCTGTCGTCCTTCCCCTGAGAAAGAGACCTACTTCCCGTGTATCTGTCTTTTTATTGACTTTCTGTTCTGCCTTCTCATTGGTTGTAAACCCAACGACATGACATCCTCGTCACTGCCTGTCTATACAGACCTCTAGGTCTTCTATGGTTGGTACTGAAATTAAAGGCGTGTGTCTCCATGCTGGCTGTATCCTTGCACACACAGAGATCTGCTTGTCATGTGATCGGGATTAAAGGTGTGCGCCACCACCGCCCGTCTTCTGCTATGGCTTGCTATTAGCTCTGACCCCCAGGCAACTTTATTTATTAACATACAAATAAAATCACATTTCAGTACAAATAAAATATCACCATAGGGTATGAAGGACCTTCTTGTACACATTACTGGGAAATTTCATACATGCCCAATGGTTAATGGTGTCTTTGTGAAACTAACGAACTAAGTGTGGCTTTTTGTTCACTGTCAGACAGTCTACCCCAGAACACTTTTCATGGCTGGGATCAGGTGTGTAAAGACCTGGTGTGGACTCCTGAGCCTTTCCTTGGTGTCTGTGTCAGAATGAGGGAGTTTATTTTTACAGTGGGTGAGTTGAGCCGCCACATAAGGGCTACAGATGGAGTCCGAGAAAAGTAATGCCATCGATTTACAAGTTGACATGGCGTTGGCACCACCTCTGATGCAGGGAATGCAGGCACAAGCCATCCATCTTTTCCAGAAAACAAGAAGCTTGTTTCTCCTGATCTGGTAGTAGTCATCAGAACTAGGTGCTTTTGTTTTTTAAAGAGTATTTTTTTTTTTTTTACATGTGTGGGTGTTTTGCCTGTATGTGTGTGTCTACACACTATCTACATGCCTGGTACCAGCAGAGGCCAGAAGAGAGCTCTGGGGCCCCTGGAACTGGAGTGAAGGCTGGTTGTGAACCATAGTGTGGGTGCTGGAAACCAAACCCCAGTGTCTGCAAGAGCGGCAAGCACTTTAAACCACCGAGCCACTTCTCCAGCCCTATGAATTCCCTGACGCCCTTCTGAGTGATTGACATTCCCAAGGACTTGGTTCTCTGCAAGATGAATGGGGTCTGGGAAGATGAGGTACACTGTGATTGTCCCTGGAAGCACCATCATCAAGTGCCTAAGTGAGTCTCCTCTCAACTTGTCTGTGACAACTCCAGACAAGACAGAAATGTGTCTTTCTTTGGGAAAATGTAAGCCATATTAGAAATGCTTCCCAGAATGGATTAAGGAAAAATGGTGATATATATCTATCTATCTATATATATATATATAAAATGATGATCTATATCTACATCTACATCTACATCTATCTATCTATCTATCTATCTATCTATCTATCTATCTATGTATCTATCTATATAAATTTTATGTGAGTAAGTGTTTGCATGCATATGTACCATGTGTATGCCTTGCCTGAGGAGGCCACAAGTAAGTATTTGATCCTCTCGAACTAGAGTTACAGATGGTGAGCTTCCAAATGGGTGCTGGGAATTGAACCCAAGTCTTCTCAAAGATCAGCCAGTGCTCTTAACTACTGAACCATTTCCCAAGCCCACAAATATAATAATTAATATATGTAAATGTTTAAAGATTTATTTTTATTTGTTTATTTATGTGTGTGTGTGTGCTGAGCCACAAAGCCTAGAAGAGGGTGTTGGATCCCCTGGAGCCAGAGTTAGAAGCAGAAGAAACATGGTGCTGGGAAGGGAACTCTGGTTCCCTGGAAGAGTAAGAAGCACTCTCAACTGCTGAGCCACGTCTCTTGTCTTTGCTCATTCCCAACACCATCACCATTTAAAGTCAATATTTTCCTTTGCTTTAGTCCCAAATTAGAATTTTAACTTGTAGAAACTGCTGAGGGATTTCACTCAGTGTTATAGTTAAACCAAATCTTGGGTTAGGCAGTGAAACCTGTCCTGTTTTTAAAGCCATCATCCTACCCACCTCTCTGGCCTCCCTGTGGTGTGTCTTGTCACCTGCCTTGCCTGGGTGAGGAGGCGGAGTTTGGCAGCCCCATGACTTGCCCACACACTGGAGTCTTTCTAACTCCCCCTCTCCTGAGCCCTGAGCCTTGTCATATGGGCTGCAGCAGCGGGTATGGGAAGCCAGGGCTGGGGAAAGCCTGGGCTAGATGCTGGCATGGCTACCTGGGATCGGGCAGAGGCAATGCAGAAACAAGCCTAGCTGCTGTCTGTGGAAGCCAGGTATGGTGGCAGGCTCGCTGGCAGTAACCCAGAGGCTGTGAGAGCTTGGAAAAGCAGTGAAGACTTGACTCACTTGTTTTGCTTCTGGCTTGTCAACTGATGGCTGCTGTTTTGTAACCACGTCCCATGCTTGATCCCCATGATCTCATTTCATTCTTGCAAGCATCCTTTGAAACACGGGCCTATTGCCTGTGCTTTATGAGTGAGCCATTAATTAACTTGCCCGAGAGCTCCACAACTCTGGGAGCAGGGCTGGGAGCCGAAAGGTTTGGATTGCTTTCCTCCACTCCAGCAAACATGTTATATAAAAGTTAGGACAAAAATGGGAGTTTAGTTTGAGCTTTCACTCTCTTGAGTTCTTGAGTGAGTTGGGCAAGGGTAGCTAGAGTTTTCCTGCCTGGCCCACAGTCAGGACAAATCTCTCTCACCCGCCAGTCCCACAGCCGCTCAGACCCAACCAAGTAAACACACAGAGACTTATATTGCTTATAAACTGTATGGCCGCAGCAGGCTTCTTGTTATCTAGTTCTTATATCTTAAATTAACCCATTTCTATTAATCTGTAAGTTGCCACATGGCTCGTGGCTTACCGGTATCATAACATCTTCTCATGGTGGCGGCTGGCAGCTTCTCTCTGGCTCAGCCTTCCACATCCCAGCATTCTCCTCTCTACTTGTTCCGCTTATACTTCCTGCCTGGCTACTGGCCAATCAGCATTTTATTTATACAGAGCGATGTCCACAGCAGGCAATCTTTTCTGGAAATCTCCTTCTAGAGCTCTCATGCTATCTATGGTTTTTGTGATATTGACAGTTGGAAGTGATGTCCAAAGTTTTCATATGTGGATCTGAGCCTGTTGGAAGTAGTCTCTTTCACATTTCAGAGAGGTCTTCTTAATTCACCACTGTATAATTTTAATTTTAAAAATTGAATTTATTTATTTGGGTGTAGTGCGACAGGGAGTGTGCCAGAGCATGTGTGGAGGAGGTCAGAGAACAACTTGCAGGAGTCAGTTCTCTGCTTTACCATGTGGGGCCAGGAAACCAAACTTGGGATTGGCAGGACGTGCCTCTACCCACTGAGCTATCTCGCTGGCCCAGGCTTATTTTTGATAGCTATTGTATTTGACCCAGGCACCTGAAGTCAGAGCTCTGTGTATTGGCAATACCGTCTTAAAATAAGAAAACCGAGGTTCAGTGATTTTTAGCCATTTACAAAAGGGCGAAGCTAGTGCTGGCCATCAGAAAATTGAATGCAGCAGTCACTGCTTCCTGTCACTTGCCACGAGAAGAGCTGTGGCCCTGGAAGAAGCTGAGGCATACTGACAGCATGGCCAGGCCATTCACCCAGGCCTCTGGAAGAGCTATTTGAAGATTCCCCGTGGGGTCACAGGCTCAGCTTCCTCACAGACCATCTGATACCTGTCGTACTAGAGGGTTTTCATTCTCCTTCTGACCCTGTCTGTGAGCCAGTCCTTGATAAATGTTAGGACAAACCAGGATGGAGCAAGCAGCCTAGGTGATCTTTTGGAACCTCTGAGTCTCCTGCTCTATGACACAGGGACACTCAGTCTCCCTGAAGTCCGCCTGTCTCTGGCTCAGAAACAAGTAGAGACTTTGGGAGACTAATGTCCCCACACTGGGGTGATGTCACTTGCATTTCCTGAATTGTCAGCAGCTCCTGTCTCTGACAGGTGGCCGTTATACCCCACAGGGTATTAACACCCCCTTGCAAAGGAAGGAAGTGAGCTTTCACATTCTCATAGCAGCTTCGAGAAAGTGTATTTGCACTGTAAAAACTACTCCCGGGAGCAAAGGAGATTTGATATATTCCAGTGGTTAATTATTTTAAAATCAAATAAGTAGAATATATTAGACTAGTTGGTGGTAACTAAATCTAGTGGGTCATTGGAATTGAGATGACTGTTTTCCTGTCTGCAGCTTTGAGTCTGTAGACATTACTTCATTCTTGTATCTCAGCACCCAGAGGCCTGGGGTGTGTGTGTGTGTGGTGGTGGTGGGGGTGCTGATAACTCAGCACCACACAGAAAAGAATGGAAAGGCTGATATTATCCATATTGCTAATCCCTCCCTCTCTCCCTGTCTGATTCCCTCAGGGAGGACTTCTCAGCAGATCCATGAGCAGCTGTAATCATGGCACATGACAGAATCAGACGTGCATATCTGCTCATCACGAAAAGGAATGTGGCCATTCCAAAATGAACTCAGATTATTCCCGACAGCTCCCGGACTTCCTCCTCAGAAACACTGCCGAATGTGTCCTTCCTCTCTCCCTGCTTGTCCCTAAGACTGTTCTTCATCAGATAGCAACAGCCAAAGGCCTTTTCAACATCATTATGTGTCTAGTGGAGTTGGCTTCCACAGTGGTAAGACCATTACTCCGCAAACATGTTCCATTGCAGTCTTATGGTATTTTGACTTCCTTTGATCTTCCGTAGGCTATCCTGTGTGCTTAGGTCCATTTAGGACATTACTTCCCACAGAAAGTGGGGTCTGCCTTCCACCAACCATCTATAAGTGAACCTTTGCAATACATCTTATTTACTGTACTTCAGAAAAATAAAATCATAGCAGTTTTTCAGTGGCAATTAAGGAATTGCTATGCTTCGGATGTGGTTTGACCTTACCAGAACTCGTGCTGAATTTGGTTGACAATGCCGTGGTGTGGGGAGGTGAGGTCTTTGGCAGGGACTTGTGTCAGTACAGGAATTATAGTTCCCACAGAGTGGGCAGCTGTAATGCAAATCAGCTCCTCTTCTTTCCTCTCCCCTAATCCGTGTTCTGTAGTCTCTCACCTCTATTTCAGCTTCTCCACCATGATGTGACACAGCATGTGGCCCTCACCAGAAGCACAGCAGATGCTGGTATTGCGAAGGAACCAAGGTCAGCCTCTTTTTCTAATTAGATTCCCAGCTTCAAGCGTTCATATTATAGGAACGGAAAATGAATTAAGACAGGACTCAGATAGAGTGCGTTAACTCTTACACCAGTACAGTGCAAGTTACTTTCCCTCTTCTCTTAGTAGACACCAACAAGGTTGTGTGACTTCCATCCTTGTGGTGGGTTCTTGTGATGGCTCCCAGGACTCACTGAGAAGGAGCTGGGATTGTAGGCATGGGCCCAGGCCCACTCTCTGGTTTTTCAATTGGGATGTTGCTTATACGTGGGAAAGTATATAAATGGAAAGTGAACAGTTTAATTCAGTTTTACAGTTTTATATACCCAGGTACCATCATCTCTGTCAAGATGAAAACAACCCAGCGGTCAGCATGCCCCTCAGTCCACTGCCAGTTAATAGCACTAATAAGGTAACTGCTATTCTGGCCCCTTTTATTCTTTGATTAACATTTTGAGTGGATAGAACTGAGGAACAAATAATTGTGCTTTTTAAGTTTTTGAGACAGAATCTCACTGTGTACCTCTGACTCCTCCACATATACTCATAACATCACAGCATTCTTTCCTGTTAAGACTGTCTGAGTCTTTCAAATTTACGTCAACACAGTATGTAGGCAGCCAGTAGATTTGGCCTAGAGGATAAGTGCATTTGCCCTCTGCCATCCTGGTTTTAATTGCAGGTTTTTTTTCCCTTCCCCCAAGTTAAGCACTTTGTCAGCTCCAAGAAAAGGTCTGTCACACAGGGTGATAGGCCACTTTCACAACTGGAGAACTTTTTCAAGAGGTCCAGCATATGAAGCATTAAAAAACAAAATGAGGACGGATTAGAAGACACTGGGGTGAAGTGATCTGAAAGGAGTTTGTGCTGGCATCAGGTACATGAGAAATGGGAGGTGAGCATAACCTTGACCTTTGGGGGTATAACATTTCTTTAAAATATAATTTTTGTTCTTTGAGCATTTCCTATAGGCGTACAATACATTTGTTTGCTTTGAGGTAGGGTTTCTCTCTGTAGTTTTGGTGCCTGTCCTGGATCTCACTCAGTAGAGAAGGCTGGCCTTGAACTTAGAGATCCACCTAGCTCTGCCTTCCGAGTGCTGGGATTAAAGGTGTGCGCCACCCCCACCTGTTCGTACAATTCATTTTGATCATACTCATTTCTGTTTCTCCCTCTAACGTCTCCCAGATCCACTCTTTGCCCCCCCTCTCAGCTTCATGTGCTTAAAAAGATTTTTCTTATAATCTACCAGGTCTAATTTATGCTGCTTATGTACCAATAGGTGTGGAGCCATCACTGGAGCAGGTTGACCTATCAGGGGCTCTGGTTAGAATGACAGATGTCTCCATGGCCTTTGGCTTTTGAATACTTTGTCCTCAGTTATTGGCACTGCTTGAGGAGGCTTAGGAGGTGTGGTCCTGCTGGAGGAAGTATGTCACTGGGCACAGATTTTTCAAGTTAAAGGACTCTCATCATTCCAAGCTCACTCTCCTTGCTTCCCATTTGTGGTTTAAGATGGGAGCTCTCAGGTTCCAGCTTGCTATTCCAGTAGCCATACTTGCCTGCTGCCAGGCTTCACTGCCATGATGGTGATGGACTCTTGTCCTTCTGGAACATAAGCCCCAAATAAACCCTTCTCTAAGTTGCCTTGGTCATGGTATTTCAACATAGTAATAGAAAAGCAGTTAATACAAAGGCTGCATCCATAAAGAAAACTGACTCTTTCTTCCCACCCCCGAAGTCGCCAAATGTCAATAGCACCTCAGCAGGGAGTGGGTTTTGTGAGCTCCTTTCCTCCTATTCTGAAATATTGACTAGCTTGATCTTTTGCAGGTCTTGTGTAGGCAAATGCAGAGGTAGTTACAGTATTTGTACTAACAAAATAGGTAGGAATGGTGGCAGTGAGGTGTATTGTGTCATATGACTTGTATCAGACAGTATAGAGCATAGGAAGAGGATACATTGTATCAGACAGTATAGAGCATAGGAAGAGGATGCATTGTATCAGACAGTATAGAGCATAGGAAGAGGATGCATTGTATCAGACAGTATAGAGCATAGGAAGAGGATGCATTGTATCAGACAGTACAGAGCATAGGAAGAGGATGCATTGTATCAGACAGTATAGAGCATAGGAAGAGGATGCATTGTATCAGACAGTATAGAGCACAGGAAGAGGATGCATTGTATCAGACAGTATAGAGCATAGGAAGAGGATACATTGTATCAGACAGTATAGAGCATAAGAAGAGGATGCATTGTATCAGACAGTATAGAGCATAGGAAGAGGATGCTGCTGCTGAACTTGATTGTATTTAGTCCATTAGCACCACCTGTTCTTCTCTTGACTGCTGCAGCCTCTTACAAATGCTTTCCATATTCATTGTTCTGAGGCATAAAGAGAGGAAACATCAAATGTTCATGCATCTGTGGCAGAGAGCAGTCTGGACAACTATGGCTTTCAATGTTAAAAACCAAGCATTTGAAGCATAATTGGAGTTAAATCTTTTTTAAGTCTAAAGGTTTCCCTTTTTAAGTATCAAGAACTGGAAAGACTCAGAGGATCGCATTATTCTTCAGATCTGTGGCTTTTCCTAACATAAATGAGGAATTGGCCAGGCAGCCAGAAAGGAAGGATTGGAATTCATATGGGATGAGTTCTGCCTCCATGCAAATCATAGACTGAGGCCTTTTAGGTTTTGAAAGCTGCAGTAGTCTTTTTTTTTTTTTAATCTTTGTGTCGAATATCTGAGAAAAAATTACTTCTAAGAGAAAAGATTCATTCTGACTCACAGTTTTAAGAGGTTTCTGTCCATGGTTAGGCGACTGCTTTGTTTCTGGCCATTGGTGAGACAGAGTGTCATGGAGGACAGTGTGTGCTTCCCTAAGAGTAAGAGAGCAGAACTCCTTACCCTAAGGTGGCAGGAAGCAGCGAGGAGAAACAGGAAGGCTCCAGGGAGAAGATAGATTTTCCCACTTCCCCTGACTAGGTTCCAGCATAAAGTGAACCCATCAAGGGATTAATCCACCCACAGGGTCAGAGCCCCTGGGACCCAATCACTCACAAAGACCCATCAGCTGACAGGCAGGCCCCAGTTGTGCCTTTAGGGGATGTCAGATTTCAGCCATAACAATAAGTAAGCTTACATTTTTGCACACTTGAATTTCTTGGTGCCTAGGGATTTAAGAACCCATTTCTGGTGCTGAGAAGATGGCAAAAATGTTTGTGGCATAGCCACGAAGACCTAAGTGTGATCCACAAAACCCGTATACCAAGGTGGTTGTGGAGGCACACACCTGTAATCACAAAGCCAGGGAGACCGAAAGAGGTGGGCCACCAAGACTTGCTGCACAAACCTAGCCTTACTGGTGACTTCAAGCCGGTGAGAAACAGTATCTCAAAAAATAAGGTAGATGGCTCCTGAGGAATGACATCTGAGGCGGAACTCTAGCCTCTACATGCATAGGTGTGTAAACACACACCAAAAAAAAAAAAAAATGTGTGCAGGAATGGTAATGATATAGTTTATATACTTAGTTATTAGTACCAGTTAATTTTTGATGCTTAATACCACACAGCACTTTGACAATGAATCTTAAGCCAAAAGAGGAACAGTAGACAAGGAGAGACAGAAAGCAGGAAACTAGGGGCAAATGAAACATTAGCTTCTGGACCAAAACCTCCATGGCTACAATGTCTTGTATGATCTAGCGCTGCCCATTCTCCATCTCTTTCCTCTGTTGTCCTGCCCTATCCCTCCTGCGCTTTCTGAACCATTTACCTTGCCGTTCTTTCCTCTGGCACACCAGCACCCTTGCTTCATTATCTGTTGCTGTATCACAAGCCCCCGGACACCAGTGACTAGGATGAACAGACCTCTGGTGATTCTATGGGTTGACTGTCCTCAGCTGGGTGGCCCTTTTATCCTGGGTGATGTTTGCTAGGACTGTAGCCATGTGAAGGTTCTACCAGGGAAGACGACTGGCCCACATGGCTAGCAGCAAGGAGTACAGCTGAGGTAGTCTGTCAGAGGATACATTAGCCAGGGTTCTCCAGAGAAACAGAACCAAGAGGTTATGTATGTAAAATATTTATCATGAAGAATTGGCTTATGAGATTGTGAAGGTGGGAAAACTAAGATCTACAAAGTGCATTGGTAAGCTGAGACCTAGGGGAGTCAGTAAGGTATGACTAGTCCAGATAGAGAGCCTGAGAAGCAGGGGAACTGATGGTGTAGTTCCCTCTAAAGGCCAGAAGACTTCAGACCTAGGCAGAAAGAACCAATGTTTCAGATGAGTCTGAGGGTGGGGGGACATAAAGTCCGTGTTCCTGTCTCAGTGCAGTTGGGAAGTGAGAGCTCTCTTACTCAGGAAAGAGTCAACTGTGTTGACTCTTACTCAGGAAAGAGTCAACTGATTGAATAAGACCTACTCACACTGAGGGGAGGAAATCTTTACTAAGTCTTCCAATTTAAGTGTTAATCTTATCCAAAAATACTCTTACAGAACCATCTAGAATTTTTTTTTTTTAAATTTTTTGAGACAGGGTTTCTCCGTGTAGTTTTGCTGCCTGTTCTGGATCTCGCTCTGTAGACCAGGCTGGCCTATGAACTCAGAGATCCACCTGGCTTTGCCTCCCGAGTGCTGGGATTAAAGGTGTGCGCTACCGCCGCCCGGCAGAACCATCTGGAATTTTGTTCAATCAAATAGCTGGGCCTGTGACCCAGTCAAGCTGGTGTATAAAATGGGCCATGATGGAGTGCTCATCTTCTCTCCTGGGTGATCACCTCACCTGGTTGGACTTCTCACAGCGTGTGACTAGTTGCTTAAAGAACTACCCAAGCTTGTCAAAGCAGAAACTTCGGCTCTGTGAAGGCCTCACCTTGGCAGTCATAAGACACCACTTCTACCATGCTTGTTGATCAAAGCAAGTGACAAGGCCAGCCTAGACCGAAGGAAGACAGACAGGCTCTACCTCTCCATGGGGAGGGTTGGCAAAGACTCGACAGCTGTTCCTTAAACCCTTTCAAGTCTTGAGGCTTCTCTGTATACTGTCTTCCAGGAAAACTTTTCTTCCTTCTGTTCCCCGGCCCAGTCTAGCTCATCTCCTGGGTCTTAGCTCCCTTCTTTCCTTCTGGGTAGACTTTCCTGAACACCCCCCCCTCTCCGCTCACAAACCTTAGGAACAGGGCAGGTCACCAGGCTCTTGGCCTACTCTGCTGTCAACACCCGCAATCACAGCGTTGCTTGGTTGGTTGTGCAGAGACGCGCTTCACCAATGCATCTATAGTCTTACTGTGTTTCCTGGCATCAGTGGTTAGGGTTTGGGGCGGGGGTTGTAAAGAGATCCTTAAAGAGGAAGGCCTGGGTATAGGTTCTAGCTCTGCCTCTTATTAGCCATGCCACTTTGGACAGGTTGTAAGTGTTCTCTGAGCTATGAAATTAGAAGAGTAATAAAGTCCCTTTCGGGCTGGAATGAGTGGAGCAGGTTTAAAAGTCCCTGCATATATATCTCCACAATATATAAAGAACTCAAGAAACTAGACATCAAAGCACTGAACAATCCAATTAAAAAATGGGCTAAAGAGCTAAACAGAGAATTCACAAAACAAGAACTACAAATGGCTGAAAGACATTTAAAGAAATGCTCAACATCCTTAATCATCAGAGAAATGCAAATCAAAACGACTCTGAGATACCACCTTACACCCGTTAGAATGGCTAAGATCAAAAACACCAATGACAACCAATGTTGGAGAGGATGTGGAGCAAAGGGAACACTCCTCCACTGTTGGTGGGAATGTAAACTTGTACAACCACTGTGGAAATCAATATGGCGGTTTCTCAGAAAATTAGGAATCGAACTACCTCAAGACCCAGCCATACCACTCTTGGGCATATACCCAAAGAATGCTGATACATACCATAAAGATACATGCTCAGCTATGTTCATAGCAGCACTATTTGTAATAGCCAGAACCTGGAAACAACCTAGATGCCCATCAACGGAAGAATGGATGAAAAAAATGTGGTACATATACACAATGGAGTTCTACTCAGCAGAGAAAAACAATGAAAGCATGAAATTTGCAGGCAAATGGATGGAACTAGAAAAAATCATCCTGAGTGAGGTAACCCAAACCCAGAAAGACAGTTATGGTATGTACTCACTCATTGGTGGATTCTAGATATAAAATGAACAATCAGACCACAACCCATAGAACCATAAAGGCTATATATATATAGCATGGAGGTCCCTAGGACGACTGTGGCATATAATAAATTTCAGTTTTACTCAATTATTGAAAAAAAAAAATAGCCAAATGAATGGAAACACATGAACTATGAACCAAAGGCTGAGGGGCTCCCAGCTGGATCAGGCCTTCTGAATAGGTGAGACAGTTGATTGGCTTGATCAGTTTGGGAGGCATCTAGGCAGTGGGACCAAGTCCTGTGCTCATTGCATGAATTGGCTGTTTGAAACCAGGAACTTATGCAGGGACACTTGGCTTAGTCAGGGAGGAAGGGACTGGACCTGCCTGGACTGAGTCTACCAAGTTGATCACAGTCCTCGGGGGAGGACTTGTCCTGGAGGAGGTGGGAATGGAGGGTGGGCTGGGGGTAAGGGGAGGGTGTGGGAGGGGGGAGAATAGGGGAACCCATGGCTGATATGTAGAACTGAATGGTATTGTAAAATAAAAAATATATATCACAAAAAAAAAAAAAAAAAAAAAAAAAGAGTAATAAAGTCCCTTTCGGGCTGGAATGAGTGGAGCAGGTTTAAAAGTCCCTGCAGATGTTGACACACTACATGTAAAATGGACTTCTTTCCCATCACCCCTTCCCCCCTTTCTCAACAGGAGAAAGCCAACAATATGCACCTTCAGATTTCAGTAATGGTGGGACACATTAGTCCTTAGCTGTGACTCCTTGGTGTGGAGATGGAGCTTGGGGCAGGAAAGAGAGGGCCCTATGCACCTGCATTTGGGGTGTGACAGTTGCAGATGTTAGATTCAGCTGACCACCTTCTGTGCCTATACGGTGGGAAGCAGAGACCAGGTAGGAGTCCCTGCTTGAGACTATCATGCTCTACCCTAGAGCGCTGTGGGGTTTTCCTTGGAAACAGCCGCAGGGCCAGAGGGCAGCAAGGAGAGCATCGGAGGATGTGGAGAAAATATGTTGGCTTTTAATCTGCTTAACCAAGTCCTGTAGAATTGAAAATGTGTCTCCTAAAAAGCCAAGTTTCATTACCTTCCCTGAGAGGAGTCAGACAAGGATGATGTCACCCTTGTCCTCAGACTGTAGTACAAAATACAGTCAGAAGATTCGAAAAAAACCCAAAACATCCAAACAAACAAAAATCTGAAGTAAATATGACCAATTTCATATAGCAGCTGAGTGCTGGTCTAGAAAAGCTTGTCAGATTAGATTAGCAAGGAAGCCATCAGAGAGCATCAGGGTTCCAGCGGAAGGACCACAGTTGAACAGGCCAAGGATGTGCTCGTGAGGTTAACAATGGGCTACCGTTCAGAAGTTCGTGGTGAAACATAAAAAACCAACAAGTTATTCCCTTGGAAACTAGTAGATAGAGCTGGGTGTCATGGCATATACCTACAATTCCAGCATTTGGGAGGCTGAGGCAGGAGGATCATGAGGATGATCCAGGCCATTCTGGGCTATCTAGTTGGACCCTGTGTCAGATAGACCACCAATAACAAAAACAAAAGAAATGAACAGCAACAAACTAAAAACCCCGACTAAATTAAAGGGAAGAAGCAGCCTTTTAAATAAAAGGAAGGACCTAAGCATTTTATCTGTTTTTTTTTTTTTTTATTTCCGTAAGAACACTAGTTATAGGTAACTAAATAGTAGGTAAGAAAAAGTTTCTGTTTGCAGAAGCATAATAGCTAATAAATTAAGCAGGCAGGCTGAGCGAGAGTGTCACCATTTGGCAATCCCTAATGGCTTAATGGATCTCCATTCTGAGCAATAATAGCTGCTAACATTGCAAAAAAATAAAGGAGATAGTCAGTCATTACTCACTCTCCCCATGGAAGTCCATAAATGCTGCCCGTGACGTAAGTTCAGGGGGTGATTAAAGCTGAATTTAATCAAGTGTTCAGATCAGGAATCAAACGAATTTCTTCCACAAAAGCACTCAACAGTAATATCTGGGGTGTTGTGGACCAGAGGTTCTATGGTATGAACACTCAGCTCTGTTACCACAGCTTGGGAGCCTCCACAGACAATATGTAAATAAATGGGTATGGCTGTGCTCCAATAAAACTTTATGAATAAAGACAGGCCACGGGCTAGATTTGGCTTGTCAGTCATGCTAACATACACAGAAAATAGAGAAGACAGAAGAAATAATAATCAGAAAAATCTAGGATTTGTAGGAAGACTTACAAAAAAAGATCCAGTTTCACCAACAAATAAACTATGAGAAAGAGAGACAGAGACAGAGACAGACAGACAGACAGACAGACAGCAGATAAACAGAGACAGACCAGCTTTGAAGTTGTGGATTGGCCCCTTTAGCAAGCAAATATCAAAGAGGTGACAGCTGTCGTCGAGAGGCCATCCCAGGATCAAAGGACACCAGCAACATTTTGTTGTTGTTACTTTGTTTTTGTTTTCTTATAATTCTTGTTCGTTTGTTTCAAGAGGACACTTCCTAGTTGGCTCCAGAGAGAAAGAGAGTGGCTGGCCTGGGAGCCAAGGAGGAAGGCAGCTTAGAGGTCACCAAGACTAGGGCATGTTAGCAGGGAAAACTGAATACCAAATCGCTATCAGAAGTTCCCTTGAAATCATGCGAGCCAAACCCAACCTACTAAAAGGTGCACAAGAGAAGACATGTGTCTTGCGCCTCCAGTTACCCGTGAGAGTGCAATGGGGACAGTGGGAGAGAGAAATGAGAGAGCAGACCTGTCTGGAGTTCAGCTTCCCAGTGCGCTGTCCTCTGTGCGCTTACAACTCTTCTTCCCGTCTTAAGTTCTGCACAGCCGTGGTTAGCTCGGGCCCCGTTGAAGTCTGATTTTGTGTGCTAGGCGTGGCCTAAGCCTTTCTCTCCTGTGATGTTACTATATTGCTTCACAATAACTTTTACATCTGCATAATATTATTATATCAACTTAAATCTGCCACTGTTCATATAAGCATTTCCTTGCTTTTAGGTTCTCAGGCTGCTTCCAATCTTCAGCTGTTATGAAAATATTGCAATAACTACTTTCCCTCTTTTAGGCTATTGCCTCACTGTTATTGTTTAGTATTTGTTATTGTCACATAAAAAGACTCGTTGAAGCAAAGACATTAATATTTTTAAGGCTATTAAAACAGAGTGAAAATTTTCTTTTCAAGAGAATATCCCTGTTACTCCAGCCCCAGGACAAATGCTCTGGCTTCTGACCCTGCCTCTTCTACCTGTGTCCCAGGGGGGTTGTCGCTGGGTTCCTTGCATCATCAGACATTGGGTCTCCCCTGAATCTCCCTGGATTTGCTTTGTGTCTTCTCTTGGCGAACTCAGGGTGAGGAGACCGGCACTTCTTGGATTTAGTTATTTTGGATGTCTTTTCCTTTACAGGTTTGATGGATTTTCTGAGTTTCCGTGTTGTGAGTGCACAATCATTTTTATTTTGCTGTGGACATTTTTACCACAGCCCAGCTCAGGATCAGAATTGTTTTTAAAACCTTTGTTAACATTCATTCAGTTGTTGTGTGCAGTGGGGTTACACTCATGCCATGGCACATTGTGGAGATCAGAAGACAACTTGCCATAGTCAGTTCTGTCCTGCCCTGTGGGTCCCAGGGATCAAACTCAGGCTATCAGGCTCCTTTACCTGCTGTCTTACCACCCCAGAATTCTATTCTATTTCTTGAATGCCCACTCTTCACCCTCAGCAGGTATGTCTGCTGTGAGATGGAGCGACTTGTTCTTTTAACAAACTCACCAGTAATGCTGACCACCGAGTAACCACCCAGCCCCTCTGTGAGTAATTCGGGGCTTGCAGCCAATCCAGCTTTCCTTCTGTAGTCATAATAGTGTACAGTTACCTTTCTCTGGGTTCTTAGATTAAAAAAAAAAATGAGCTAAGGTCTCTTTACGTAGTCCTGGCTGGCCTTGACCTTACAATCAGCCTGTCTCCGCCTCCCCAGTACCGAGATTACAGGTGTGTGACACCACACCTGACCTGGCTTCTTAGATTTTAAATGTTGAGCCTCAAGTAATGTCCTCACTGTAAACTGGTTCTTCTCTGCTGTCCACTGTTAAGAACACACCAGCTGCTGTGTGGGGAGTGTTTTCTGTGGATCAGGAGCTTGGAGAAGGATGTTTTGTCTTCGTGAGAATTCTGCGGGATGCTACCACTGTTGCTACTGACACCTCTCCTCTCGCTGTCGGAAAGATGGAGAAATGGAGGTCAAAGGTGAAAAGTAATTCTGCCAAGATCATAAGTGCACTCAGAGCTTGAACCGGAGCTTTGACTTTAAACCAGACTTTTTCATCATGGTGCTGTGTTCGATGCACTCGGTTGAATAGGAGACAGAAACAGAGGGAAGCTCAGAGGAGAAGCTTATCAACCCCTGCCTGAAGCCAATCACAGTGGGAACATTTCCCAGGGGCAAAGGCAAGGCTCAGTGAAGATGAGTCCAGGGCACAGAGACCTGGTGTCAAGTCCGGAAGGCAAGGACATTGATCTGGCAATGCTCTTGGGGCTGTGAGGAAAACAGTCCAGGGTGGGGGTGGGGGTGGGGGTGGGGGTAAAGGACTGTCCCAGTGAACCAGCAGTCCAGGCAGTGAGTCCTTTGGGGCTAGTGCCATTGTTTCCACTTTGCCTTTCCTGAGCTGTTATGAGGAACAGATGAGGCAGCAATATGACCAGAATGTCACTCAACCATTGTCCTTGTTGTCGCTTTTTATACAAAGGCTGGAAAAGAGGGGAAACTCTACGTAGCGGGCTGTTGGATTTCCCACCACGTCGGCTTCTCTGTATCTCCGTATCTGCTGCTGGTACTCACATCTTCCTCATGTGTTCCTTCCAGCTGGCCACTGGCCAATGGATGACCTCACCCAGGGCTTCACCAAGGACATGGACAGCCAGGTGAAGCTGCCCGCTTTCCTCTCTGAGCTCCTATGTTCTACACCTACCCCCCCACGCCCCCCGTTCCCACCAGAGGCCAGTGTCAAAGGCCCTGTCCTACTCAAGGCCTTCTCTCCTCAGCCACCTCTCTCCACGTGGGGGTGTTCCATAGTCAAGCATGCTGTTCTGAAAAACTCCGTCTTGGTGAAACCCCAAGTAAGACCCTTCGGTGACTCCTCTCTCCACCCTCTTTACAGAACCCGCCTCTCATGGCCCTGCTGCCGCCCCCTCCTGCTGACTTCCCTTGTCTTTGGCTGGCACCGGCAGTTTCTGGGTAACTTTTGGGGATCTATCTCTGCTCCTTGGTCCACCTAAGTGGTGAGGCTCTAAGGCTCTGGGGCCTGCATCTTCCACCTGCCTGCCTCCTCCTTCCTCCCCAATAATTAACACAACCCTCTTTTTGCTGACATCTCAGGTCCATACCTTCCATCTGAGTTACAGAACCGTTTTCGTGACTGGTCCCATGACATCTCATCTTGCAGGGGATGTTTACACTAGAACTCTTTTTTTTTTTTTTTTTTTTTTTTTTTGGGTTTTCCGAGACAGGGTTTCTCTGTGTAGCTTTGCGCCTTTCCTGGAACTCGCTTTGGAGACCAGGCTGGCCTCGAACTCACAGAGATCCGTCTGGCTCTGCCTCCCGAGTGCTGGGATTAAAGGCGTGCGCCACCACCGCCCGGCTACACTAAAACTCTTAAAATACAGATAAAATCAGAACCCTGCTTTATTCATTCATTCATTCATTCATTCATTCATTCATGCCTCCCCTCATTGAGTCTAACCTGTTCTCCATGCCAGCTGCTCTGCACAGCTTAGGTAGAAGTAGAGTGAGGAGAAGCCAAGTGCAGGGGAATGGAGGTATCACTGACATTTTGTAGACTGGAAAGGAGTTCTCCCATTGGGTCCTGGTTACATCCCAACCTTCAGGATTTAAAGCAACCCGATGGGTGCTGTTTTAAGCCACCAGGGAAGATGTAAAACAGGCCCTAATTCTCCTGTGATTTCCCTCATTATGACTTCCCGTAGTTAGAATAAAATCCAAGTTCCTCACCACAGCATACAACCTTCGTCCTTTATCTCCACATTCCTTCTACACATGATGCTGCAGTTACATCCTGTCCTGTTCCTCTGACCTGCCACGTACATGCTGGCCTCGGGGGCCTTGCAGTGGCTGTTCTTTTCTGGGCCTTTGCTATAGTTCTTGGTGAGGCTGGGTTCTTTCTATTCTTCAAGAGCCAGTTAGGATGGCATCTCTCAGGGGGACTTTTTCCTGACCACCTTTGTCACTCTAATATGCCACCATGTCTGTTTTTGTCCCAGTATCACCGAGTCTAGCCATCTTTTCTACAGAATGTTTATTCCCTGGTTGAACACAGATTCTGTGAAAGCAGGGTTTGGTTTCACATTACAGCCATATCCTTGGAGCTTTGCAGGCTTCTCTATCATAAAGCCTAAGAGGATTTTTAGTTTTGATAAATGATTGGGCTATGGATGTAGCTCATTTGGTAGAGTGCTTGCCTACTGTGCATGAAGCCCTGGGTTCAATCCCCAACACCACATGAACAGAGTATTATGGTGCCCGTCTTGACATCCCAGCTACTCAGGAAATTGAGGCATGAGGATCAAAATTCGAGAGCCATCCATGGCTGCAATAGAGGTCAAAGTCAATTTGGACTAGAGACTTGTCTAAAAATGTAAATGGATATTCTTTGGAGGCAGTTTTAACTCACAAAGGCAAATGGCTGTGCATATCAATGCTTCTTAGCTGCAGTGACTGTGCAGAGCACCTGGATCCTGGTAAAGTGAGAATCTGCTTCTATGCTCCTGGGAATGCTGAGCTAGACTGGGATTCTGCATGGCTGCTGGGTACCCTGGTGATACTGAGTTGGTAGCAAGGTGTGTCAAACAGCAGAGCATTTAGAAGTTTATCCCCACTGCACCACTCAACAATCACATAAGTCTTGTTTGTTTTGACAGGGAGGAAAGGCCCACAGATACTCCTTATCCTTCACTCCAGTGTCTTTCCTCATATGATAGCTGTATTGTATATATAGCCATTTTGGGGTCTCTTGTTTTTCAAGTGTATGGGTCTCTATCTTTGAAAGTCAAGACTGCTTCTTGGAATTCAATCACCAATGGATTTCTACACCTCAAAGCTGCAGCAGCTTCCACATGTGTACCTCTGGTTTGCTGTGACCCAGGGAAGGGATGTTGTCTACCCGGCTGATGTCCAGGAGCGGCATTGGCCTGAAGTCGGAGGAGATCCCATCACTGATTGCCTGTAATTGCTTTCACAATTAGCTAATGTCTCTGAGACTTTGAGTCACCAGCTTCTGGTGAATCACAGACTACTGTGTCCATTGAGACTCCTCAGGCAGCTTTGCTCTCTGGCCTTTGTCTGGTGTCCTGCTCTGTCCTTTGTGCCAGCATCAGCCCAGCTCTTTCACTCAAGTAGAAGAAGCCATACCCTGTATATTCAGGGCATCAGCTTAAGATAATGCCTGTCATGCTCAGTGGCTTTGACTGCAAATGCTTCTTGTTTCCAAACCTGTTTCGTTAGAGTTCATGCTTGATCATTGGAAGAACAGGGAGTTGGCCTAGCTAGGATGTCTGAAGCCCTGGATTTTCTCACCAGTAGTGCATAAATCTGTATGGTGATACATACCTGTAATCCAAGTTCTTGGGAGATAGAGGCAAGAGGACCAGAAGTTATAGGTCATGATGCTGGGCTACATAGTAAATTCAGGACAATTGATATGGGATATGTGAGCCTTGTCTCAAAAGCAAAACAAATGTTCCCCAAAACAAAAGAACTTCAGGGAATGATTGTTCCTTAAATGAGGCCTCAGAAACAGGGCAAAGAGGCATCTAGAAAGCAGCCTTCACTGGGGGCATGTCCTGGGGCTTTTGATCTCCCAAATACAGCCCCTGGGTCCTTAGCTGCTGCTCCACATATATTCTCTCTCTAGATAATTTAACATCCCTGTGAAAAAAGCCTTCAAAACACTCGAAATTACAAGAAAGGAAGGGGGGGGGTGTCCATAAGGTCTGTAGGACAGTTGTCCCAGACCACACCACAGTCCAAACCTGCTGCCACTGCGGCTTTGGGGTGGGTGTGGACCAGGGTCCACTGGGAAAGAAGGTCTTCTGATGAGCCAGGCCTTCTCAGAGTCTGGAGGAGGTATGGAGAGAATGGCCAGCTACATCAGAGATGAGGTTTCTGTCAGGGGAAGGCATCATACTGAGTGTGTAGCTTCTCCCTAGTCCAGCATGGCTTCTTAAGACTGTCTGTGGTCAGCTTCTCTGCAATTCTCCGATGAGGTAGCCTTGTACTCTATACCTTATGCTCAGAACCACTCCTTTCTCTGGGCAAGCAGTTTCTGCTCCTGCCAATCTCGCCCACCTGATACATAGATATGAAACCGGCAGCATCCTGACTGAGCTGGTCTTCTCAATCTTGGAGCAGGCTGCCTTGGTCACTGTGGAAAATAGCAGGTGTAGAAAAAGGGAAGCCGGGCAGTGGTGGCGCACGCCTTTAATCCCAGCACTCGGGAGGCAGAGCCAGGTGGATCTCTGTGAGTTCGAGGCCAGCCTGGGCTACCAAGTGAGCTCCAGGAAAGGCGCAAAACTACACAGAGAAACCCTGTCTCGAAAAACCAAAAAAAAAAAAAGAAAGAAAAAGAAAAAGGGACGTCATTCCTGATGGTCCATTCCTGAATACGAGGCCCAGTGTGGGGCCAGTGAGGGGGAAGCCCACAGAAAGCAGTTGGGGGTTGGCAGCTAGGCAGGGGTCCAGCCCTTGCTTCCCACTGAATCGGGAGGTGGTAGAACACTGGGTGTGGAGTCCTCCTGGCCCGCCTGGCAGCATGCTAAGCACTTCTCCCTGTGGGACACCGCACGCACGAGGCTCAGGGAGGCTGGCCTTTGGTGCCATCCCTAATGTCAGAGCTCCACTGCCTCCACCAGAAGGAAGCCAAGGAGCAGAGGGAGGGAGCCCCAGTGATGGGCTGAGGGCCTGAGCAGCCAGTCTGGGCCACTGGGTAGAAAGCTAGACCTTCAGCAGACCTGGAATTCACGCTTTGCTGAACGGGAGGCTGACTGACTCTCCCTCCCTGCCTTCCTCCATCCTTCCTTCCTCCCTTCCAGTCACTCCCTCATTCGAGTAACTTAATGCCCACGTGCTTATCAGTTTATAGACAGTGCCGAAATGTGTAAAACAGAAGGGCAAACCCCTACCCAACACCAGTCTAGCCCTTAGGCACCGCCAGCCACTGCTGACCATTTGGTATCTTTTCTGTGATCATTTACATCAAACAAAATTTCTGTGCCTTTCTTCAGCCTGCTTTCCTCCCCTTACTTCAGAGCCTGTGCATTTTTTTTTAAGTAGGCCATATGGTTTTCTAACTCATAAAGGGCTGGGCAGAACTGGACTATGGAAAGGTAGATCCCAAGAAAAGGTGAGGCAAGCACCAGGGAAGGAATGTTGGCTTGCCTAAGACTAGCTTTTATCCACCCAGCACAGTGCCAGGTTGTCCCTGAGTCTGGCAGTGGCCCTACCTGGTCAATGCTGGTGGACAGTCACCCTGTGGGTTTCTCTTCTCGGGTTACTATGCCCAATTTCCTTTTTCTTAGAGATCAAGGCAGGCAGACAACCCCAGACAGTCTGAACCTCTCAGGTTCAGCCATTGAGTTATATGCCAGTCACTGTGACTGTTAGAGGGTGGAGCTAAGGGAGGCGTTGCTTAGCAACAGCATCCGTAGAGAGCTTGAGGGTTCCGTTGAAGAGAGTCCACACAAAGTGAGTGGGTCCACTGGCTCCCACGGAAGCCAATTTATTCTCCAGCCACATTAATAGAGGCATGGCATTTAGAATAAAGGGGAGGACTGTCTACTGGCCTCTCAGCCTGTCAGATGTCATCAGTCGTAATGGACTCTACGGAAGCATGTGATTTCTGAGAGATCTGGCATTCTGGAGTGTGGGCGGAGCAGAATGACCTCAGAAGAGAAGGCTTTCTGAAGAAACTGAGGCTACAGAGCCTGAGTAGGGTGCCATTTGCAAAGCCTGTGAACTCACTGTGCCTAGTTCCAGCGGCCCTAGAGTTGGGAGAACTTACTGCTAATAACAGTATAGCGTCGGACAAGTTACTCAACTCCTGGGAGCCGCATTTCCTTCAGTTTTAGAAGAGATTTCACATGCGGTTTCTGAGGCCTCCCCTTGACTGGGGGCCTAACTTTCTACATACTCTTTATTAACTCATAACTAATTCAGGCGTGGAACTGTGACCAAAGCTAGACTGGTGCTGTCTAGCCTGCCCCCCACCCCCTTTTTAAAGATTTGTTTTTATGTGTGCCACACGTGTGCCTGTTGTCCTTGGAGTCCAGAAGAGGGCATCGGATCTGGAGTTACAAAAGATTGTAAGTCACCATGTGTGTGCTGCGATTTACAATTGTTTGTAACTCCAGATCTGATGCCCTCTTCTGGACTCCAAGGGCGACAGGCACACGTGTGACACACATATATACACAAATGCAAACACTCATACACATAAAAACAGCAGTGGGACGAGAACGGCCTATGGGAAGTGCGAGCAAGTCTCTCCAAAATATAAAAGCACTTTTTGCACTGAGCAAACAGAATGATTCAAGTCTCTTCTTTAGATGGCCTCATCGGGTTAAGGACCAAGTCAAAGAGGTGAGTCCTACTCTTATTCCTTCGCCATTTTTTTAAAAATAGTGTTGGCATAACTGGTTGCTTAGTTGTAAATCTTCTCAGATCCTTTTAGAAAGATGACAGGACCCAAGTAATGAATAACTGGAGGGTGTTTTATGGTCTAGCCTCTGCTCTTATGGATTAGAGGTCTCTGGGGTTCTTTATCCGCACTTTAGAGACAGAGAGCTCTGTAGATCAGTGTCTATTAGGGGTCGAGCTTTGAGTAATTACCCCAACTGCAACTCCATGTTACAGATAAGCAAATGGGGCGTCAAGGGGAAGAGCGGATTTATCCAGTTCTTACTCAGATCCAGCTGCCTTTGCTCCTAACCTTTACCCTAGTCCTAAACGTCCTCCTCTCTAGCTAGCTGTGGAACTTAGTGTGGGCTAGTTTGTTTTTATTTTGTTGTTGTTGTTTGGTTGGTTGGGTTTTTTGTTTGTGTGTGTGATACCAGGTCTTTCTATGTAGCCTGGGCTGTCTGAAACTTTTGCTATGTGGACCAGGCTGGCCTGGAATTCACCTGCCTCTGCCTTCCGAGTACAGAATCTACTATGCCTGGCTAAAAAATATGGAACATTTCATGGATTTGAGTGTCATTCTTGCTCAAGGCCTGTGTACTCTCTGGGTTGTTCCAATTTTAGTGTATGTGCTGCCAATGGGAACATTACTGGCTAATTCATTGTCATCTTGATACAAGCTAGAGTTATCTAGGGAAAGGAACTGCAACTGAGAAGATGCCTGCGTCAGATTGGCCTATAGGCAAGTCTATTGGGGCTTTTTCTTGATTAATGATTCATGTGGGTATTGCCACCCCTGGACAGGTGATCCTGAGTTGTATAAGAAATAATTGATGGGGAGCAGGCCAGCAAGCAGCATTCCCCCACAGTCTCTGCTTCAGTTCCTGCCTTAGGTTCCTGTCCTGACTTTCCTAGGTGATGGACTACAAGCTGTAAGATTAAATAGACCCTTTCCTTCCCAACTTGCTCTTGGTCATGGTATTTTATCACAGCTAAAGAAATATGTTATGTAGCTGGAGAGTATTTTGCTATAAGAAGAAATGGAATATTTTAGAATATTATTTTAAGGTGTGTTACTTTTGTTTATGTTGCATTTGTTTAACTCTGTGGAGCTGTGTTACTGTGCCTGTGTAAAACACCTGATAGTCTAATTAAAGAGCTGAATGGCCAGTAGCAAAGCAGAAGAAAGGATAGGTGGGGCTGGCAGGCAGAGAGAATATATAGAAGGAGAAATTTTGGAAAAAAAAGAAGTAGCCAGAGAAGGAGGAGGACTCCAGGGGCCAGCCATTCAGCTACACAGCAAGCTACAGAGTAAGAGTAAGATTTACAGAAGTAAGAGAATGGGAAAAGCTCAGAGGTAAAAGGTAGATGGGATAATTTAAGTTAAGGAAAGCTGGCAAGAAACAAGCCAAGCTAAGGCTGGGCATTTATAAATAAGAATAAGCCTCCATGTGATTTATTTGGGAGCTGTGTGGTGGGCCCCATAAAAGAGCAAAAACAAACAACAATGTTTTGGCATCCAATGTCGGGCTAGAGTAAAAGAAAACCCATCAACAATGGAACCTGATACATGCTCTGGCATAGGTGAAGTCGAATAATATGCTAAGTTAAAAAACAAAAGCCAGACAAAAAAGTTCAAAGATTATGTGATTCTATTTATATTTTACTGTTACATTCTATAACAGTAAACTCATCAGCAGAAAGTGATGGGTTGCTCATCACTGGGAGCTTTGGAGAGATGATGTATGGCTGACACTAGGATGAGGTTTCACCATGAAATGATGCCAGTGTTCTAAAATTGTGTTGATAGTTGATATATTGGTTTCATAAAGCTGATGCAGTTAAGCCGCCATATACTTGTCTATGGTTCTGGAGGTCGGAAGTTAGCAATGGCTCCAGCAAGGCTGTTCTGGCTCCAGCCTGTGGACCTCCTGTAGGTTCTGGGCTCCCTGCATCTTTTACCTTGTCATCTCTATCTTCAAAGCCAGCAGTGTGGTGTCTTCATCTGTCTGTGACATAGACACTGACTCGACATGTATCTTTCAATTTAAGGAGCCTTGTGTGGAACTCACCCCCCAAGGATCTAGGAAAATCTCTGTATCAGATGATCAGCAACTTCCCCTGAACGCGTCACCTAAAGAGCAGCCTGTCATCCCTCCTCCTCCTTACCTGCTCCTGTGGCTGTGGAGTGGGAACCTCTGAGATGAGCTGTTTCTGGGGGCTCTCTGCCATTCTGGTCCTTTGCATAACCACGGACAGAACACGGAGTCTTTGAAAGTCCAGATCATCATTTTCTGATAAGTGGTACATGTAATCTAGCTCTCCCCACACTAACTTCTGAGCTGTGGCATGAAGCTGGTAATAGAACTTGCTCCCTGAAGTTTAATTGAAATAATTCAAGTGAAGCTTGTAGCACACAGAAAATACTCAATAATGGTTTATTCTGCACCTGATGATGGTAATATCCTGGGTCACAGTTTCTTCTTCTGAGGAATGGGACAATGACTCCTGCTTGTAGTCTCATGGGGTTATTTTCGAAGCTCTAACAAGCTAATAGCCTGGAATGTGTTCTGAGCGGGAACAAAAGCTGGGCAAGTTCAGGAGGTGATTGTGATTCTTTTCAAGGGATATTTAGCTCCCTGCAGATTCCAAATTATGCAGGCTCAGAGGAGCCCAGCATTGCTACAGAGGATCAGCTCTCCCCTGCCGCCAGGCTCATTTAGGTGCCCCTCCCCTCTCTGGACACACTGGGCAGCTATTGGTGGATAACTCGGATGCCCAGCTGCCTCCAAACCAGATGACACTGCAAACAAAGCCCTGGAGGGACTAGATCCCAGCAGCTCCAGGGTTTGTCCTTCTGGTCCCTGCAGGTGGGTTGGGTTGGGGACAGTCTGGTATGGAGTGGTAACTCTCCTTATGTTTAAAAAGACTCAAGTACTTGGTAATCTTTTCCACTAAGTCTCAGTGTGAAGTTTTTCGGAAAGGTGTACAAAGCTTGAGGGGGCTGCTTGCAATGGACTGGGGTGTTTACTCAAACTTCCATTGAAAGTTAGTCAATGCAGATTAAAGTTAGGGTACAGGCTAAGTGTGATGGGAGGCTAAAGTTAGTTAATTTAGGCCAAGCATTTCTCCCCAAAAGCAACCCAGTATAGAAGAAGGCCTGAGTTCGGTTGCAACTGGATTTAGACTACCTACACATTCTTCCTGGATGAGGAGGAGTAACCTATTTAGTCTAATATGACAATAGAAACAAATTAGACTGAAGTTTCTCCTAAGAAGCCCTGATGCCTCCAGCAGATGAGCTGTTTCTGGGGGCTCTGGCATTCTAGCACTTTGCATAACTACAAGCGGAAAGGGCTCCTTGATAACTCTCTGTTGCCAGCATCTAGACTCTGTCCTCAAATTTAATAGCCTCTCCTGCACCAGGCTCTTTTAACACACAATCTTGTTTATTTCTCAGAGCCTGCTTTGAAGGTAGTTATTCTCATCATCCTGTTATGGATGAGGAACCCCTTTGATTTCAGCTGGATATGATGTTAGCCCCAGGACTACTGGCTCATTGGTTGACTCACTCAGCATACACGCGCGCGCGCACACACACACACACACACACACACACACACACACACACACACACACACACACATTCCCGTGCAAGGCACTAAGACATACATGAATAAAGTTAACCTAGCCCCTTCCTGGTGGTAGATATTAATTGAAACCCTACAAAAGTATGTCAAACTGCACCTTTGAAAGAGACTAATGCTGGGTAGAAGTTCTGGGTCTAAAGAAAGAGCCCACTTCAATGGAAGTGTTTAGACAAAGTAAACTTTGCTCTTGACTGAGAGGCTGTGCTTGGCGGGATCCAGCACACAGAGAAAGTGCATTTGGTTTTTATTCTAACTCAGGTGGTGACCATGCCGTTTCCCATTTGGCTGGGGTTTGACCTCACAGTCTTATTTATTGGCTAGTCTTAAAAGAATTGGCACACAGGAAATGAAGGAGGAAGGAGAAAGGGGTCACTGCACCAGGCTGGCTAATTATGGAATGCAGCAGGAGCCAAAGAAATGTTTTACCTGGGTGGTGTGTGTGTGTGTGTGTGTGTGTGTGTGTGTGTGTGTGTGTGTGTAAAACATTTACATAAAAGCCTTAAGAGGTAGGGGAGAGATAAAAAGATACTAATTCCTTGCCCTAAACACAAGTTTTATAGTATCTGATAGGAAAGACTCGTATTTGATATTTCTTACACTAAGGAGAGATGTGTTATGGTGGAATTAGGAGGACATGATGAGGCAGAGTTTTTGAGACATGAGCAGAAAGTAATGTGGTCAAGGATTTGATCAGTGGCTGAAGCTCAGGAACTTTACAGAAAGGTGTAAGAAAGACTGGCCTGGTCAGTAGCAATGGGGCCATTCTACTCTTGGCCTCTGTGAATTTGATACTTTTCAAAGATTTCACATGTAAGGGTCATATAGCGCACACCTGCCTCTAACTTGTTACACAGAGCATAGTGTCTGCAGGCTCAGCCACCGCTGCTGCAAGTGGCAGGCTTTTCGGAGGCTGGAGAGTATTTCGCTGCGTTTACGTAGCACACTTTCTGTGTCTGAGTTATTGTGAATGTGGCTACAGTGAGCACGGGAGTGCAGGTCTCTTTGAGACACGTCGGATGCACACCAGAGGTAAGGTTGCTGGGTCATATGTTCTATTTTTAAATCTTTGAGGGCTCTCCCTATTGTTTTCCACAATCAGTACAAGAGCTAGTTTTATGTCAACTTGACACAAGCTAGAGTCTTCTGAGAGAAGGGAGTATAATTTAGAAAATACCTCCTTCAGACTGGACTGCAGGCAAGACTGTAGAGCATTTTCTTAATTAGTCATGGATGGGGGAGGATCCAGTCCACTGTGGATGGGGCCACCTCTGGGATGGTGGTCCTGAATTCTATAAGAAAGCAGGCAGAGCAAGGTAGGGGGAGCAAGCCAGTAAGCAGCACCCCTCTATGGCCTCTGCATCAAGGCGTGCGCCACCACCGCCCGGCTGGGTCCATTTTTAAACTGGGTTATTTGATGTTTCTCTGTATCTGTAGGAGCCCCCAACACCAACTCTTTATCAGATAAGCAGCTTGCACATATTTTATCCAGCTTTGTAATTTTGTCACTTTTTCCCACTGCTGTACAAAGATTTTTAGTTTATTGTAGTCAGTTTTGTTCAGCTTTGATTTTCTTACCTATGCTTCTGGTCATCAGTCAAGGCTAATTCAGGCCCTTCCTTCACTTTCTTCCAAGAGTTTTCAAGCTTCAGGTCTTGCACATAAGTCTGTAACACATTCTTTACTAGCTGTTGGCATCAGATAATGTGAGCTCAAGGTCCAATTTCATACCTTTGCATGTTGATATCCAGTTTTCCATGCACAATTTTTTGAGGACCATTCTCCCCTTGTGTATTCCTGGTACCTGTATTAAGTCAGGGTTTTCTAAAGAAACAGAACTGGTAGGATGAACAACAGTCCACAAGGCTGGGTATCTACGCCATCCCAACCTTGCCCTGAAGGCCTGGAGGATTCCTGGAGACCTGCTGGTCTCCATCTAAGTTAGAAGGCAGAAGAAGTTGCTTCTAATGTTGGTGAAGAAATGCCACAGTGACAGGGTTATTGGACTTGCCAGCAATAGTGAGGGCAAGCAGGCGAAACCCAGCTTTCTTCTTCCTTGTCTTTTTATTCTTGCTGCCTCCAGAAGGTGCCACCCATATTCAGGGCAGGTCTTCATGCTTCAAAGAATCTGTTCAAGACAATCCCTCACAGGAGTGCCTGGTAGCTTGTGTTTTCATTGATTCTCGAGGCAGCCAAGCGTATGCCAAGCTTAGCTGTCACAATACGGTTGTAAAGTTTAACAACCTGTGGGTTCCTTTATAGCTCCCTGTGCTGTTCAATTGTGCCATGTATCTATTTATGCCAGTTCCGGGCTTTTGTGCCTTTTCTTTTTCTTTATTTTTATCTTTGCAGGTTTTTGTTTTGTATTGTCTTTTTAAACAGACTCAGCTGGCCGTGTTCTCTTGTCTCCACCCCCGAAGGCTGGGATTACAAACATGCATCATGCCCTGCTTTTAGCCTGGTTTGATTGCTATCGCTGTGTGCTATTGTTTGCAATCAGAATGTGTGATGTTATAGCTTTCTTTTCACTCTAGATTGCGTTGGCTATTCGGAGTCCTTTCTAGTTCCCTGTGAATTTTAGGAATGCATTTTCTGTTCCTGTGATATGGAGCACTTGGAATTTGCATGTTGTCTTTAGTAATATGGACATTTTAACAACACGAATTCAGATCTTTCTCCTTGATTAAATTAATTCCTAAGTATTTTATTCCTTGGGATATGGTTGGGACCGTTTTCTTAATTTCTTGTTAGATAGTTTGTTGCTGGTGTACAGAAATGCAGCTGAGTCTTCCTTGAGTTACTGTATTAATGTTAGTAGCTTGAGTAGGGTGTTTAATTAGTGGAAGAGCACACCATCTACAGAGAGAGATGTGTCCACTCCTTTTGGACCTGGGTGTCTTGTCACACTTGGCGAATTGTCTGGTTGGAACTCCCACTCCTGTGCTGAGTGGAAGTGAAGAGTGTCGCCTGGTTCTTCTTCACCTGAGAGATGCCTACACTGTTCACCATTGAGCACAGACTTAGCTGTGGAGTGTCACATGTGGCCTTTCTCATGTTGAGTTACATTCTTCCTACACTTCTTTTGTTCAGAAATGTTTCTTCCTTTGTTTTGAGACAATGTCTTGATATAAAGCTCAAGATGGCCTCAAACTCCTGGTTTTCCTCTCCACCACTGGAATTAGACACGTAGCATCATACCCAGCTAAGAAATATTTAAATTTTTAATTTATTATTTTAAGGATCTATTTATTTATTGTGTGTGCACATGGTGCAAGCACGTGCACACACACATGTGAGTTAAAGCGCCCTTGGAGGCTAGGGGAAGGAAGGCATCAAATACTCAGGAGCTGGAGTTAGACGTGGTTGTGAGCCATCTGATGTAGGTGGTGGGAACAAACTCCAGTCCCCTCAAGAGCAGCAAGCACTCTTAACAGCTGAGCCATCTTTTTTTCCTTGAGTATTTCTAGTTCTAAAAGAATATGAAGTTTTGTTCAATATTTTGTTATAGAAAAGTGATCATATGATATTTGTTCTTCATTGAAGTATTCCATATGTACTGGTTTACACATATTGAACAATTCTTACATCCCTTGCATAAATTCCACTTTATTATTGTAGATCCAAAGATCCATAGACTCCTGTGGTGAAATCGGGTTTGTACATCAGCACCCAGGGCCAATCCGACCATGAAGACTTTGACCTCATCATGTAAATCAACACGCTGATGTGTTCTATGGACTACTGGGAGCTGATACAAATGGGAGGTGGGCTCTGGCTGAAGGTACTGGTCCTCAAGGACACACCCTTGCCCCTGTCCCCTTTGTTCTGTCTACCACATGCTCCTTCTCATGACATTTTGACTCTCCAGAGGCCTAGAGGCAATGAGCCAAGTGACCATGGACCAAAGCCTTTGAAACTGTGAACCAAAATGAAATGTTCTTTCTTCTTTATGTTGTTTCTCTTTGGCATTTTGTCATAGTAATGGAAAGCCAACTAACCAATGATGGTATAGGTCTCTTCTAATGTGATGTCAAATTAGGTACATGAGCAGTTTGTTTTGCATCTGTGTGCATGTGTGGTGTGTATGTATATGCTTTTTCATACTTATATGGGGTACATGTGCATGTATGTGCATGTAGAGGCCTACAGTTAACATCAGCTATCTTCCTTGACTGCTCTCCATTTTATTCAACTGAAGCAAGGCCTCTTCTCTCTGACCCCAGAGCTCAAGGATTCTGGCTGGTTTAGCTAGTGAGTTAGTTCTGGGAATCTCTGTGTGCTGGAATTACAGGTACTCTCATACCTGCCTGGCTTTTATATGGGTTCTGGGGATCCAAACTCTGGTCTTCCCACTTGAGCAGTGAGCATTTTCTCCACTGAGACACCCCCCCGGTCCGGCACACTTGTGTTTTTTATTGGACATCTTTCTGTTTGTCAGGCATATTGGGCTGCAGGTTTCTTCCCTCCTCCTCCTCCTCCTCCTCCTCCTCCTTCTCCTCCTCCTCCTCCTCCTCTTCCCCACCCCCATCCCTACCTCCTTTTCTCTTTGCTTATTTTCTGCTTTATCTTCACCTGGGTATGTCATGGGGATAGCTGACCTGTTCCCTCCTCTCAGAAGTTTTGGAAGAGTCTTACTTTGCTCATACATTGTTTATCCAGCTGTATTCTCTTGTCGTCATTAGGATGATTATTCTGAATTCTTTCTGAGTTAGCTCAAAAGTTCCTCTTTCTGTGGGGTTGGTTACTGGCGCTTTCTCGGTTTGCTTCTGTGGTACTGTCTTGGCCACGGTTTTCATGATCTGTGTAGCCTTGTGCTGGTGTTTGGGTATCTGAGGAAGAAATACCTCTCCAGTCTTTCAATCTGGCTTCAGAAGGTAAAAGCCGTCCTCGGTCAGGCCCTTGGGTCAACAGCACTGCCTCTGGGGACGTGGCTCTTGTGGCTGGGGACGTGGCTCTTGTGGCTGGGGACAACTGGGTCCTCAATTGAAGACTATTGTCACAGTCTTCAGTGGATGCAGATCCTGTCTGGTCCCTCCCAAACTCTGAGTCAAAATTAGCCTTACATTAATTATTGTCTGTCTTTTCTAATGGTAACACGAGGCCGACAGGTATAATATTTGGATGAGGGGCTCTGTATTTCATTTTACTCTGGCTTGTATAAAATACATAGCCAACCCTGTGCTTGAGGCAAGAGCACGTGTCCTTAGTCCCCACCTGAAAGTCCAGGCTGTTTCCAACCAACTCCTCTAGAGCAAGTGGTCCAAGGTCCAGGAACAAGAGGAGTCACTGCCCAGGACTTGCAAACTGTAGACAGCCTTGGAGTTCAGTCATAGAAACAGCCCTGGGAACGGAGGAAAACCAGGGCCAATTTCAATCGCTTTCTGGATCTCACTTTTATTACCTGAGAAACAGAGGGATTATGATATATGATTTCTGTGGTCCTCTCTGGCCCTAGCATTTATAACATCTTTACAGTTCTCTTGCTGTCTTTATTCCAGTTCCCATGGCTCCTATTGTGTGGGGCTGGCCGGGGCTGGCCATGCTGGGCACTGAGAACTGCTGGGATGTGGAGATGCTGGACTGGAGCAGCTTAGGCACCTCTGCTTATCTCTCCTGTTATGAAGCTCATGAAGGGAAAATCGACCCCTCCCCCTCCCCCCAAACCACAAGTCTATCCAAAGTTTGTTCACCCAGGCCCCCTGACTAGAAACACCAGGGATTGCTGGGGACTGTTCCTGCTGGCCTAGAAGCTATCTGATCCTCTCTTTCCAGAGTCGGGATAGTTTAATGAATGAAATAAATGCAATCGTGTGCAAGCACCACATTAAAAAAAATGTTGTGTTTGTGTGCAATGTGGTATGTGAACATGCACACATGTGCCTGTGGGTACAAGTGTGAATGGCAGCCAGGGGTAACATCAGGGTATCTCTCTTCAGTCTCTCTCCACCTTTGGTCTTTGAGACAGGGTCTCTCACTGAACCCAAAGCTCATTGTTTAGACTGGGCTGGTGGCCAATGAGCTTCAAGGATCTGCCTATTTTGGCCTTGCAGCACTGAGGTCACAGATGTGTGCTGTCACACCTAGCTCTCAGTCCTCATGCTTGTCTCAAAGACTCATCACCAGCTAAGCCATCTACACCCCATTGGCACTGCACGTTGGGGTGACTTGCTATGCAGCCTCAGTGACTGAAGGACATCGCTATCATTGTCCTGTAATTCATTAGTGAACTGAGGCATGATGATGCTGGCATGTCACTCAAGGTAATTCGTTAGCATGTGACAGCATTTGGACTTAGATCCTGTATGAACCGTCGCAGCATGAATCTTAAGGTCTTATTAATAAAAACAAACCCCAGAGACAGATATTGGGGTGAACGCTGAAAGATCAGAGAAGCAGAACAAGACACAGCCAACCTCACCTCACCAACTTCTCAGCTGATCTTGTTTCTTCAAACTGGAAGCCTCTGTGTCCTCATCCAAATGGATCTCAGCTACACTGCTGCTAAAAGCTAAAAGCTTTAAAAAGCTTTAAAAGGTTCCTGGTCCTCACGCCTTATATACCTTTCTGCTTTTTGCCATCACTTCCTGGGATTGAAGGTGTGTGTCATCATGCCTGGCTGTTTCCAGTGTGGCTTTGAACTCTCTGCTTCCTAAATGCTAGGATTAAAGGCATGTGCTACCATTGCCTAAACCTATGTTTAATAAAATGGCTGTTCTGTTCTCTGACCCCCAGATAAGTTTATTGGGGTGCACAATATATCAACCACAAACCTTCCATATAACTGTGATTCCAAGAAAGTCCAGCCCCCATTTGAGAAAGCCTGGTTCTCAGAAAGGGACCCCAATGCTCAGAGATGCTCAGAGATGTGCTCTGATGCCATTTAACCTGGCTGTCTTAGGCATGTTACAAACTCCAGTTTCTCCATCTTTAAAGCGGATGAGAGTTGCTAGTTAAGGGAACTTGCAATAGTTTATCCAGTAGGGGGTGTGGATTGAGCCCGGAGGAGATGGAATTCATGGGTGGAAAACAGTTGACTTGGGGACACCTGCTTGTGAAGGCAAGCCCCACAAAGGATGAGAAGGGAAACGACAGGAACGGGCTGACATTTCAGAGGACTACCCAGTAGAGTTAAGAGTCTATTGACTGTGAATTGGGTGTGTGATGTACTGGACGAAGCTTGGTCAGCAAGGGCAGGGAGGGGCTTAATCAGCATGTCCAGGCTGAACTGGTATCAGAGTCTTAGTAAATATGCAAAGAGGCCAGGTGTTCTTGGAGGTCCTAACATTCTGGACTCCTGGTGTCCCCCTCTTCTGGTCACATGGCACGGTGTACCTGGTGCTCTGGTGTCTTAGGCTAGCTTTCCTTCTTGGTGCTTGCTCGTCAGGGAAGAATTTCTGAACTCTTGGTGATCCAGACACGTGGTCACAGAGGGCTATTCTGCCCTAATTTGGTGCAAATTTCTTACAAGGACATGCCTCTAGAGCTGGACACCTTTAAAAAACCGAGAATGATGTGTTATGAGCTGGGGGCAGGAAAACGGCTGTCCCCTTGGCAGCCCTGGAGGAGGTGTCCCTCTCCCAAAGCTGTGTCATCCCTTGGCTGGAAGCCATCTGCTGGCTGCCTGTCCGACTTCCTGCCTTCCTGTCTGGTCCCTGCGGGGATTGCTATTTGTAAACATCAAGTCCAAGCAGGCTGAGAACTAGGCTTCACCACCCCCACCCTGAGGGGACAGCTCTTCCCATAAGTGGGGCAGAGCAAGAACTGGTAGCTGGAGATCCCCTGGTCATCAATAGAACATTCGGGAATAGAGTCTCATTTCACTTCATTTAATGATCACCATTAAGACAAATATTGCATAAATTCTCACATATGTAGGGTCTAGGTTTAAGTGTGTGTGTACATGTGAATCCCATGGAAATAGAAAGGGGGCTAGGAAGAAGGGGTCTAACTTACCGGAGGAGTGGGGCTGGGAATGAATAATGGAATATTTACGTCAGGGAAACAGAAGGAAGAACTATCTGGGGCAGGGGCAGCAAGGAAGGGAGCGTGGGAATGGGCACCCTGAATGTGGGTGGCACCCCCCCCCCCCCGTGGGCTGGGGTCCTGAACTGAGTAAGAGGGAAAAGAGGAGAACCTGGGTAAGTACCAGAACTCACTTTCTCTGCTTCCTGACTGTGAAGTGAGCATGACCAGCCACCTCAGGTTCCTGCTGCCTGGCTTCCAGCCACACTGCACTGTATGCCTTCCTAGAGGAGGGACCATAACTGCTCTTCTTCCCTTCAGTTTCTTTTATCAGATATTTTATAATAACAATGAGAAAAGTAATGGAAACAGACACACACACACACACACACACACACACAAACATCACAGTAAAGTTCATTTTGGGTATGCTAAACAAAAGAAAAATAAATTCTTTCCCATTATAAAAGTAATCTATATCTCCAGGAAATAATAGAAAAATACAGATAACACAAGTGTTTAATCTAAAGATAATTGGGTTAACTTGTTTATAAAATCCTTTTTAGACTATTCTCTGTGTGTAGTCATAAAACTGCCTGCATTGATACAGCTCATTCTATAGCTGCCCTCCTCCTCTCCCTCCTTATCTTCTTCTCCTCCTCCCCGTTGCCCTACAGACAGACAGACAGACAGACACACACACACACACACTTTCCATGTCAGCTCCCATGGATCTTCTTTCTATGTGGTCTACACAGCAGACACTCACTTTCTGTTCTTTCCCGTTATTGCTGACAAATCTCAATCATTCATAGCTTTCCATTTTTGCCTGATTATTTTCAGTTCCATCATTAGAAGGATTCACTGCTGTCAGAAACAGCACAGGTGATGCAGTCATCTCTGCAAATTGCAGGTGGTCCTCCAGTGCGTTCCTATCACAAGGACCACATTTCCCCAGCCCTCTTCCTCTGCATTCTCACTGGGTTGGTGGATGAAAACGTTAGTTCAGTTGTTTAAAATTTTCTCTCAGCAGAGGGCTTTTGCCTTTGTCCACTGTCCAGACTCACTCCACTGCTGTGTGACCTGGGCTGTGCTCGGCTCTGGGGAGTTTTTGTTTTGTTTGCTGCTTCCATGGTGTGTGTGTGTGTGTGTGTGTGTGTGTGTGTGTGTGTGTGTGTGTGTGTTTGCTGCCGGGGCCAAGAGAATTATAGAACATTAACACTATTTAAAAGACTTTAGAGATATACTTATACATCTATACTATATTGTCATTTAAAGGAGGGGAAACTGAGGCAAGGAAGATGTGAGGACACTTTCCCACAGTCACACAGGAAAGCGCATTCAGGGTGCAATCACAGCATTGAAGGTGGGGGTTCTGGGCTTTCTGATGGTTTTGATTTTTGAGGTGCTGGGGACTCAACCCAGGGCCTTCCTTGTACATGCCACACAATCATGGTATCACCAAGCTTCATCCCCATGATCCTTACCTAGCTTCAGAGTACCTTTTGGCCAAGTTCAACACCAATGAGTATACAGCCTTTTGGTGCTGTGATTCAGGGGAGATTCTACTGAGCGCACAGTAAGTGTTTTAAACACATTTGTGGAATGAATGTTTGTGCATAAACAGATCAGAGGCAAAAAAAAGTACATCTTGTCAAAAAGTGCTCTGGATCCTGGGAAGGCAGACTTCTGTCAGGTGCCTATTTGGGGGAAAATTGCCTTTCTAATTTTTTAAATTAAAACAGGAAAATTAATGAGCCGTTGGAACTGTTGGAACAGGCGGCTAGAGCTCCAGGGCTGAGACAGGCGTGTTGGGAACTGTCAGCCTGGGGGAATTCCCCAGGAGCTGTTCCTCCTCCAGGAGATGGGCAGATAAACTGACTGGGAGGAGAGCTTTGTTTCTTTCGCATTCCTGGATGAAGGAGGCCTGGCTGGGTCTCTAGTGGTTTCTAGAGAGCTTCTCAGGCATTGCCTTGACTCCCTCAGTGCCCATCACTCTCCTGTTCCTTGGTCCCCAAAGACCTTTTACAGCTTTGATCTCTAGAAGAGCGTGAGTGCTTTGGGCCTTTCCTGACTCCATAGGTGGCTGAGCGAATGGAAGCGGGGCCTATCCTGCCTCTGTCAATCATTGTGCTTTCATGCTAGCATCACTGTTGCCTGGATGCTAATGGTAGCATTTGTGTGTGTGTGTGTGTGTGTGTGTGTGTGTGTGTGTGTGTGTGTGTGTGTGTGTAGCAAGCACTTTGGCCACTTAACCATGTCATCAGCCCTGCAGCAGCTTTTGTTTCTTCTGTTATCACTTGGCCCCTCCCAGTCTGTGTCCCATGCTGATGGGACACATCCACACAGACCCCATCATTTCTTCTTTTCGGTCCTCTTCCTCAAAGCTTCCCAGGTTCCCAGACAAGAGATCAAAATCCCTCTCCACCTTGGCCAGGTCTCATGGCCTGGCACCTGGTTGCCTGTGCTCCACTTCAGCCACGTTCACCTTTCTGAACCAGGTGTGTGCCAATGAGAAAGTGTTTTCCCATCTTTGGACCTCAGTTTCCTCATCTGAAAAGCAGACACCATCACCCCGGCATCCTGTATCTAATGAGACTCTCAGCTACTCCTCAGTTACTCTCAACTCTCAGGTTCTCTTCCTCCAAAGATGAACAAATTCCAAACATCTTGATTCACAAGGAACCTTTTCTTCTGTGACAGAACAGCCTGATTTTACTTTAAGTTCCCCAAGGAAACCTTTCCTCTCCCCTTCTTTTCTGCTGTCTTAGCCTAGGTCGACCTGCCCAGCTAGAGAGGATGTTCTTCTGAACCCTCTCATTAGTGGGCTTGTGCTGTCATATCCATTGCTGGTGGGCAATTTGGCTTCAGAATGTGAAGCCTCCTGTCTGAACTCAGCCATCTGTTCCCCTAGGGAAAAATAGCACATGCCTATGAATGACGTACTTTCTTATAAGGAGCCCTCCTTCGGCTCCATTCCAGGAATCGAGTTTTCCAGGAAGCAAGGACCTGGCCCCAGTGGTTGCTTTATTGAAGGATGTTCTTGGGAACCCATCAGTCATTTTCTGGTCACATTTTCATTGATAGGCACAGAGGACAGGAAAAATAATGGGTGTATGTACAAAGGACAGTCCGCTGGGACCAAATGGAGGTATTCACCACCAGAATGGGAGCATTCATATGATAAAGGAAATCTGTGGCCACCTGCTGAGCCTCAGAAATTGGCATCTTCTCTGAGGGCCCAGGTGGTCAGGAAGAGGTGAGGGCTTGGTGTAGCCAGCACACCAATTAGGTTAGAAGGAATTACTGGCACACTATACCTCCATTCCCATATACTTTGTCTCACTGAACTGAAAAGACACCTGAGCTCCATTGGTAATGAAGATCCAGGCCAATTGCATTTCCACAGGGCACTCCTGGAGTGGGGATTGTCAACATGGGTAAAAAGACTCAAGTCATACAGGACTTCAGCTGTCTGTGAAACACTCTTCACAAACACCAACTCTTGTTTGCTTGCTCAGCCCTAGGAGGTTGGGGGAAACTGAGTCTTAGAGAGGGTCATTGAGTTGATCATTCAAGTAGAAGGTGGTTCAACCCACACAGCAATGCTTTTATCATTGTGAGTTCAGAGTTCTCTCCAATACAAAACATTTTTCTTTCTTTTTTTCACCCTCCAAGGAACACGGGACTGAAAACACAGGGTAAGGGCTCCAAAATGCTGCTGCTGGCTGAGAGAATAATTTAAGTTCCAGCTGCAAGCTGGCATCCAAACACAACTACCCCCTGAACTTCCCAGGCCAGGCCAGTCACACACCCTGCTGTCCCTGGCCTCTTTCTGGCAGCAGCAAATGATGGAGGCCAAGGGCAAGGCTGTTAGCAGCAGGCAGAATGTGGCTGTGTGTTCACCACCATCCAGCCTGAGTGAGTTATCCACCCCTCCTGGAGATGACTTCCGGGAGGGAAGGAACTGGAGGCAGTGGCTACTCACTTTCTCGCTGACTGCAGAGAGGCTAAATGTTCCAGAACTGGAAAACTACCAAGCTACTAAACCCCTTCCCAGGCAGGTACCTCAGGGAGTCCTTCCTCAGGATGTCTTCCTTACTCAGGTCCTGCTGTCAAGAGAGTGAAACAACCATGAGAAATGTTTATTTCTCTCTCATTTCCTCCCTCATTCTATCACTCCACATTTAATAAGTACACAGAGAGAACCCATTCTGCTGTGCCCTGGGCCTGTTGAAGCACCAGTATACACAAACCACCCTGCTCAGCCACTGGGGTAGAGGAGGTGTGCACCTCAGTGAGTGTGAGATTTCCTATGTGACATTTCACTTTGGGTGTGAGTTGGGCTGGACTATGCTCTGTGGTTAGACATTATTCTGGATGTTTTTGTGGGAGTGAGAGTGTTTTTTTTTGGGGGGGGGGGGGGAGGATAAGATTAACATTTAAACTAAAATTTTTTGAGTGGAGTGGGTTGCCTGACTGACCCATAGTGAGAATGGTCATAACCACTTGAAGGTCCTATACCAACGCAAGAATGGCCTCCCCCAATCAAAAAGGAATTGTGCAGCAAATGCCATCTGACTTGAAATGTAGCAGCATCTCTGCACCAGGGTTCCAGATAACCAGCTGACCTTGCAGATCTGGGACTTGCCAGCCTCAATAACACACAAGTCAATTCTTTAACTAAATAAATTTTTTTACACATATGTATGGATTTAAAACAAAATAAAACAAAACAAAACAAAACAAAACAGGGTTTCACTATGATGCTCTGGCTGCCTGGAACTCATTATGTTGACTAGGCTGGCCTTGAACTCACAGAGATCCTCCTGCCTATGTGCTTATGCCTCCCAAGTGCTGGAATTAAAGATGTGTGCCACCAAGCCCAGCTGATTTTATTTCATTTTTTAAAGGAAATTTTGTGTGTGTGTGTGTGTGTGTGTGTGTGTGTGTGTGTGTGTGTATGCTTGCATGGCCAAAAGAGGGTGTTGGATCTCCAGGAACTATAGTTATAGATGGCTGTAAGCATCCCAGCATGGATGTAGGGAGCTGAACCTGCAAGGGTAACACGTGCTCTTAACCACTGAGCTACCTCTTCAGCCCTGGTTCTGGTTCTTTGGCAAATTCTGGTTGATCGACTTTCTAGTCTCACCATACTCTCCACATATGTTTGTAAGTGTAGTGGTATTTTCTCCGCCCATGACCTTGGGCTATCCAGCTTGAAAGAGGTCGTGATTCTTTTCTGTGTACGTGACTCTTTACTTCTTGCCTGTGTACGTGACTTATTGACTTCTTGCCTGGGTATGTGATCTCTTAAAAGGAAAGAGGGAGGGGTCACGCTGCTCTTCTTGGTGTGCTCGGACACCGGACAGCCAGTTGCATTCACTTCTAGGCAGAACAGAGGACGATTTCAGCTGTTTACTCCGTTCTGTATTCGTGAGTGTATTTCCCCAATTTATATCTTAATAAATTCCAGTTACCCATTAAATAGACTCACTTGGATTGATCTTAACAAGTGGCACCCAATGTGGGGCACAAACCCAGGACCCTGAGATTAAGAATCTCATGCTCAGCCAGGCGGTGGTGGCACACACCTTTAATCCCAGCACTCGGGAGGCAGAGCCAGGCGGATCTTTGTGAGTTCGGGCCAGCCTGGTCTACAGAGTGAGATCCAGGAAAGGTGCAAAGCTACACAGAGAAACCCTGTCTCGAAAAACAAAAAAAACAAAAAAAAAAAAAAAAAAAAAAAAGAATCTCATGCTCTATTGATTGAGCTAGCTGGGTTGGTTATAACTTGTATTAGGGTTGGGGGTGGAACAATAAAGTTAGACTCAGGAATCTCTTTTGGGAAAGAAAAAAGTGGGATAGATAGGATATTAAGGTAGATTATTGTATCTACTTGTAAATTAATTTAGCAAACTATCAGCCTTAGATAATTTGCACTGGTATGGATTCTTGTATATTGATACAAATATAATCTGTTTTTCTATTTCTGTTTAAGATAATTTGTATATTGATACAGATTCAAAACTGTAGTCATATTGTACAAATGCTCCTACTTCTGGTTTAAAATATTTTGTATATTATATATATGTAAAATTATATTTGTCATACTGTATATATATTCTACCTCTGTTTAGTATGTTTTGTATATTGATACATATTAAGGATATTGTTGTCATATTGCACTATACATTTTTACCACTGATTAAGATATTTTGTATATTGTCACAAATTCAAGGTCATTGTCCTTATACTGTATATATGTTTACAGATTGTTTATTCTTATATGTGAAACCTTAGTCTTTAAGTTATGCAGGTTGATAAGAATTATAGGTTAATAGTCACCCATGCTTGTCATATTTATAGTCATGTTAGTTAGGTTTTCTAGACAAACAGAAATATATGTCAGATGGATAGGTAATCTTCAAACACTTCATAGACCTAGAGAATATTTATTTAAATTTTTTAATAACCTAGAATTTTGTTGATATGAGAAACAATTGCTCCTGACAGCACTGATCTATTCCCAAGAGGATGTAGGGCATCGATAACACTCGGTATGGAGTTTATCTTCTTTTTGGCAATAAATAGCTTGCTGGGCAAAGAACTGCCCTTGCCTCGGCTGCTGACAGTAAGCACATTGTCCTTTCTGGATAAGCAGGACACAAGGAAAAGCACCTTCTGAACCTTGCCAAGACAAGGTAAGCCAGTCTTTCAAAATTCCAGCTTCTGAAATTGGTCTGTCAGATATTCCAGGCCTTAGCCATAGTGGATGCCCCAGCATTGCAGAGACACACTGGGTGACTGTCCAGGCAGCTAGCGGTCTCTGTCATTTCTTGCATTTCTGGAAGCTGCTTGCTTGCACTTCCTGTTTACTCAGGTACTATTATTTTCCTTCTCAGGTCTTTGATGGGGTTGAAGACTAGATAGTTACAGTTACAATTCTCTCTCCTGGCGATGGTGGCGCATGCCTTTAACTCCAGCTCTCGGGAGGCAGAAGCAGGTGGATCTCTGAGTTTGAGGCCAGCTTGGTCTACAGAGTAAGTTCCAGGAAAGGCACCAAAGCTACACAGAGAAACCCTGTCTCCAAAAACCAAACCGAACCGAACCAATCCAAACCAAACCAAACCAAACCAAACCAACCAACCAAACAAACATTCTCTCGTGTCTTAGCTAAGAGCATATTAGGTACTCGATTCAGATTCTTCAGGATAGGACAGCTTTTGGGTAATCTGTAATTGCCATTTACCTATGGTCTAGACATTTAGTATGTTTCTTGTTGTTGGTTATAGTTCTCCTTTTGTTTATGTCATTGCCCTTCATTTCTCTTGGATAATACTTGATAATTGTTCTTATTGTAAACAGTTTGTGTTAAGTTTAGAACCTTCTTATTTAGACAAAAAGGGGGAGTGTAGGGGTATTTGTTCCCCCTATGACCTTGGGCCATCTAGCCCAGAAGAGGCGGTGCTTCTTGCCTATGTATGTGACCTCTTGACCTCTTGCCTGGGCACGTGACCTCTTAAAAGGAAAGAGGGAGGGGTCCCGCTGCTCTTCTTGGCATGATGGGACACCAGAGGGCCAGGTGCATCCACTCCCAGGCAGAACAGAGGGTGACTTCAGCTCTTTACTTGGTTCTGTATTCATGAGTGTATTTCCCCAATTTATATCTTAATAAATCCCAGTTACCCATTAAACAGACTCACGTGGATTGATCTCAACACTGTGGCATCTGTCTGGGGCCACCGGACTGTCAATGCCAGTCTCTCCCGTTCGTCTTCTCTGTGGCTGTCATCCTTCTACATGGCCCCACCCCTGTGTCCCTCCACTGCTCCTGCACTATCATCACCTTTGGGCTTTTACCATATAATCACTGCACACCGGCCAGCTTTGGTCCTGGCGCTGCTGGCTCTAATTCTATCAGAGTTTGTCCTTGGCAAATCAAAGGGAGTAAGGCAGAAAGGAGAAAGAACCACATTTTCTCTCACTTTCAGTGTCAATCAAGGCTAAATTTACAAACTGAGTGCCATCGCAGAAAGCGTTTCTTCCCAGGCTAGGGGAACATGGTTACTAAATAAATCCATTCTTCAAGAGGCCGTTCAGACCCTTCAGTGATGGAGGTGGGCCAGGCTTCAGCCCATCCACATGGATTATCAATGTCCACCCCCAACCCAGTGGCATTTCAGGGAAGGGTGCCTGTCTGTCTTCTTCAATCTCAGGAGAATGTCCTCCTTTGTCAAAATGCCTCCTGAGAGCTCTTTCGGGCTCCCAGTACTTTGTTCCTTTCTGTTAGAATTCATTCTCACTATACTGAAAATATACAAGTGTTTTTATCTCTGGCTAAGGTTCAAGGATGCCGGTGCGTGCCTCATTCTTCAGGGATCTTCAGAGGGGTCACCAGGCAAGCAGAGCCTCCCTTTTCTGCCTGGTTCCCACACATACTGAGAATCTAAACAAGGAGGCTGCGAGCATCCCACTGATGCTTTTGTTCAGATGAAGGCCAAGTTAGAGAACTTAGCTTTTGCATGGACCAAGTGGTTCTTCTTAGCAAATCCACAATGAGATGGAACCATTTGCTGCATAAGACTACACAGGAGAGGGCATGTGGGGGAGAAGAGCCGGCTGGGGAAGTGGCTGGCTGACTTGTCCGCGAAGGCCACTCTCCTCCAGGCCAAGAGCAGGCTGGCTTCTGCAAACCCATCACTTTCCTTCCCAGGTCTCCTAGACAGGGGCTTGTCCGACAAATCCTTCCTCATCCAGCCACGGGGTGGAGCAGGGTTATTTGATGTGCTGGGATAACACCACCCTCCCATTGCATTTTAGGAAAGAAGAGGGGCTGAGGAGATGGCTTAGTGGGTAAAACACTTAGAGCACACGTATGAGGATCTGAGTTCACATCCCCAGAACCCATGTAAGAGCCAGGCATGTAAAAATGTCTGTCATCCCAGTTCTCCGGTGACAGACCGCTTGACCTGCAGACCCGTCCAGGCCAGCTGGCCTGGCCTATGTAGCAGCAAATATCAAACAAGGTGGAAGATGAGCATTAACACTTGAGGTTATGGTCTGCACCCCCACCCCTGCCCATGCACGTGTGAGCATGAATTCAAACACACACACACACACACACACACACACACACACACACACACACGCCACTTATACACAGAAAACCAGAGTGATGGGACCAGCCCCCTCATTATTTTACACATCAGAAAACCGGGGACTCAGGCCACTTGTCACCTGGGTATTCTGTAACCTTGGTTATGTGACAAATGCCAGTGGTGATACTGTACCAAATACAGTCCCAAAGCAAGAAGAAGAGTCTTTGCCTCCTGCCATTAGCCGATGCTCAGGGAATCCTCAAGCCACCTTGGCATGCTCTGGTGTAGAATCTGGGAGCAGCCTTGGAAGACTCGGCCCCGAGGAAATCTTGGCACAGTACTATAATTGTGGATTCAGGAAACACTGCCCTTGGCTCACTTAATTCTCTCCACATAATTAGAAGAGGGAGAAATGAAATGTCAGGAGGAAATACACATTTAATTCATGTTAAAGAGCCCCGTTCATTTTTTAATGCTGGCCCTTTCTGTTCCTGCTCAGTCCTTGGTCACTGTAAATCAGTTTAAAAAAATGGTTTTAAAGCAGAAAAGGACAAGGAAGTGGCGGAGAAGCCCTTCACATTTAATCTTCCCGTGGCGCCAGTTAGGATTTTAATTTTGAAGCATGGTAAGGAGGCAGAAGTGGCCTTTGGCCCATTGAGAAGCAGAATAATCGTAAATGGTGATAGACTTGGGGGCGGGGATAGGGGCGGGTATGTGAGACTTCCATCACAAACTACCTAAAGAATGAAGATTTCTCTCAGGGCTGCAGGAAGGAACAGGCATTTGCAATTCCTTCTTAAAGGGAATATGAACAAAGCCATTCCAGAGCAAGGGCTTACATGAGCTCTCTTTAAAAATGTAAAGAGGAAGGAAGGAGGAAGGGAGGGAGGGAGGAGGGAGGGGGAGGGAGGGAGGGAGGGAGGGAGGAAGGAGCAGAAAAGTGACTTCATTAATTTTATTTATTTTTTTTTTATTATTATTTTTTTAACCTCGGAGCTGAGGACCGAACCCAGAGCCTTGCACTTGCTTGGCAAGCATTCTACCACTGAACTAAAGCCCCAACCCCGACTTCATTAAATTTTACTCTGGGGAAAAAACGTTGCTCTCTAAGGCTCCTACATCTCTGAGAGCGTCCAGAGCTAAACCTAGAATGGAAGAAACTAGGTGGGATATTTGCGAGTCTTAAGCCACTATGAGATAAATCTGAAGCACTAACACGGGATGAGCTGACCTGGCTCTCCGGGATCGCCGCGGCCGGCTTAATCTGCCCCCTAGCGGACCTGTGTGGTGCTGCAGCTCTGGACTCCCGCCGCCGGAAAGCCGGCCACCTTCAGACAGCGCCGCGTGCTGACGCGGTCCGCGCACAACCTGGCCACCGCTCTCCCCTTGCCTTCGCTCCGCATCCAGCCACCAGCCAAGCCGCAGGCTAGAGGATTGCAGAGACGCCGGGATCTACTCGTGGTGGCACCGAGAGTGGCGCCGGCAGCTCTCCCATCCTGCTGGGGAGAGCCCGCGCATCTCTGAGGCCATCCGCTGCGGTGCAACTTCCCCGGTGGCGAGGCAACTTTGGGCTAACCCGCAGGCTCGCTTCAGGTGGCTGGGTCCTGCGCACCGTGGGGACAGGATGGTTAGGACCAATGGGACCATCAGTTTCTGAGGCAAGCCTCTGGCGCCTCTCCTGCTTCTGGTTCCCCGGAGGCGCTCAGGATGCTCCGAGGGACTGAAAAGTGACAGCTCGGACGACAACGCAGAGCCCTGGAAGCAGCTTTGAGGCCGCTGGGCTGGGGGATTCCTGTGAGAGGTGTCTACCCCACGAGTCTCTCTCATAGCAGCCTTGCGTCGTCCGCGGGGGAGGTGGGGGGCGCTAGGCTCGCAGGCAGGAGTCCCTCCTGGAGCGAGAGGATTCGGGGAGTTCGGGAGCCGAGGCTGAGTGTCTTGGAACAGAAGGAGGCGAAGAAGGATGTGCAGGAGCTGAGTTTTGGGGGGAACCCCAGGAAGACGTACTTGAAGTAAAGCTTACCAAGATAGGGGCTGCCTTGGGTGTCCGTTAGAAGGTGCTGTGCTATGTCCTGAGGGGAAAGGTGTCGATTTGGGGCTTCTTTGGGAGGGGATGCTGGGGAAGGGGGTCCCTGTTATCTGGAAAGCGGTTAATCGCAAGGCTCCTCTCTCCGCAGACCGAGCGGCTGACCCTTTCCTGGGACCCACACTCAAGTGCATCTGCAGAGGTTCAAAAGAGGTACCGCAACCCGGGATTTCTGCAGTGGTGGCTGAGCAGCCCGGTGGCTGGGCTTGTGTCCTGAGACTCAGGTAACTTCAGGTTCCCAGGAAGGGGACAAGGACGTCCCACGCGCGTCCTAAGAGAAGCACAAAGGTCTTCTCACTGCCCTCCTGGTTTGTTTCAGGGCGGGAAGAGGCAGATCAGTGCCGGGGTGCTCCGGTAGACACCTGGACAGCGCATCGGGCCCCGCCCCGCGCGCCACGCTTTAAAGAGCAGCAAGGCCGGGCGCTCCGTCGCGGTCGCCGTCACGGTCATGGAGGGCATGCCCGCAGCCAACTGGAGCATCGAGTTGGACCTCGGGAGTGGAGTGCCGCCTGGGGTGGAGGGGAACCTCACGGCCGGGCCGCCGCGGCGCAACGAGGCCCTGGCACGCGTGGAGGTGGCGGTGCTGTGCCTCATTCTGTTCCTGGCGCTGAGCGGCAACGCGTGCGTGCTGCTGGCGCTGCGCACCACGCGCCACAAGCACTCGCGCCTCTTCTTTTTCATGAAGCACCTGAGCATCGCCGACCTGGTGGTGGCTGTGTTCCAGGTGCTCCCGCAGCTGCTGTGGGACATCACCTTCCGCTTCTATGGGCCCGACCTGCTGTGTCGTCTGGTCAAATACTTGCAGGTGGTGGGCATGTTCGCCTCCACCTACCTGCTGCTGCTCATGTCGCTCGACCGCTGCCTGGCCATCTGCCAGCCGCTGCGCTCGCTGCGCCGCCGAACCGACCGCCTGGCAGTACTGGCGACGTGGCTCGGCTGCCTGGTGGCCAGCGCGCCGCAGGTGCACATTTTCTCGCTGCGCGAAGTGGCGGACGGCGTCTTTGACTGCTGGGCTGAGTTCATCCAGCCCTGGGGACCCAAGGCTTACGTCACGTGGATCACGCTCGCCGTCTACATTGTGCCTGTCATCGTGCTGGCCGCCTGCTATGGCCTCATCAGCTTCAAGATCTGGCAGAACCTGCGACTCAAGACGGCAGCGGCTGCGGCGGAGGCCCAGGGGACTGAAGGATCTGCGGCCGGTGGAGCTGGGCGGGCGGCGCTGGCTCGGGTCAGCAGCGTCAAGCTCATCTCCAAGGCGAAGATCCGCACAGTGAAGATGACCTTTATCATCGTACTGGCCTTCATCGTGTGCTGGACGCCTTTCTTCTTCGTGCAGATGTGGAGCGTCTGGGACGTCAATGCGCCCAAGGAAGGTAGTATGGGTGGAGAGGAAAGAGGAGGGCAGGGGTAGGCCCTAGTTCTGCTATCTCAGTACTTTCAAAGTTCTGGGGTCCTCCTGGGGCATGGTTTGATATCCCAATTCCCTGGTCCATAATCTTTGAGGAGATAACCTCTCCGAGTCTCCAGGACTTAAAGGTTCTCCAGCACAGAAATAATCCATTAAAGTACCAACTCTTGCCAGAATTCAGGTAAAATGCCCCATAGGCCTTGGGCAACTCCTAGTGCAAAAATCCTTATTATGGAGGGAAAAACTGAGGTAGATGACTGTCTTTCCTCCAGAGAGACAGAATAGAGGTGGGTTCCCAACCTGAGCACAGGCTCAGGCTCCTTCCTACTTTGAGTTCACTTTAAATTGAACGACTTTAAGTTAAGTTGCCTTGGACCCATAAGGTCAGTGTTGGCTAGGGTCAACCTCAGGAAGGGACAGCTGGTCCTGGGAAAGCTGAAGGAGTGTCCAGTGAAGGTTGAATGGATCTCCCGAGGGACCTCTATGGAGGTCAAGACAAGTTCCAGAGCCTCTCCTCTGGTGGCAGCCATGGAGAGATAAATATTTTAGAGGACCTGAGCAGGGACAGGGCTGGGGTGCCCGAGACGGAGCCTTGTTTTTGGGAGAGAGGAAGGGAGCCAGGAGGACAATCATCAGCTTTGCCCCGGAGGCTGTGTGATAGCCACACAGAAGGGAAGAGCCTTCTGCCCTGGAGACCCCTGAGGTTATAGGACAGTGACCTGCGTTTGTTAGAAGCCTGGAGCGGGTGGAGTGATACATCTGGAGGAGGGCGCTGGGGAAACAGCAGTCTGGGCTCCGGGCCTGTGGAGTGTGCTGGGCACCAGGTGCAGCCCCCTGCCCCCTCGATCACACCAGCCCCAATGACTTCTTTGGAAACAGAAGGAGCCGCCATCACTGGCAGCCCTTGCCTTGGACCTTTGTTTTGAAGATTAGCACAGCCCACATCTAGGAAGGCCTGGTCTCACTGCACAGACCTGCCAGAAAGGACTTAGCTGCTTTGCTCCTAGATGGTGCAAAATGGTATTGTGGATATAATCACCACTGGTTCTCAACACCAAATCCCTCTGCTTGGGAAGCTAGGTTCTCCGTGCAGGTGACCTGAGTTTCACAGCTCTGTTCTTTTCTGGAAACCACAGACCCCTGGATCCACAGAGCCCTCCTGCTTTGCTCCAGAGTGGCCAGGACACCTATCACTCGGCATTTACTGATGGCCTGTGGTAGTCAGGGCAAAGATTGCTGTGTGGATTCTGTCCATTGTGTGGCCTCTGGTCACACGTTCCAAAGGCCTGGAAAAGGGGAGGCACTTCTACTGGGACATAGAGAAAGTCTGAGCAGAGCAACAGCTGGAGCTGGGGTTTCCTGAACCAGGGTTCGTAGGAAGGGACGTGGCCAGGGAGCCGAGCAAGGTGTAAAACTGAAGTGGGAGTTCCTAAATAAGACCTCAGGCCTAGCTGCTTCCTCAGCAGAGCTGGAGATTCTTAACCCATGTGGTACAGAGGGACCTCCAACACCAATGGCTGCAGATGCTAGATGGGCACCCCTCAGGGCAAGCCTGGGGGATGCCGGCTATATTGGTAATTTTCTTGTCTCTGACAAAAGCAGTTTAAGGAAGAAGGACTGACTCTGGCTCACAGTGTGAGGGGACAGTCATTGGGGGGACATGGAACAGCAGGGGTGAGGGGGCTGGTCACATTGCACCCACTGGCCGAAGGCAGATGGAGATGAGCGCTGTTGACCAGCTCGGATTCTCCTTATTCGGTCCAGGCCCCAGCCTATGGACGGTGCCACCCACCTTCAGGGTGGGTCTTCCATCCCCATGTAAACCTGGAAACGTCACCCTCACAGACCTGTCCAGAGGTGTATCTCCTAAGTGACTAAATCCTGTCAAGTTGAAAATGAGAGTCGACCATCACACATGACATCTGGCCCTGCCTCCCGCACTAACTGACTCTGAGACACTGGGTCAGGGGACCGTTTGTCCCTTGACCCTCCGTGTCTACCTCTGAGGTTGAGGCCACTTCAGTGCCTGTAGTGGCAGTGGTGGGAACACCTTGGAGGGCCCGGCTCTTCAGTGGCCTAGCCCTGTGGAAAGCCACGGGGAAGGTGGACCCTCCAGCTTGATTCTGCAGGTTATACATCCCAATCTGACGGACAGTTCTCAGCTGTCTCGGCTCCTGGAGGAGGGTGATTGTGAGGAGGGTGGTTGTGAGCACTTCTGTGCTTTGGGCTTGTATTGTGCTGTTTCCCTGGGTTCTGCTGCAAGTGACTTTAGGCCTCCAGCTCCCAGAGGCTTCATTAATGGTTGGAAAGAAAACTGGTGAGTGGAGGCTTACTCCGGAGACTTTCCCATTTGACAGGTGTCTGAGTGGGCTGGGAGCAGTGAGGAGGTAAAGGCCGCACGGAGGCCTCGGATCTGGAAGCTAGCCTGCAGCTTGGGAGACCTTAGATTTGGGAAGCTAAGTCTACAGGCTGGGCCACAGCATACCCTCCACAGAGCCTGGAATGGGGCTGGGCCTGCAGCCTGCTTGCTTTTACCCTACCTCCTTGTTCTGGGCAAGCTAGAAGCCAAGAGCACCCAAAGGCTACTCCTAGTGCCAGGGCTGTAAGGGGAGCCCCTAGACTTCATTAGGCCCTGCTGACAGAAGCCCTCAAGCACAGGAAGGAGCAAGACTCCCTTTCTGGGCGTTAGTTTGGGCTAAGTGAGGAGGTAGATGAATGCTCACCTGTGTGTCACCTGTGTGTGTCCAGACTCTCCAGTTCTCACCCAACTCAGCACGTAGATATGCCCAGCCCGAACACGAGGAGACCGATGCTCTGAGAAATGCCTTCAAGATTGGTGCCGAGTCAATAGCAGGGCCAGGATCTGACCCCACGGAGTCTCCCACTGGAGACGGACAGGCTGAATTTCCCCCCTGCACCCCACTGCACCCACTGAGGGAAACCTCAGCATCCGGATTTTAGACCCACAGAGACAGAGGAGACACTGCCTGGCTGGTCCCATCATCCTGACATCCAGGCTCACCCCATCCCACCTGACCATGTCCACCCTGCCCCATTGCTGGGACCTCTAAAGCCTTGCACAGCCTCTGCTGCCTTAGCCTCAGTCCTCATCATCTGCGTTTCCCTGTCTCTTCCCATCTCTGCCTTCTTGGCTACAAGCATGACCTTTCACCTCACCACTCTTGGTAGTTTGGGACAGATCACCTTGTGTGTATGTGGTTGTGTATGCATATTATACATGTGAGTGCCTGCATGTATGTGTGTCGGTACATGTCTGTGTGTATGCACATGTGTTCATACGGGTGTGGGTGCATAAGTGAAGGTGTGTTTGTGTGTGTGTTCATGTTGGTGTGTGTGTGTGTATATATGTGTGTGTGTATGTTTGTTTATGTGGGTGGGTGTGGGCTTGTGAGTGAACCTCTATATTTGTGTATTCCTGTTAGTATGTGTTTATATGTGTAAGTGTTGTGTGTCCATATGTATGTTCATGTGTGTGTTGTATAATTTTGTTTGTCTTTGTGTATGCATGTGTGTTCATGTTGGTGTAGGTGCATGTATATGTATGCATTGTGTGTTTGCTTACGTAGGTGTTAGTTCATTTGAATTTGGACATGTATCTGTGTGTGTATGTGTATGTTCACGTGTATGTGCATACGTTGTATGTTTGCTTGTGTGGGTGTTGGTTCACAGGTGTGCATGCTATGTTCACGTGAGAGTGGGTGCATGTATATGAGTGGTTACGCATGCGTGTATAGGTTCTCATACACTTGTATGCTGTGCGTATGGAAGCCAGAGGTCAACCTTATGCAGTGGCTCAGGTGCCTTCTGCTGGTTTTTTGAGTCAATGTCTCTCACTGGCCTGGAACCCACTGATTCAGTTAGGCTGCCTGGTCCCAGTCAGATCCCCTGTTTCCAATTCCATCTCCTCAGCAGTGAGGTTACAAGCATGTACTACTGTGCTGGCTTTTCAACATGGTTGCTGGCGATCTAACTCAGGTCCTCGTGCTTGGAAGAAGGCAAACACTTTAACAGCTGAGCCGTCTCCTCAGCCTAATATGTTGTCTGCTTCTGGAAAATAAGAAGCAAATTTTAACAAGTGCCGGGGCTTTAGGGAGCCAGCGAGGGTTGGGAGTGGTTTTGGGAGCAGGGTTAGCAGGGTGGGCTGTGGCAGTGGGTGGCGGCTGGCTGGCTGGCCTGGGATGCTGAGAAGCAGGGTAAAAGTGGAGGGGGGAGCGTCTGGCTTCCCTACAGGGGGGAAGGCTGGTGGGGATGGCCTAGCTCTGGTCTCAGAAGTGTCCCAGCTGGACCCTTGGTGAGGGAGAGAGGAAGAGACCAGGTGTCCAGTGTCCTCTTCCTGGGCTGCTTGCTCCTTGCGTCCTAGCCACTGGATGGCCAGGAGATGGCGCTTCTGTGCCAGGCTTCTGTCCGCTTGGCCACACCTCGCACCTGAGCAATCTCTCTCTCCCTGTTCTCTCTCCCCATTCACCTCACTATCCGAGTGTGAACTTAATTTTCCCAGAGGGAATTGCATTTGAGTCCAGGCACCGTGTTAGCAGGCCATGTCCTGTCATCTAGCAGGGAGATTGTCTTTTTTGCCTTTCTGATGTGCTAGAGGAGGTGGCTGATTTATCAAGGCTTCCTGTCTGCTAATTTCATGCTTCAATTCAGGTCAGTCCCTTATCGACCTCTTCTTATTTTCCAGTTTCTGCTTACAGCTAGGGACATGGCCACAAATGGGACAGAGTCCCCAGCCACGAAGTATTAAAAAAAAATGAGAATATGATGGGATGATTCCACACTAGAAGCATTCATTTACCATGTAAAGTGAATGTTCGTAGGAGGCAGTGGCTGACTCTGTTTCCCTGGGGGAATAATCAGGAGGGTTTCAGAGAGGAAGCAGGGTTTGAAAAGGTTTCTGAGAGCTGAATAGGAGCTTACTGTACAAAGAAGCAGGTTCACATTTCATAGTTGGAAGCATAGACTGTTACTTTATTATTTCTTCCCATTCTCTACCCATATGAGTTGGGGCTAGTTGGAAAGAATTTTAGTTGTACAAAAATCACTGAGATCCTGGTTGAAAGGCTGGTCTGACTGGGCATACTGGGGGTGGAGCCTCAGAGCCTGCATCTTTGGTACCTGTGCAGGTGATGCTAAGTGGTACCCATGCAGCCGGCCACCACACTTTGAGTAGCAGAACTTTAAGACATAGTCTGTGACCTAAACCTGCCATGTGCCTCCCATGTGCTTCCTGTTCCTTGAGAATGGGGGACATGCAGGAAGATCTTCATCTTCCTCCTTCAGCTTTCTTCTTCATCTGAGCCCACCACCCTCACATGTTGCCCAGATGTGACCAGAGCCTGAACGAAGGCCATTTTAACCTCAGTAACCCCAGGTGCTCCTCACAGCCCTGAAATGCATGGAGCTAGAATACCACAGAGAGTTCTAGAAGAATCATGGTTGTGAAAGGTCAGTCTTTGCAAAGATTCATCCCGTGGCATATCCTGGGACTCCATCTTGATGTTAACATACATTTAGAAGGGATATTTTGAAGGGCCTGTCAGAACCCTCCTACTATACCCTACAAGTCCCCGTAGTGATAGGGACTCTCCCCGCACCCCCTAGGCTCTACATATTCTGGGGGAGGCCTTGCCCAGGAGCCTGGCTTCCTGGGTGGGGATTTTAGGAAGCTGCTGGTGAATGCGAGTCAGAGGAGGGGAGCCATAAGCCTTTGTTTGCACAGTGTGTGAATGCCTGGATTGCCTCAGGAACAACACAGCCTGTGGGGGCCTCGGCCAGATGCCTACCAGCTGTCCTGGGCTAATCTGGGCCCTCAATGCAGGGCATAGTGAGTGCCGGGAAGTCCAAAAGGGGGGGTTGTAGGGGTGTGAGCGAAGCTGGTCTGGTGGCAATAGAAAGCCTGGTGCTGTCCCTCCACAACCTACTGCGCCATCCCCCCCTCCCCCCGCCGTGAGTCACACCTGTGAGGCAGATGCACAGGCGCCCAGCACCAGACTCTGGCTAGTGATGTGTGGTTGCTTCTGCCCATTCCCACGTAGTGGGAGCCCCCACTTGCAAGTGTCCCCAGACCCTAGTCCACCCAGCCTCTCCCTCAAATGCTGCCACTCTCATTTAGCTCAGAGCTGGTCATTTCACCCAGTGTGTGAATCCCTGTGCCCAGGAACTTGATGAGGCAACGTGGGTCCCCAGCGCCAGCTTGATTCTGGCAAGGCTAAATGAACTGGATTCCCAGGCCAGATAGATGTTTGATCTCTTCCTCCCCTAGGTAGGTCCTGGGCAAGCGGATGGCCCAGCACTTTCTCTCCTCGTTCCTTTCTGGCAGGGACCAACCAGACCAGGCTGATAGCCTGGGTGACTGCCAGGACCTCTGCTCATGGGGAGAGCGTGGTTTTCACTTCAGGAGAGAGGAAGACAGAATTTGATAGCTGGCTTTTCTGGACAGTCCCCTGAAGGCCTGCTCACCCTGTTTGCAGAAACCTACCCTGTTGAGCTAATTACGTTGCCAGCAGTGAAAGTTTCCCTAGATGGATTCTCTTGAGTTTCTCTCACGTATACATCCAATCCCAGGGCTCCGTTTTTCCTTTTATTTTAATTTTTGAGAAGCGCTAGAGGAAAGGAACTAAGGGCAGTTTCTTTAACTGACTTCTGATCAGAACCCCTGACCATGGACTTACACACATGACAACAGCTGACGGCCATCTTTTATCCTTTACCATCAGCCACAGCAACGGAAGTCTTTTCATACTGGCTTTAAGACCCTTTCCCACTTTCCTTCAGTGTCCAGATGACGGAAACAACACTCAGAGGGCAGATGTGGTGGCTCAGAGAAGGAACACGGGGGACTCAGACCCAGGGGTTTGGGAGGGGTCCTGTCTTCCAGACACCTCCCTCCTCAGGGTAGTTTCTCTGGGCTCAGGTCTCCTTCTGTGAACCGTGTCTGCTCCCAGGTGACTTTTGTGCATGCCTCCATCCTGGCCTCTGGATCTCTCTTATCTCTGTCCTCACTCCATGATGTCTCTGTCTTCTGGGAAACGTGGCAGGAGACTAGGCTTTCAAGGATCTTGCAATCTGGGATGTCCCTTCAATGAAGTTAGATGTAGGCTGGGATCCTGGCCTTGGAGCATCTTGAATCACTGAGCATTCCTGAAATGTGAAATGTGGCCACTCCTTTGTCCAGAGGCAACCACAACCCTCCCCCCCCCCTGCTGTGAGCACTGAGCAGCCCGCACTCTGGCAGCTGAAGGGTGAGCTGTGAGTCCTGAAGGGTTGAGACTGCAGCATTCCCCTCTTAAAGAGGTGGGACCACATCATCCTCTTTTCGAATGGGTGAGGCCTCAGCATCCTCTTCCTGAAGGGATGAGACTGTAGCATCCTCTTCTTGTGGGGTGGGACCACAGCATCTTACAGCCTATTGGACTTGCCTAAAGGCAGAGACAGGTCAGTCAGCACCCCTAGACTGAAGATGTATCCAGCCTTTTGGTTTTCTGGTCAGCACACGACCAAGGAGAAAATTGTCTCGGGTTACATGTTTAGATTTCAAGGATGTCCAATTCACAGCCTGCAGGTTTTGAGAACATACATATGTTTATTTTGTGTGACACTGAGACATGGTGTTGTCATTGACAGAGTTCATACTTGTGTAGTGCACAGTCAAGCTTCAAAAAAAATAGTGTGATGTCTGCAGTAAGTTTAAAACTGTGTAGGTCTGCATTCATAGCTTTCCTGGGCTGCATATAGCCTGCGGCCTGTAGCCTGGATGTCCCTGCCAGCTTTCCGTAACTAGTCTGTGTGTTGGGAAAGAAGATAAACACGGGCAGGATCTCAGTGTGGGGGAGCATCAAGGGATGATGTGGGCCTGGACCTCCAGGAGGTAAGGCTGGCACGCAGAAGGCAGAGGGCAGGGCTGCACACGTGCTCACACAGGTGAGTCCTGGCTTATGCCCCAGCTGAAGAAAGTCTTGGCTCTTCCCAGCCACGTAGGTCCCCCAAAGCTGCAGTACAAGGCTGGATATTTCCCGGGCACTGAGAAAAACAGTGCGAGCCAAGGGTGCTTGTGTTCACTGCGAATGATTTGTTCTGTGGTGGAGCTGAGAGCCCACGTCAAGGTGCGTAAACCTTCCAGAAACTGACGAGCTGGTAGAGTTGGGCACTTTGACCATGCAGGCTTCAGGGTGTGGGCCTCTTATGCCAGCACAAGTGACTTCTCTACGTGTCTCCTGATGTTCTTGGCCCAAGAGTCACGCTCTGAAATCAGTCGGTGACAGACACAGCCATATGGCCGTGGAGCTTCGAGACGCTGAGACGCTCAGCTATGGGGTCTTGTATCTTTGCCCCACCCAGGGTGCTTCACATTCCCAGACACGCCCCAGCCCAGGGAATACAAGCATGCCTGTTTCCTATGCAGGAGGCTAACTCTGTTGGGAATTACTAAAGCAACGTGTGGATGAAGGACATCCCCATGTTGCAGCAGGGAGGTGATGATGTGGAGGCTGTGCTTACTGTTGAGGAATTTGAATTCTGAACCACGCTTGTTTGTCAGCCGATCAGTCTCACTACATTCCTAGGAGGAGGAGAGCTTTGGCTTCCCATCTCATGAGGAAACAGAGGTACAGAGATGTTGAGTAACTTCCCCAAGAAGACACAGCTCCAAAATATGGAGCCAGATCCTTGCCAAGATCTGTGTGACTCAGAACCAAAGGCACAATTTGATTCTGTTAAGTGTAGTGTGAGGAGGAGCTTCTTTCTGCGGCCCACACTGCCCTAAGTGCATTGCTCTGGGGTCTGCACCCCACTCCGGGGCCCTCAGTATCTACTTTTTTGTTGTTGTTGTTTTTGAGACAGGGTTTTCTCTGTGTAGTTTTGGTGCCTGTCCTGGAACTCACTCTGTAGACCAGGCTGGCCTTGAACTCACCGAGCTCTGCCTGGCTCTGCGTCCCGAGTACTGGGATCAAAGGTGTGCACTACCCCCGCCCAGCTCAGTATCTACCCTTTAACACCTACCCTTCCTATAGGCATTTCATCAAGGACTGCCTATTTTTTTTTCTCCATTTGGGGTCAGATGACAAATTTGTTCGGCTTTGAGGTTCAAGGTCTTGTTCACAATTGTTCAACTCTGCCACTGAAGTGCAAAAGTAGCCATAGAAAACCTGTGAATGGGTGGCCATAGATACATTCTAATAAAATTTTATTGATAAACACAGTGCAGGCAGACTTTAGCCCATGAGCCACGGTCTGCTGACTTCTGGGTCCGTACTTGGGGAGAAGGATAATGATCCCATTTGAAGGTATCGAAGTCCTCTCCCAGGCACTCACCTCTAGGGACTCTGCATCTGTCCTAGGAACAGGGATATTCTCTCTGTGGTCCACACTGCCTGTGTGCACTTGCTCAGGTAGCCTTGGCTTTGGAGCTGAGATCTGCTAACAGGAGCCTTTTCAGACCACAAGAATGGGAACCTGTTTTCAAAAGGAGCCAGCTCCATTACTTTTGGGTAGAAAGGTGTGTGCCCTCGGGTGGGGGAGTCCCCTTCCTTCTCTAACACTCACTCCCCTCCTCTGTAAACCGGGGTGCAGGCCACTCTAGGAGCTGCACCTTCCTGGGAAGCCTTGGACAGAGGTGCTGATCCAGCCTGCCTACATGGTCTTGCCCCATTGGAGAAGCACCCTGACATGGGCCGACAATATTTTCGTGCTTCGGTCATTCTGAATGCATAACCATGATGTCAGTGGCTTCAGGTAACCCACCAAGATTATGCAGGGAGAAGATCCATATTCCAAACACCTAGACCCACAGGTGTTTCTCTGGATTTTGGAATATTTGCACATAGGCAATCATCTGTCTTGGGGGTGGGACCTGAGTCTATCCATGAAATTCATACGTGCTACATGTACACTATGTACATGCAGCCCAAAGGGAATTTTACACAGGGTTTTTAGTGCTGTTGGGTTTTGGCTGACATATCACACGAGGTTGGGTGTGGCACTTTCCAACTGGGGAATCACGTCAACACACAAAAACTTTCTAACTTGGGAGCACTTGAAATGCTGGATTTCCTCATCAGGTCTGCTCAGCCTATACTTTGTACTCTACCCAGTCAGGCTGGAGCCTTTGGGTCTGGCTATGAGATTCCCTCTCATTTCATCTCCCTCCGTCTTCTCTGGGGCTGATGGTTTGTTTCATTGTGTTTGTTTGGCCTTTATTGATTTTTGCCTCTTTTATGATTTGACCATAGTCTATTTTTAGTCTTGTGGGTGATTTTAACCTTAAGGCATCTCACCACTATTTCGCTTCTTCTTCTCTTTACCCAGGCAAACAGAAGCAAATAGAAAATCCCCTTTCATAAAAATAAGGAATCTGGCTGGGCAGTGGTGGCACATGCCTTTAATTCCAGCACTTGGGAGGCAGAGCCAGGCGGATCTCTATGAGTTCGAGAGTAGCCTGGTCTACAGAGCAAGATCCAGGACAGGCACCAAAACTACACAGAGAAATCCTGTCTCGAAAAACCAAAAAAAAAAAAAAAAAAAAAGGAATCTGATCATATTGGCTTTTCTTCCTCTGTTGTTCTCTGTTTGTTACTGTTTTTATTTTAGGGATTAGATGTTCCAGTTTGGATTTCTGAAAACACTTTTTGCAAGAATCATTTTTTTTTTCTATTGTAGCTTGCTTTTGTGCCAGTGGGCATACTAATGAACTGGATTAGTTGCTCTTAAATTTGGCTGCCATTCAGAACCCCCCGAGGGCCTGTTCCACCACTGCTGAGTGCTTCCCAAGGGCCCGAGAACTTGCATTTCATCCAGGTTTTCAGGAGCTGCTGTGCCCTGGGGTTGCCACTCTGTGAACCCCTCAGGCCTCCCAGCCGCTCCTCTTCCATGGCTGCTGGGGACTTCACTAGCAAGCTTCTGTTCTCTGTACCAAGGTCTTGCCACTCCTGCCTCCCAGGGGAGATCTCTTTCCCAGGTTGAGATCTTGACTTCTGGAGTGAGTTTTGGAAGTGTTTCTGAAAGGTAGAAAAGCGATGTGTGTGTGTGTGTGTGTGTGTGTGTGTGTGTGTGTGTGTGTGTGTGTGTGTTTGTCAGCCCCCATCTTGGGTATTCCCTGGCAAACGGCAGCCAGGCAGAGAATCTTGTCTCACTGTTTATCCCCACTGGGTTTCTAGAGAAGCACCAAGACTCATCTCTTGTCAGAAACAGTCTCTACTCTTCAGACTTAAGGCCAGTGAAAGAAACCTAGCTTTCATTTTTTTTTTTAATTCCTTCTGCTTGAAGTCAGTTTGTCTCTTCATTCTGGTGTCCACAGAGTCCAGTGTGGTGCCTGGCATGTGCTCACAGCCACCACCTCTTCCTGGGCACACCTATGTACCTGGCACTTTTTGAATCGTGCTGACTTCCAGACAGGATGGGAATTCTCATTGTCCCATGTAAAGATGAAGGAACTGAAGCCCTGGGGAGATACGGTGATTAGATATAGTGATTGGTACTGGCTGGGCTATGCAAACGAGGTCTGGCATCTCCTGGGCACCCCTGTGTTCTTTGGTGTCAGAGTAGCAGGCACTGAGGCATTTGCTGGGTGAAGGATGAAGAAGCAAGTGAGGAGATACATACAGCATCCGCTGAAGGAAAGAGGCCTTCAGTGCCTGGGGAAGCTGGAGGTAAGGGCGAGGATGAGGTAACTTAGGGTTGTACCGAGCCCTAGTTAATTCGGGTAATGGACCCTGAGCAAGGCTATGGAAGAAAGACATGCTGTGCCTGGTTGGTTCCTTGTCTCTCTCTTGTGATCCAGTCTGTGGTACCTGAGATGGCTGTTGCGGGAACAACCATGGCCACTGCAGCAGGCAGGTCTGGGATGGTCCCAGCGTGACCCCTTGTTCTCCTTTCCTCCCGACCCACCTTGCAGCTTCTGCCTTCATCATCGCCATGCTCTTGGCCAGCCTCAACAGCTGCTGCAACCCTTGGATCTACATGCTCTTCACGGGCCACCTCTTCCACGAACTTGTGCAACGCTTCCTCTGCTGCTCTGCCCGTTACCTGAAGGGCAGCCGGCCTGGCGAGACAAGCGTCAGCAAGAAGAGCAACTCATCTACCTTTGTCCTGAGTCGCCGTAGCTCCAGCCAGAGGAGCTGCTCTCAGCCATCTTCAGCGTGAGCCCACCACGGGTTATGCGGTCTCTGGTCTGCCCCCTGGTGGCCGTGCATGGAGCTGTATATGGTGCCTATTGGTGTGCGTCCTTCTATTCCTTGAGGTGGCTAGAGCGTGGGGCATATTCTGTCTTGGGGTTGGGGAAGTGTCTCTATGGGAGATGACAGAGTCACTCAGCCATCAGAGGGTTGCCTGGGCTCCCACCTGTGCTTCTATTACCCCAACCGGGATGCTCCTGGGTGGTGGGTGGGCTCTCCTGAACCTGTCTTTCATTCCATTATTATTACTTTTTTTTTTTTTTTTAACTCATTTATCCTGGGATCTTGTGAAAAGCAGTAAGCCACGGGTTGGTGACCAGTGGGCTGGGACAAGGAATGGGAAATGAGGCCTCAGATGCAGAGTGGTGCTGATTTCCTCATGACCCAAGTTGTGTGTACAGATCTTAGCATCCTCAGGGACCAGTTTGTGGCAGGAAAACACCGGGAAGTGGAGACTGAACTGGGAGGCCACCTGCCTCAGGAAGGCAATGAGAACATGGACTGAAATGCTGAAGAAGCTGATGCTTGATAAACATTTGGGAAAGAAAAATAAATGAGAGCCCTCCAAGACAGACAGGACTGGGGAGAACTGTTTGTACATGACACTGACCCATTCATTTGAGACCCCAAGGAACACACATGCAGGTAGCCCATCCCCTCCCCCAACTCTGGAGCTGACAGATGAATAGCAAGGTTGCAGAGTGTCTGATCAATGTAGAAAACTCTTTCATATTTCCTTAGACTTCTGGTGAAGAATGGGAAAATTAACTTAAGAGATTCCATCCTTAAATGTGCCAGAGTGAATAAGGGAGAGCCAGGATTAACAGAGGAAATGTAAGACTTGTGCCCTGAAAGCTGCAAATACCATGGAAGGAAATTAAAGGAGACTAAATAAACGGGGACACATCATGCTGATGGATCAGAGATGTAATATTGTTGGACAGATTTGATGTAATCCTCATCAAAATCCTAGCTGGCTTCTGCAAAAATTGATAAACTGATCCAAAATTCCTAAGGAAATGGGAATTGGGGTGGTTAACATGCCTTGAAATGTGTGGTGGGTGCACAATTTTGAGAGCATATTAAAAATCACTGAACCAGGGGCTGAGGAGATGGCTCACTTAGAGCAGTATTTGCTGAGCAAGGATGAGATGCCCATCATCCATGCAGAAGCCAGGTTCAGTGGCAGGTGTTTGTAACCTCATCCCTGGGGGGTGAGGATACGTGGATCCTAGAGACTTGCTGACCAGCCAGCCTAGGAGACTGATCAACTTGAGGTCCAACAAAAGACTCTCTCTCAAAATAAATAAGTCAATAAAAAATAAGAAAGAGAGTGACAGAGGAAGGCATTTGAAGTCAACCTTTAGTTTCTATAGGTACATATGGATGTACAACACACACACACACACACACACACTCACATGCAAGCAGACACTCACACACACACACAATCACTAAACTATATATATTTAAAAATGTGAGAAAAAGAAGTTCACGCACTAAGTTCTGGGAACACCAAAATGATGGATGATTTCTTGGTCTTTTTCTCGAGTGCTGTTTCTCTTGTGACTCACCACAAGAGAAGTGTCTACAGCAGACAGAGGCTGGCTCTATTCTGGCCAGGGAAAAGTGGTATCACTCCCATCTGCCTTTAACAAAGGCCCAAGGGATGCTCTGCAGCTGCTGTGTCCCGATTTCTTTAGAACAGCAATTCCCCAGGAGTCTTAAAGGTTTTGTTTATCCAGTAAGTATGATTTCAAATGTTCTCTCAGCCTTGAGGGCAGGATACAACTCTATCTCAGAAATACCTTCAGTCATTAATATAGGACACAATTGACTAGTGGTTTTCTGTCTGTGGCTGGTCACTATGTACTCTGGAGCACCTTTGAGATACCCAGACCTAATTATGGACTTACTGAGATATATCAAGGGTACTTCCAAAAAGCCTTGAATCTGCAGATCCACTTTACCACACTCCCATTTCTGAACACATTTTTCTTCTGCCACATTGCAGTGTTTGCCCCCCACCCCCATGCACACTTAAGTATGAGCTAGCACAGTCTGGTGTTCAGGGAGGAGGGAGCCGTGTGCTGTAGTGCCCATGTTTAATATCTACAATTAAAGGCAAGCTATTTGGCACCAGCTGGAGACAGGAGGTGATGTTATCTTTGGACTCAGAGGCATTGCACAGTGGTCCACCTCATGCATGCAGCGTTACCACCAGCCAGTTCTTTGAGAAGCCAGTAGGATTCTGCTTTGGGGCATTTGTGCCCATGTTCTAGACTACCCAGGTGGCCTGGGTGCACACTGGCAGTAGGGTTGGGGTCTGTTAGCATCTGCATCTTGAAGATGTCCTTCATCCTTGCTGTTCACTGAGAAGCTGCCATCTTTAGAGCCAACAGGTGTCACCAGGGGTCAAAGAAACAGTAGCTCAGATATTCTGACCAGGGGTACAGTGTTCCGGGGATCCCCAGAGGTGTAAGGTTTTGGACATTGAAACCTCCTGGGGTGCTCTGTCATTCTGTGTGGAATCTCTAGCTGGTACCTTGGGTCTTGTTATGGTCCTGACACCTGTTTCTATGACATAGGTGACGATTGACTTCATCAGGAACATTGGATTGGCACCTCCCGTCCCAATCCCACAGGAGAATATTTTCACCAATTCTTGTTATTTTTCCAATCAAAGCCTAGCATCTCTAGGGTTCTGAAACATTCCCCCAACCCTGTGTCCTATGTCCTCCTTCTTCAGACCCCACTCTTGACATCCCCAATGTCCCTTCCTATTTTCCAACCTGTTTACAATCCATGTTCAGGGCTGGAGGTTGTATTAAATTGGAGCATGCTGAATATTCTGGAATGTTTCATTGTTCTGACCATGAGGAGTTAGTGTGCAAACTGTGAGAGTTATTTAGGCCCTGCAAAAAAAAAAAAAAAAAAAAAAAAAAAAAAAAAAAAAAAATCTACACTTAAAAATCCATGGTCTCCTTTTGGTACAAATCAGAGTCATCCATTCCGGAAGCACAAAGGGATGTCTGTGCAGCCTGCCTGGATGATGATCCTGGCTTCAGCATGTAACTGTTCTGTATTCAATTGCAATGAGATGTCACTTAGCACACAGTGTGAATTCCTTGGTATTCTTCTTCCATGGGCTTTGTGTGGTGCCTCCATGTCCCCGCATCTGGTGAGTGATGTGGTCAATCCTGCTTTACCAGCTGCTTCATAAAAGGTGCACTTAATAAACATTTTTTTTCCTGTATATTTCATTGCCTTTTTCTCCCTCCCCACAACAGTGACCTCCCATACTAGTTTCCTGGCAGGCTCCAGGGTCACCTGTCTGCTGGTGACAGCTGCATCTTCTCTGGAGTCCTAGGTGTGCTCATGTGTTTGTGGGAAGATGGGAGGATCTTGGACCAAACCCTGTGTGGGGTTTGTCAAACCCACCGTGTGCTGTGGTTTAACTGGAGACTTGGGATTCTTTACTGTCACCTGGAAGGGACCGAGTTCCCAGTGGGGAATGTGTGGAAAGCAATCTGAAAACTCGTGTGTGTTTATACTCTGGGGGAGATGAAGAGGTGTTCATAGCTCAGGGAGATGAAGAAGAGTTCATAGCTGGCCCAGATACATATGCCCGGGGCCTCAGACACTCATGGCATCTACTAGGGCTGATGGCCACACATGTCACATGGCAAAGCCAGATGTGCTCTGGGCTCAGTGTCTTCTGAGCCAGAGGGGCGATAACAAGATGTGTTTGAGATTGGGACATATCTGGGGATGCTCGCCTGCCCTGAGTACTCATTAGCAGCCTCGGGGGCAGCAGAAGTCATGTGAAAATAATCTCTTCACATGGGTGAGCCTTATGCCCAGCAAACTTGGTGCTGGCTAATTTGCCCAGGGGTCCAACTGAATTTTCTGGGTTTCAGAACCAGAGAAGGACACACAACCAACTCACGGACACACAAAGCATGGTGTTCCCTGGTGCAGCCGAAACCCTTTATTGCAGCACCCTCCTCATCCAGCAGTCACTGCTTGCTCTCTTGTGCATGAGGAGCCGGGTCACCCTCTAGGGGACTGGCGCTGGTTTGTGGTATTACAGTACATGAGAACGCAAAGCCTTGCGGTAGCTGCCTCTTAACAAACCATCTCCCCTCAGGCAGGCTCGCAGGGGATTGTGGTGGGCTGAGCAGAGCAAGGGGGCCTGTGTTTGCAAACGGGGCTGTCATTTCCTCCTGGCTCCCCTGTCCCGTGTGTTCCCGTCTTGAGGTGAAATGAAAAGGAACCGCAAAAGAATGAGCTCTCAGACAGCCCACGTGGAGCAGAGCCGTGGTGCTCACCTTTCCCAAATCCCCCTGCCCAGCCTTCCCCATCGCCCAGCCTGGCGTTAGCCTTCCCTCCGCAGGGCCACCTTGATGTTGCCGCAGACCTGGCCCAGGGCAATAAAGAGCGGGTTGCAGAAGGTGCGGATACACAGGGAGTAGATGTGGCTGATGCACTGGATCTCGATCAGGTAGCTCTTAATGCAGGGCACCACGGCCCAGATGTGGCAGAAGGAGATGCAGGCGAACAGGAAGCCCCAGAGCAGGGCCAGGGGCACACCCAGCAGTGTAGACAGCAGGCGGTAGCACCAGTACTTGGAGACGGTGAAAGTGGTGTAGCTCACCTTCCACACACCGTCGAAGCTGTAGGTGCCCTCGGGCTCTGCGATCACGTCTTCAAAATCTACCTGCAGGAGCCAGAAGGGGACAGCTCAACTCACAGCCTATGTGGGCTTTTCTAGTGTTCACATACCTGCATCAGACACCCTGGGAGGGAAGCCAGAGAGACGGTTTAGCAGCTAAGAGCACCTGCTGCTCTGACAGAAGACCTGGGTTTGGTTCCCAGCATCCATAACCTGGCTCACAATCACCCATAACTCCAGTTCCAGGAGATCTGACACCCTCTTCTGAATTTCACATGCCCCAGGCACATAGTGTGTGTGTGTGTGTGTGTGTGTGTGTGTGTGTGTACATATATATGTATATATGTATATATATGTATGTGTGTATACACACAGGCAAAATATTCATACACATAACTAAAATAAAACTAAACAAAAGATTAAACAAATAACTCTAGGGGTGTCTGTTGAGCTTCAGTAGGTGTTGGTGAGGTCTGGGACTATATCTCTAATGATTGCCCAATATGGATGATAAATCAAGTGGTTCCCAGCCCTGCTAACTTGCCACATACTATAGCAACAAGGTACTCTGAAGCCTGTCCAGCCTCCTCATCCTATGCTTGGGTAAAAGCATGCTCAGAAGCAGAATAGCTCGTTTAATAAGGCAGGGCTAGAGTCACAGGGCCTGCTATAGTTTGGATCTGCAGTGGTCCGCAAAGGCTTGGTCACCAAGATGGTACTACTGTGAGATGGTAGAACCTTTAAGAAGTGGGATCTAGAGCGGGGGAGTCAGGGCATTTGAAATGTGCTCTGGAGGGCACACTGGGAGCTCTGGTCTCCTTCATTCTTCTTACTCCCTGGCCATCAGGAACAGTTTGGCTTCACCATGTGTTCCTACCATGATGTACTTATCTTACCACAGTACTGAAAGCAGCCAACTGACTATGGACTGTACCTGTACAGCTGTGAGTATAATGAACCTTTCTATACACTGCTTATTTCAGGTATTTGTCATCGAGATGGAAAGATGACACCACCAGGTTTTTTTTTTGTTGTTGTTAACTTGACACAAGCTAGAGTCATTTGGGAAGACAGAAACTCTACTGAAAAAAATGTCCCCACCAGACTGACCGGTGGTGCATTTTCTTAATTAGCGATTGCTGTGGGAGGGCCCAGCCCATTGTGGGTGGTGCCATGCCTGGGAGGTGGTACTGGGGTGTATAAGAAGGCAGGCTGAGCGAGCTTTGGGAAGCAAACCAGTAAAGTGTTTGTCTTAGTTAGGGTTTCAATTGCTGTGACGAGACACCATGACCACAGCAACTCTTATAAAGGAAAACATTTAATTGTGAGTGGCTTAGAGTTTCAGAGGTTTAGTCCATTATCATCATGGTGGGATATGGTGGCGTGCAGGCAGACATGGTGCTGGAGAAGGAGCTGACAGTGGAGAAGGGGCTAGCTACATCTTGATCCTGCAGGCAACAGGAAGTGAGCTGAGACACTGGGTGTGGCTTGAACATAGGAGGTCTCAGAGGCCACCTCCACAATGACACATCTCCAACAAGGTCAAACAAAGCCACACCTCCTAATAATGCCACTCCCTATGAGATTATGGGGGCCAATTACATTCAGACTACTAGTGTTCCTCTATGGCCTCTGCTTCAGTTCCTGCCTCCAGGTTCCTATACTTGAATTCCTGTCCTGACTTCCCTCACTGATGAAGTGTGACCTGAGAACTGTAAGCTGAAATAAACCCTATCGTCCACAAGTTGCTTTGACCATGGTGTTTCATTACAGCAACATAAATCCTAACTAAGACACACACACCCTATTATGTAGGGGTCCTAAAGAAAGTTTGGCAGCCAGGAGCTAGAGTGAGGCTCAGCTGGTAGAGCATTGGCCTAGCATACGCAAAGCCCTGGGTTCAATCCTTAGCGCCACACAGACCATGTAATTCCAGAACTTGAGAGGTGGGGCCAAGAGGATCAGGAGTTCAAGGTCATCCTCAACTATACAGAGTGATTAAGGACAGCTTGGGTTACATCAGTCCCTGTTTCAAAACAAAACACAAAAAGAAGTTGGATGGTCATTTATTCTGCAGAGATTTATGGATCAGTTGTAGACATGTCATAAGCTCTGGTCCTCATGGAGCTAATGTGGGTAGTAAGTGCTGTGTTAAGCTGGAGGTTGGGCCTGGGTACTTCTAAGGGGTATTTAACTCAGACTATGTATGGAGCTTCCTGGGGGAAGCTGGTGTCTGAAGGCTATGAGGTGGGCAGAGGGGTTGTAGGTTGGAAAAGAGCATGTGGGCTGAAAGAACAGAAGCTTCTAGAAGCCAGTGAGCTATACAGTGTGGCCCTCAGGAGATACAGGTGCTTCCTGAAGGTCAATGCAAGCAAGGATCAGTGTGGTGCTGGAGAGGGGATGTGGGGAGACTTCACTACCATGGGCCCTTCAATGGTGGTGGGCAGTGCTCAGCTGAATCTGGGTTTTGAGCAGATTGCTGAGTCATTGCAGCTGGGCAGTAGGAGCACCAGGGTGAGTATGGATGTGGAGGTCAGTGAGAACCTGGTGATACCTGTTTTTCAGTAGTAGTTGTGAGTTGGAAAGATGGACAGGTATGGGAGCTACTGGTCCATTGCTATATACACCCAGCTTAGAACTGGCATCTTTACCTTTGGTTTATGTGGAGCAAAAATGGAGAGTTTCTGTTGTCTTCAGGGACCTCCCAAAGTTTAGAATCCCAGAAGCTAGGCTAGAGGGCCCTTCCAACCTAACATGGGTTCATTCCCCACCCTCACCTCTCTTAGAGGCTTTTCCAACCTCCATGGTGGCCAAGACCCTTCCAGAGAGGATCTCCTGGGGTAGCTTGTAGAGAGACCCGCATGGCTTCAGGAACTCTGCCAGCAAAGAGGCATTTGGGCCGAGATTTGCTTCTCTGACTTTGTCACATCTGGTTCCTCTCCACTGTCCTCCTTGCCCAACCTATCCTTGTCCCGCCTCCCTTTCATGCGACAGTCCTGAGTAGAGGGCTCCCTGATGACAGGCTTGCCATTCCTCATCACCTTACTGGGGGAGCATAGAGGCCCAGAAGTGGGGGCTCTGGCTTGGACCAGGACCAGGTTCAAGCCAGGCATCCTGACTAATCCAATGTCTTCCCACTAGCACAGCTGGAGTCAGAACCCAAGGTACATCTGGCTTTGCTGCAGCCCTCAGGGAGGGTGACCACTCCCAGTGAGATCTAGCCCCTGGTAGGCAGAGAAACCTATTCCAGGACAGAACCATAGTTCTTTATCTTTACCACCCACCCAGATCTGAGGGCCATCAGTCACTGTAGCCCAGCCTGCCCCTTTATTTCAGCAACTTCCTCCATCTCACACTTTTCCTGTTTGGGTCTGGCTCCAAAGTGGCTGCTGTGCTTCGGACCCTCATAAGCTGTTATTGGCTGGACAAGCCAGTCAGGTCTTTGAGTTTTTCTGGGCTGCATTTTCCTTGCCTTGTTTTGTAGCAGTTGTCAGAGGATTAAATAAACCAAGACATGTGAAAACTGAGAACACTGGCTAGCACTGAGTGGTGGGGTTAGGAATGGCTAGCTCCTGCTAGAGTGTGGATCTGAGATGTCCTCTAAGGGAACATGTGTTAAAGCCATGGTCCCAGGGTGGCACTCCTGGGAGACCAAAGAACCTTTGAGCTGGTGCCTAGCGGAAGGTTGTTAGACCCTAGGTGTTGTGACCTTAAAGGTGACTTTGTCCCTTCCTCTTCACCTTTCAGTTCCCTACCATGAGGTGAACGGCTTGCTCCAACATGTGTTTTCGGCCATGATGGACTGCCTCATCATCGAGTCAAAGCAATGGGGCCCTCTGTCATGGACTGAGACATCCAAAACTTTGAGTCCAAACCAAGCTGCACTCTTTGTAAGTTGGACATCTTGGGGACCTGATACACGGAAGCCGGCGGAACGGCTGTTGATGGAGGCAGAGGCTGGAGTAGAGTGCATTCCTCAGTAAAGAGCTAGCCACGCCTATAATTCCAACCTCAGGGAGGCTGAGACAGGAGAATTGCTGTAGGTTTGGTGAGAGCCTGGATTACATAGCGAGTTTCAGGTCAGTCTGTCTATAGTGTGAGATCCTGTCTCAAACAAACAAACAAACAAAAAAACAAACACACCAAGATCAAAAAACTAGGAATCTAGGGTCCAAAGGTGGGCTTGTGTGTCAGTGCAGCTGCTGACCAAATGGGTGGGTTTGACATGACTATCTGTCTATCATCTATCTATCTACCCATCTAATTGTCTCTCTGCTATCCATTATCCCATCCATCTTCTACCTAGCCACCCATCTGCCCACTTCTCTATCTCTATTCATTCATTAATCTCCCTTCCTGTTTGTCTATCCACATGTCCACCTGTCTATCTGTCCTCTTTTATTCTTATCTATCCATGATCCATCTGTTCTTCCACAGAAACAAATACTTATTGAGCACCCAGTGCTCAGTACTCAATATCTACCGCACTGTAGGTGCTCATTAATGATAAGTACTTATTCAAATGCTCTTAAGTTCCTATAAAATATGTCTCAGAAGTTCTGCTGAGATTCCAGGTCATGAAGAGGGATTTTCCTGCTGACCCCATCAAACCGTGTATACCTCTCATTGACAGCTGATAATGGATGGGATTCTTTCTCTCTTTTTTTCTGCTTATAGTGCTTGTCCCTTCCATGAAGATCTCTCTGTTGTGTTTTTTAATTACCATTCCTTCCCAGAAACCATTGGCATCCACACTTGAGTTATTTCCTAGGATCATCTTCGAGGGCTGGATGTGTGGCAACTGGTCTCTTTTCTTTGAAATAGCAACATGCTGTTGGAGGGCTGTGCTGTGCTGTGCTGGAAGGAGGCAGCTGCTCCCCCAAATTAAATCTGAGAACTGAGAGCATTCTGGTCACCACTGCTGGTCTGGAGAGCCATTCATAAAAAGTGTTCCTAAGTGTCCCTCAGCAGTTGGCCATGGCAGTGCATCAAGTGCACTGTGATTTCATTTCCTATTTCTTTTCCAGCAGCGGAAGGAGGAAGGCTTTTTCTTGGGGCTGAGGAAGCCTCAGAGCCACCTATGTGGAGGGTGGGAAGGGAAGATTGCCACTCTTTTGGCCTGTGTCTTCTTCTCTGGCATAGTTATTTTTGGAGTACCAAGAAAGCCAGTTGGGTAATTGGCACAGGCCAGCACAGCCCCTGCAGTCACTGAGAGGGTTGGGGAGGTAGGTGTAGGACCACTGGGCTGCCTAAGGATGACAGGGGTGGTGGGGAGGACAGCACCTACCCCTGTCAAAATTCTGCCCCCACGCAGAATTCCACATGACTGAATCCTTGGTCATCCAGGGTCAGGCCAATTCAGATAAGGTATTTAGGAGTGGGGGAGGTGGTGCTGGGATTCTAGCTTCTGCTTGGCTGTTGAGTTACGGTGTGATTCAAGGTGCCACACTTTTCTTCTCTGGGAGTCTAGTTATTTGCTGTGTTGAACTCTACAAGAGAGGATAGACACAGTTCTCAGCATAGCATCAGCTTGGGAGGCAGAAGACAGGAGCAAGCAGCTTAGTGTAGCTGGGTCCTGGTGTCCTGGCCTGCTTGCTGTCTTGCCATGTAAAAGGGTGGCCATTCAGTCCCAGAAGGTCAGTACAGAAGCTGACTTGGTGCTGGAAATAGTCATAGAGATTCAATGCAGCCATTTCATGACTACTGAATAATAATCTCCATGAGGATTTATACTACATATCCACTTTTCATTTTATATTTCTGATCATTAATCTTTACTATGTCTTACAAAAGTCTTGCTGGACAACAGACTGGGATGATCACAGTAGGACCGACCCTTACCCACACAGTCTGAACAGCACTGATGTATAAAATTATAAGGTAAAATGAGATGATAGCTGCCAAAACAGTCTTAAAAGATGGATGAGATTTACTTCTTTCATTAGAAATGATACTAGCAGATTTCTGTGTGATTTGGGGTGACCATGATAATACTCACAATGCATTTGGGCTCTACTGATCAATCTCTGCCCACGCATCTTATACTAGTCATTTCAGAGGGTGTTTAAGGGCCAAGCAGAAGGCAACCCAAGTCAGACAGACAGTGAAGCTTGTGCCTGAATCTCCTCTGCGTGCTTCTTGTCCAGGGTCATCACATGGGCTGGGGGCCTTGTCCAGCACTGCTCCAGGGATGGACCTGACTGGGGTGGTAAGGAAATGGAGAAAAGACAGACACAGACAGACAGACAGAAAGCTGGGGCCAGGGGGACTGAGTTCTCGGGTGGAGAAATCACAGCACCCTGGAAGCTCAGCATATTTATTATATAGAGTTGAACAGAGAAGCGAGGTTATTGCATAAAGCTGAACAAAGAGGCAGGGTTTGTGGTATGGAGTTATATCAAGGAGCCTGGTTTAACTGATCTTTGTAGGAGCAGCCTCTATGGGAGAGCAGTATTTAGGCAGTGAGTATCGGAGGAAGAAAGCTATGTGGACACTTTCTGCACACATTATCAACATCCTCACGCACCAGAGCAGGAGGTTTTGCCATTTACCTCTGACCCTCACTGTTCTTGCATAGGTCTGAGGCTCTGGGGCCTTCTTCCTTTGACATGACTGTTCCTTTGTCCATAGCACACATTCACTCAGGACTTCACTCACTCCAGGCTTTCTCCATTCTCTACAGCTGGATACCCCAGCAGGAGCTGAAGCTCAGAACACAGTGCAGGAGGTGGTCAGGTATTACCAGTAGCTTGGGCTGAGAGCATCCAACAGGGCTACTCAGAGAACCCTTGCTGGAATACAAAGGGACGTGTGTTTGTGTAAAGGACCAGGGAAGAGACCAAAACAGGGCCCCAGGCAGTGAGAATGAGACTGGCTAGCAGGGCCCCACTGTCCTCCCAGTGCGGGTTTTGGCATGTAGCCTCTTGCTGGCTCCTTCCGGCATCTCTCTTGCTCTCTCAGCTAGTGCCTTTGGTGAGGATGGTGCAGGTGGGGTAGGGAGTGATGGAAATGCCTTGGCTGGAGCCCTAGACTGTGTACTAGCTTTTGGCTGCAGGCTAGCAAGTCTCCTCAAATAACCTTCAATGAGTCACAACTCTTTGTATCTATGTCCGTGGGTGGTCTTGACCCATCTCAAGCCTGAGCTTGCCATGTGACTCATTTTAACTACCAGAATGTGACAGAGAGAGTATTGGGCCAGCTCCAAACTGAACACCAGGAAGTCCTGGCACCTTCTGCTTTGAGGACTTCTGAGTCACCAGTTTTTTGTTTTGTTTTTTTTTTTTTTTTTTTTTTTGGTGTGGCTTACTTTTATACCTTGCTCTAGAAGCCAGTGGTGCTAAGTGTGTATTACAACCCACTCTTCTAGAAATAGTCCTAAAACTCTGAGATAGAGACTCAGGCATCCCAGCATCCAACTGAGTCCTGTCCTCTGTCTCTACCTGTGTCCTAGAATAGCACAGAACCTTCTTGAATGGTCCAGCTCAGAAGAGCCTCCAAGTGATGTCAGCCTTTGACTACAATCTGACTGAAGCTGTAGGGCATGTCCCTAGAGAGAGGGGAACTGCCCAGCCAACTCCACAAAGCCACAGACTGGTGGGGTGATGGATTGCACAGCAGTTGATTACTGATAAAAGTGTGTCCCTGGGGAAAGCACCCTGGGTCCCAGGTTCATTTTCTAGAAGCTGGGGTAGGGGCGTGTTTGCTGATGTCAAAAATGAAAGCACCAGACATTCTCTGCCTTGGTAAAGACTTCTGATGGGAGAACACAGGGAACCGTGTTTTAGCAAGCTAAATCCTCAAAAGGAGACCACATTTGAAAGGTCTAGACCAGCTGTTCTCACCCTGTAGGTGGTGACCCTTTTTGGGAGTTGAATGACCCTTTCACAGGGGTTGCCTAAGACCATTAGAAAACATGGATATTTACATTATGATTCATAACAGTAGCAAACTTATAGTTTTATAGTTATGAAGTAGTAACAAAATAATTTTATGGTTGGGGTCACCACAACATGAAGAACTGTATTAAATGGTTGCAGCATTAAGAAGGTTGGGAACCACTGCTCTAGACGGACATAGTCTCTGTATCACTAAGTGAGGATCCCTCTATATTAGTTCCATATAGCTTTGTGTATGTTCATATGTATGCAAGCATGTGTGTGTGTGTGTGTGTGTGTGTGTGTGTGTGTGTGTGTGTATGGAGGCCAGAGGCCAACAATGAATCTTCCTCAGTTGCTTCTCCACTTCATGTCCCCGAGACAGTCTCTCACCTGAAACTCACCTTTCCAGCCAGCCTGGCTAGCCTGCAAGGCTCAGGGGTGTTTTCACCTTGCCCAGCCCCGGTGCTGGGGTCACAGGCACATACAGCCCTGCCTGACTTTTTATGTGGGTCCTTGGGAACTAAACTCAGGTCCTCATGCTTGGGCAGCAAGTGCTCTTCTGACTGAGTCATCTCCCTAGAGACCATGTCGTCATTTTGAGAGGAACTTTACAGAGGGCAAGGCACAGGAAGGAAGTGCCAGTGAGGACTGAGTGAACCATGATCCAGCCTCAACATGCATTACTGCTTTCTCACCCACAAATTCTCTTTTGGGTGCTTTGGGCTTTTCTCATTGGATGGTTCAGTATTCTCCAGCAGTCAGAATAGAAAAGAGGCTCTATTTGTGGTACCAATTCTGACTAGCTGGTGGGGCTTGGCTTCCTGGAAAAGTACTGTGATCCATTAGTAATGTCTGCATGCACACAGGCAGGGGTGGTAACAACACCTGCCTCTCACATTCACCAACTCCATCAATATTCTTCCTACAACTGTGAAAAGCCTGCATAGCACTGCTCACTCCACTCATCTTTTAAGAATGCCTGTTCTTCATTTAAAATTTTTCTCATTTTAAAACTTCCACTTGGGGTATCGTTTTGCCATGAAGATGGCCCCTGACTTTCCCAGGCACAAGTCACTTTTCTCCCCTAACCTTCCAGGACACTTCATCTGACACAAGCTTATGGCATTTGGCACCTTCCCCTATACTGGCTCCTTAGTCTAGTTTCATCGGCAAGGCTTGGAGTCTTCCCAAGGGGAAGCATTGGGTCAGCTTTATTACTGCCCAGTGTGTCCCAGCTCCACCAAAGCTTGAAGTGGGACTTTGAGGGAGGTGGTAGACGGCTGGCTCCTCTCAGCGCTTCTTGGCCTTAGCTGAGAAGCAGAAGGTGCCATTGGAAGGAGGAGGGTGTTTTGTGGCAGGTGTGAATTGGAAGCAGGTGGAGAATTCAGCTACATCTATCTGCTGCTCTTTCTTTGGGGCTGACTTGAGGCACTCAAGGAGGGGGAGATAAAGTTGCTGCTTCAGGACTTAGTAGTGCCCATGTGTGGGCCAGTGAGGAAAGGACTTGGAATCAGCCATGAGCCTTCTCAGAAGTGACTCCAGTGGCTGGGGTAGGCTGGTGGGGTTTCTAGGCATGCATGGGGAAGGCTGCTAGAGTCTTCAGGAGGTGCCATCATGTGGGGGCACATGTACTAGTGAGCCCAGTGGCCCCAAAGCCTGGGATGTGGTGCGCATCCAGCTCCCACCATATCCTCTATGTCAGCATGGTGCCTGGTATGCAGCAGGTTCTCAGTGACTTGTGGGGGTCCACAGCAGGAATGGGTGGGGGAAGGGAATGAAGTGCCCTCTTCCCAATTCCTCAGCTGTCATCTCTCATGACTTTTACTCAGCCAGGGGCCTGACCTGAGTATGAGAGACTAGTTCAAGTCTAGCGGGTGTATAGGTTCCATTTTGATCAGATTCTCTCTTTCCAGCCTGGGTTCAAGGGCAGCTCCACTAGGAAATGCCTCCCTGTGCTGGGGCTCCCCTGGTGGCTCTGTCTCCTTTCTCTCTTGGGTTTTACTGTGTGAAATCTGGCAGCTGATTGCAGAGGAAAGTATATGTCCCTCTTCTCTACCCAAAAGAATTTTTCAAGACACTCAGCAAGCTTAGTGTCTTAGCTGCCGCCAGAAATGGGGACCACAGCTGGCGCTTCCCAGATTCTGTCCTTGCCATTCATCCTAGGACACAAGGACCCTGCTGACATGTGAGAACAACCTGGCAGAGGCCACTCAGCATGATGCTGTGGCCTTCTGTGCCTCCGGCCTTGGCCTCTGTCTTATCTCTCTGTCCTCCCCTCTCACCTGCCATCCATCCTTGTCTTGTTTCTTTTCCAGGTGATGACAGGGACCCAGGCAGTAGAAGGCTGTCCTGTTCTGACAGCCTACTCCCACCCTTCAGACAGTCAGCTCTCTCTCCCCTTCTTTAAAAAACAAACAAACAAACAAACAAACAAACAAACAAAAAACAAATACACAGTCCTGAAGACTGTGTGTGGAGAACCTGTGTGTGGTATTTATCTCCTGAAATTCTTCTGGTTCTGTATTTCTAAATGTTTCATTTCTGGCTCATTAAAAATGAAGGAAAGGAAATGCCAGACAGCTTCCCAAAGCAGACAATGACCAAACAATGTAAGTTAATTTCCTCTGGACGAAACTATTTGTGCATCTTTGATGTAGTCTTTAGGAGCTATTTGAATGGGGATCAGGGTTTGCCAAAGAGGACACCCCTCTGCCTCAGAAAAACTGCAAAAAGCAGGGTATCTACTCCGCTGTCTCTGTCTCTTTCTTTGGATCATAGTCTGGACCCAGGGGTTGACGCCACCTTCCTCTTGGTTCAGTAGAATCCGAGTCCCCTCTGCACTTGATATCCCTCATAGCCTCCCCGAGAAACTGTGGTTTCCCATACTTCTCATCCTCACCCCTAGTGGCTCACCAAGGACTCCAGAGGGCTCAGTTTTCCAGCCTTCTGGACTGGAAACTGCTTGAGGACTCTGTTTAGTTCCAATTAACTATATACTTCCTGGGAGTGGGGACCATGCTACACACCTTCAAATCCCTCATCTCCTTCTGCCCACACATGACATTTCTGCTGCTCAGAGCTGTCTGAGGTTCATTTACCTGATGGAGGTAAATGGTACTGTTTGCAATGCCACAGGAGGTTCAGAAGCTTGGGTGACATGTCCAGTGTCTTCATTTTGGGGGAGTCTGGAGTTGAAACTAGGCAGTTCAGTGGGACCACTCTATGGAAATCATGACTGCTACACTTCTCTAGTATTTTGAAGCTGGAAATTTTTGCTTTGTATGTCTCCCATGGAGTTCCATCTCTACCTTTAATACCTTACGTCAATAAAACACAACAGTGTGAGCTGTTAGAGGTCAGTCCCAGGGAAAAGACAGAGAGGCTTCCTATAGGAGTCAGGAAAGTCTTTCTGGAGGAGATGACATTTGGTAGTGGCCTTGAAGTCTGAGTAGGCTGGAGTGAAGGCAAGCACTTCTGCCCAAGATATAGGGACATGCTCTGTGGGACTGGCATGGGGAGTCACCAGCTTATGTTGGGTGTGGACAGGCACATGAGAAGTTGGGTTTTCACCACGTAGAAGGAACTGTCCTGAAGGAGGCCAGCTCAGGCCATGCCTTTGAATGAACCCTTGGTTGTGTTACCAAAATCTGTGGCTCATATGACCCCAGGTCTCTAAATTCTGTGTCATCATAATCACAATATAGAAAGAGAGATGCATTGTTGGGTGTTGGTGGCACATGCCTTTGATCCTCCCACTCAAGGTAGAGGTAGACAGATCTCTGTGAGTTCAAGGCCAGCCTGGTCTACAAATTGAGTTCCAGGACAGCCAGCGCTACATAGAGAAACCCTGTCTCAAAAAAACAAAAACAAAAAACAAAGAGGGGGCAGCTTCACTGTTGGAAAACTTAAGAATGTCTGGCACAATTTGAGCATATGAATCAGTTTTCAATATTACGTTTTATGAACCAAATATGGAGTATGCATTCCTGAGAAAAATCTGGGGTCTACACTGAGGTGTGTCCTCAGCATAAGATAGACATAAAGTTCTAGAAACATATATATAGCCTTTTATGCAGCTTAGATGGTGAGATGCTACAATTCTGGATATAGAGTTTAATTAAAAACATAAAAATTAATTAAAAAATGAACAAATTAACTAGTGTGTGTGTTCATGTGTGTATGTGCATGCACTATGGTGTGTGTGTGTGTGGAAGTCAGAGGGCTTGCAGGAATCTGTTCTCTCCTTCTACTACATAGGTTCTCGGGACTGAACTCAGGTCCTCAGGTTTGGCAGTGGGTATCCTTATCCACTGGGCCATCCTATCAGCCTCATAGAAATCAATTTCTGCTGTTAGATTTTTTTTTCTTTTTTTGAAAGTGACTACTAGAAAAAGTTTAAATTTCAGAGCAGGTGGGTGCACTGGCCATCTCGGTACTGTCCGTTTAGTTTTTCTGTCAGCCTGGCCTGACTCTTGTCTAATCTTACAAAACTACACGTGTAAAACTAAACCACAGCGACTGTCATACCAAAACAGCACCATGCCTACCATCGTGTACAGGACACAGCAGCTGGTAAGGAGTGGCTGCCGTGCTGTTGATGGTTTTACAGTTTGCAGGGACCGGTAGAAGGCTCACACCGCACCTGTAATTCTACAGACAGCTCTGGCCTGTGCTTCTCAGTCCTTAGTCGGGAAACGCAGCCCCTCTGGGGACTCTGAGGCTGGTGGCTGGGACTTCGCTCTGAGGGAGATCCCTCTGGCTTTTAAGTGGAGATTGAATTTTGGGGACCCGAGGCTCGTGACTTGAGTGTTTCCTTCCAGGCACCTGCTGAGAGGCCTTCGCCTGGTCCTGGTCACTAGGCCCGCGGTGAGGCAGGGAGCTAGGCTGAGGCAGGGGACTGGAGGGATGGCCTATAGGTCCCGGTGTGCCAGAGGGACAAATGCTAGGCATTGCTGTACAGCAACTGGTGCCTCTTGGAGGGGTCACCGGTGAAGTTGCCCTCAAATTAACCCCAAGTCCACTATGGAGACAGCCTAAGTGCGGCTGGCATGGTAGAGCAACCCACTTGGCCTGGTTCTGAATTTTCCCAGCGATTCCTCCTGGGCCTGAGGCCAGAGCCAAGAGCAGCACTTGGAGCTACTAGTAAGAAGGCATTTTTTTGGTGTCTTCCCCTCAGCCCCATCACACATGTGGCAGAAGTTTTTTTCTTGCCTTCTAAGGCCTGTACAGATTTGCCTGTTCACTGGGGTTTGAAGAAGGCAGTATCTAGGGGCTTTGGGGAGGTTCTCAGTGTGTGAGGACCATGATGTCCTGCTCGGGCACAGAACCTACCTTCACAATATCCTCATTGATGTTCTTGGGGTCGCGGTTCACCAAGTCAATCTCCTTGCAGTGAATGTCCTTGATGATCCGTGCCTCCAGATCCGAGTGCTCTTCGGTCATCATCGTGGGGCTGGGGCACCTTCAGGAGGAGGTCCGAGCCTTGTAGCCGGTGCCGTTGACAGTCCTGGGGCAGAAGGACCAAGCTTGGGGTCTCCAGACCGGTGCCCCTGGAGGCTAAATAGGCCCCACCCAGCATGCCGGCTGACAGCTGCCCTGCATAACTTCAGCGGGCCTCTGGTTAAAGCCGCCGGTGGCAGGCCTCCAAGCTAAAATTAAGACTGGATGGCAGAGCGCTCCTTAAAGGGGGCTGTGCTGGCCATTGGCCTCACGCAAGCGGAGACCTGGCATTCCCTGCCGTCCACCAGGGCCTGGCCTTCCCGGTACTCTGTGGAGGCGGGCTGAGCCACTCTCCTGGAGTCCCTGGAATTTGTCCGCTGAGTACTCAGGCTCCTCCCAGAATCAGCTGCCCATTGGAGAAAGGAGGTGGGCTCTGTCCCAGCCCTGTCTCTTGCTAGCTGCTAAGTGACCTTGGCATGTGTCCCTTCTCTGGGCCACCAGGACCCTACCTGGGAATAGGGATAATATAAGGAACAGATAATCAAGAGCCCTCCCATCCTGGAGGGGAGGAGATTGGCTTTGTGGGGGATTCTACTGGGTGAACTGGAAATGTCTGGTAGATTCTCCTTAGATTAGTGACTGGCTGTGGTGGCCAAACACTGTATATTTGTTGTTTTATTATTTAAAAATTTAAAATCATATTCTCTGTCTCTGTCTGTCTGTCTCTGTCTGTCTGTCTCTCTCTCTGAGCAGGTGAGCAGTCCACAGCATACATGTAGGGTCAGAGGACAGCCCGAAGGAATCTGTTCTCTCTTTCTGCCGTGTGGGTCCTGGGACTGAATTAAGGTCACCAGGCTTGGTGGCAAGCACCTTTACCTGCCGAGCCATCTCTCTAGACCCAATGTTGCCCCCACCCCCACACTCCCTGGGCGGGGACTGAACTCAGGTCCTCTTGCTTGCACATCAAGCCCTTTATGGGCCGAGCCATCTCCCCGCTCCCAGTTCACCCTGATTGTCAGTTTAACTGGATCGAGACACTTAGGGGATGAGGAGAGCACAACCCTGGAACTGACCGCGAGGGCGTTTCTACAGAGGAATCCACCGATGGATTCAGAATTGAAGCAGATGATCTGAAGGGGGTGGAACTGCGGAAGGCGGGGTCTAGTAGGAGGAAGTGGGTCCCTGGGAGCCGCCTGCCTTTGAAGGGCAACCTTGTCCCGGCCCCTTCCTTTACTCACCTCTACTTCCTGTCTCCTGTGATGTGGGTTGTTTTGCTCTGCCATGATGGATATGTCATGGATCGAGAGATGCTTCCTCCTGTGTTCCTCTAACCCCAACAGCCACAAGAGTCTGGCTTTTTTTTTGTGTGTGCTCCAGAAGGAAGAATCCACACCAGGGCGCAGGTAGGGCCGGCAAACAGTCAAGGTTTATTTTTAGCACCCTAAGAGCTAAAAGAGAGAAGAGCACTCTGCAGAGCCTCTAATGTCAGGACTTGTAAGTCTTGTCCTACCATTTCTCCTCCTCTTGCCTAGCCCTCGAGTGGTCCAGGTGGTCCCTTTCCTAGAATCAATGGAGGCTTTTTAGCCATCCTCACCCACAATCCAACCTGTTACAGGGAAATCAGGACTGTGTATGAAGGTGTAGGTGCCTGTAGAATCGAGAAGTTTATTACAGAAAGGACATCAGTGTCTTTCACATGCTCCTCAGGGGAGGCTCCGAACGCCGGCTGGAACCTGCCTGAGGTTGGCCTTGTTGGTTTTCTCAGGGCCCATCTTTCCTCTTCTTTAGTTAGCTTGGCTGTTGTGGACCCAGTTACAAACCTCTTCTTTATCTTCCCCGGTGTCCCCGCGCTTGCCATTGTCGCAGGCATTTTCTCTAACATTTGTTCTAAGTGTAACAGACTAAGCCTCGGAAGAGTGAGCTAATGATGGTCTGAAGCTGTCTTTGTTCTGATTTGACACACGAGAGTCTAACATCTTGGCCCCGCTCTTCCATGCCTTGGAGCAGGTCTGTGGTTTTCCCCTGAAAGGGGAGTCAATGGAGTACAGGTTGGGGTGGGCTTGGGGACGAGACATGAAGAAGGGAACACTGGGTGAGGGTGTTGTTCCATTTTCTATGTGCCTGGGTTGCTACCTTCAAATGGCCCTGGTTCCAGCCTTCAGGCTGTCCATCTACCAGTGAGGTGCCCCCTTCAGACACTTTCTCAGGCCATCTTACAATTTGGCTGTGTCTTCAAACTGCAGCATATGGAGGATGACAATTTTGAATCCTGGAGGCTGTGGGTTGCTTATCCAAACTGCAGCATATGGAGGCTGTGGGTTGCTTATCCAATCATCTACACATTCATTCAGGATTTAAGAGCTGGGGATAAAGTTCTTGATCAAGTTTTGTCTTGCCTCAAGGGCCTGGGCTAAGATGGAATGATTGGAAGCTGATGGACTCCTGGGCAGTGTGGCAAGTGATATAAATTAGATGTGGCTTATAGACAAGTCCACAGGATGTGGTGTTTTCCCTGATGCCCTCCAGAAAGTTTTCCTGGTAAGTGGCTGTAGACTTAGGCATTCGTGGGTGAGTAGGAGCCCTTCACAGAAAACTCTTTAAATAGAACAACCATGGCTTCAGAGGGGTGTGAAGTGGCACGTTGAGAAGCATGGACTGACAAGATAACAGGGTGTCTGGGACCAGAGATGGGTAGGTGATAAGGGATGGGAACAGGCTGCATCCTCAGTGTGAAGCATCCCAGGTGTCTTGCAGAAGAACACACACTTATATCTAGAGGTGGGTGATGGCTTGGATATGAAGCAGCCCCTGCAAAGGCCTGCACGTAGAGGTCTGGTCTCCAGCTGGTAGTTCTGTTGAGAGATGTTGGGTCGGTCATGAGAGGTCTAGCTCCATCAATGGGTTCATCCCTTGGTGAATTCATAAGCTACCAGGAGGTGGGGCTTGGTGGGAGGGAAGTAGGCTACTGGGGGCATGCTTTTGAAAGGCACATTTTGTCCCGGGAGGTGACCTCCCACTCTTTCTGCTTCCTGGCTGCCACGAAGTGAGCAGTGTTGCTCTACAGAGCTCTTGCACCCTGACGCTCTGTCTTATTAGATGCAGGCCCAGAAGCAATGCAGCCAAGTGACTATGGGTTGGAACTAAATGAGCCAAAATAAATCTTCCCCCCTTAAAATGTTAAAATGTTCCCCTTTGGCATTTTGTCATAGCCTTGAAAACTAACATTTTGTCATAGCCTTGAAGTGTTGGAAAACCACTAACTGCATTGTGGTGGCAGAGGTTTATTATCAGGCTTGTGTGTGAGGAAGGTCACTGGTGCCCACATATAGGGTAGATGGAAACGGGATGAAGTCTGAGGTAAGAAGGCTGATCAGAAAGCTAGAGTCGGGGGTGGGGGGTGGACTGGGGGTGTACCTCAATTGTTAGAAACCCTGGACTCCATCTGCATCATTGCATAAAACTGGGTATGGTGGCTCAGCCTGCAGTTCCAGCACTTAGGAGTAGGAGGGTAAAGATGGGCATACCAGGAGTTCAAGGTCATCTTTGCTACATGGAAAAAAGTTTGAGATCAGCCTGGGTTACCTGAGACTGTTTCAAAAAAATAAAGAAGACAGTAAAATTAGAGGCAGCAGGCCCTATCTGCTGCTAATAATAAAGATGCAGAAATCATGTGGCTTCAACAGTATAGAGATATCTCCCCCCTGTACTGCAACAGGCAGTTTAAGACTGCTTTGGCCACTTCATGAAGTGGATATCTGAATCGTCATTATTCTGTTCTGTTCACCTCAAAGCTACATCATGCATAGGTGGAGGCTCTTCCTCCAGCCATCACATCTGAGTCTAGATAAGAAGAAATGGTAAGGAGGAGGGGCAAGGGAAGGCATTTGTCATTGGAGTTAGTCCCATTAGGAGCTTTACTAGAAGCCCCACTCAATAGTTTTCATTTATGTTTTATGTCTGCCATTGGTGATCCCTCTAAGCCACCAGGATGGGATTGTAGATTTGTAGCTTAACACATTGTCACTTCCCTAAGGACAAATGTTGGGTAACTAGAAAAACTCTATGTCCTTTAGGAGTTACTGGAGTCTTTTTCATGCCCCTTTCTAGGCCCCTAAGATCTCCAGTCCTAGGAATGTAGAGTTCAGGCTTGCTAGGCAAGCACTCTACCACTGAGCTAAATTCCCAACCCCAGAGTTCATTCTTCTAGGTGATTGGGAGAAAGAGACAATGTTATAGCTTAGTTCCATGTGGACCAGGATAGCAATCAGAGCCTAGCTTGGGCTACACCACTGTAACACTGGTGAAAACAACAGGGTCTGCCAACTGTAGATCTGACACCTCTAAAACTGTGAGCCAAAACACGCTTTTCCTCTTTTCAAGTCGGTGGCCTCGGGTTGCTGTAGTGGTGAAAAGCTGACTGACACAGACATAACAAGATGATGATAGAGAGGATGGAAATTGCCTTTTCTGAGGATGCTTGTATCTGTTCTCTTTCAATGGGATGGGTAGGCCTCCTACTAGGAGGTGGCTATTTCAAGGCCTATGAGGGTGGAAATATTTGCAGTGAGGAAAGACTTTTTTTCATAGGATCTTTAGAACTAGGCAAAGGGCTTCTGATGTCTTCCCTACCTGGTTTTGAGGTGTGTATTTCAAAGAGAAACCACAGTGTTCGAGGGCTGAAGAGATCCAGCTTTCTAATTGTGTAGATAAAGAAACTGAGGTCCTTGAAGTCTTGGCTAGTGGAGGGAAGAATTTAGGATTTGGAGACAGAACTGCCATGTGCTTATGAGCAGGTCACTGTCCCCAAACTCACTGGTGTTATGACTATTGAATATACTTCCCTTCCTACCATGAGAGAGAGACTGAAAAGGCTTGATTGTTTTTGAAATAAGACAATGAAATCCCTAGGGGCATCAACCGGAATCTACTGCTGAGACAGGTGAAAGCGAGTGGGTCAGACTAGGCTTGGAGCCTTGTTTAGGTTCCACACTTGACTGTGACCTTGGGTAACAACACCGTATCTAAGGAGAGTGAATACAGTGAAGGTGGGGTTTGAAACATGTCTTGGGAGAGACAGGGCAGTTTGGGCCTGGAAAAGAGATGGCTAAAAGGGAAGGACCAGAGAGCTCTGGTCAAGTTACTGAAAGTGTGTCCAACCCATGATCCACAGGTCACATGTGGCTGAGGAAAGCTATGAATGTGGACAAAGTCTAGACTCAAGTAAAACAGCGTGAGATGGTTTTGTGGGGTTTCCTTTTTATAACTTGATTGCACAGTTCCTAAGTATGAGTTTTCTAGAGGACAATGTCATGTCACAGTGTCCAAAGGTTGAACAGAACTGGAAGATGCGATAAATTCAGTGGTAGACTTTGAAATGACAAAGCCCAGTGCCTGGCTCCCAACAGGCTGCTGGACAGTGACGGCTGGAAGGCCTGTTGTCAAGGTACCAGGAAGAACTACATCCAGACATGGAGCAGGCTGCTCAGGAAAGGGGGAGCCTGCCTTGGCCGGAGGCATGAAGGCAGTGAACTGAGGGAGAGCCAAGGGCAAGAAGAGAAGAGGGATAAGTGAGCTGTCAGGCCAGCTAGCAAACGCTTCAGGAAGACTGATTACATAATTTACCAAGTCCATATCACAACAGAAAAGAAGAGCCCCTGTGAAAGAAGAATCAAAAACATGAAACTTGAGGCCTGTACAGCTTGTGACTTGGCATCTGGGCCACAGAAGGAAAGCAGACCTCTCAGGTGGGAAGTGGACTGGCCAAAGCCCCCCAGACTGACATCACCAGGCAGACTTCATGTCCCAAAGGTTCCATAACCTTCCCAAACAACGCCAACAGCTAGGGGACCAAGGGTTCCAACACCTGCGTCTGTAGAGGACACACTTCATCCCAACCATGACAAGGCATCTTCTAAGTGTGTGGCTCTGTGGTTGTCCACATAGAAAGCTGGCTCTCACAAGGCTCTGCTGGCCCAAGGTCTAACAGAAGCTGGTATTAAAATAAGCCTCTTTAGTACCAACCTGTTCTGGTTACTTGTGTTATTAATGCCAGAAAATGCTCATAGGCTTTCCTGCCTCCCACAGAGGGGAGGGTCATTCTCTGTATTATTCCCTTTTCTTGTTGCTATGACAAAATATCTTCCAAGAAACACCTTAAGGAAGGAAGGGCCTATTTTGGCTCACAGTGTAAAAGTGCAGTCCATCATGGCAGGGAGGCCATGGCAGCTGGAGAGGGAGGCAGCTGGCCATATTGTCCACAGTCAGGATGCAGGGAGAGAGGGATGCTGGTGCTCAGCTCACTTTCTCCTTTTTACCCAATATAAGACCCTAGCTCATGGGATGGAGTCACTCACATTTAGGATGGGTCTTCCCACTTCAATTAATCCAATCTAGAAACTCCTTTTCAGACATACCAAGACCATTATCTGCCATGGAATAATCCTCTTGTACACTCTAAAGATTTGTCACGTGAATTGGTTTAATAAAATGATGACTGGCCAGTAGCCAGGCAGGAAATATAGGCAGGGCAACCAGACTAAGAATGCTGGCAAGAAGAAGGGCAGAGTCAGGAGTCACCAGGCAGATGCAGAGGAAGCAAGAAGAGAGTGTCATACTGAGAAAAGGCACCAAACCACATGGCTAAACATAGACAAGAATTATGGGTTAATTTAAGTGTAAGAGCTTGTTAGTAATAAGCCTGAGCTACCGGCCAATCATTTATAATTAATATAAGCCTCTGTGTGGTAATTTGGGAAGTGGCTGCTGGGTATTTAGGAGTTGCTGGGTGGACAGAAACTCCAGTTTACAGTTGTCTCCTAGGTGACTCTAGCTCCTGTCAGGTTGGCAATCAGTGTTAACTAGCACTCCTCTTGCATCCGATGTCTCCTTGAGATCTCTTCACCCTCCCCTTCCTCTCCATTCACCCCCCCTTGAACAGATACCATAGTAGGAGACACTGACCTCTGCTTTGTTCTGGTGGAATTCATTCTTCCACCAGAAGCTGTTTTCAGCTTCAAGGACAAACTGTGAAACACCATATTTAGAAGGCACTATACAGGAGCCAGCTGCTGGGAGGGTCATGTGGGTAAGCTTGCTGTTCTCTCTCAGACTGAGACTAGCCTCCATCACTAAGTAGCTAGAAGAGTGCTGACATTCAGAATGTCAGCAATGCACAGGGAGATGAAACTGAGAAAGAGTTCTGCAGATTTCTTGGAGAACACAGTGGCTGACCCAGAGCCCATTAATGTTCTAAGATTGTGCACTTGGTTATCCTCTGCTCTGGTCTGTCGGAAGCTTCATGCTATTGTTGTGAGGGGTGAGGACAGTGGGAGTGGAGGGAAAGTGGAGAGGGGATGGAGGAGGAGCTACCTGTTTCTTCTGTCTCTGTCCACTTAGATCCCCAAAGGATCTTAGGCTCTGCTTCAAAAAGCAGCAGCATCAATTTCACTCAGCCAGACCTACAGGCAGGAACTATGCAGGGAGTCCCATGGCTCTGAGTACCTCCATTCATGTAGCAGGCTTCGATCTGAGCCTGGCAGAACTCCTCTGTATGGAGGGAAGCACTCCCAGGGCCACATTCTCCTTCAGCTTACTTTGATTTCATGCTGGTATTTGTTCTCAACTCTGTGGGTGAGAAACCAAAATGAATAATACATTATTTCAACAAATAATGGGGCTGAGGAGAACTCTGTAGAGTGCTTGTCTACCATAACCCTTAGTTCCATTTCCAGTGCTACATAAACCAGGTATGAGGTATGGTGGTGCTTGACTACAATTCCAGCACCCAGGAGGTAAGGGCAGGAGGACCAGGAGTTCAAGGTCATCCTCTATGAGATGCTGTCTCAAAAAGAAAGAACAAAAGAAAAAAGAATCAACAAAGATTTCTTGGATGTGGTATAGAGCAGTCACTGAGTATAACATGGTGAAGATGTGGGATGTAGACCTCAACTTGGTAGGCAAGTTGAGAGAGAGAGAGAGAGAGAGAGAGAGAGAGAGAGAGAGAGAGAGAGAGAGACAGAGAAAGAGACAGAGACAGAGACACAGAGAGACAGAGAAATGGCTGGCTGGCTGGCTAGCTAGCTAGCTAGATAGATAGATAGACAGGCAAATAGAGATCAGAGCATACTGCATGCACAGACAGAGAGGTGCAGTCCTTGAAAGTCTGTCTCAGGATTCAGGCAGACATGGCTCCTGCCTGAGGAACCTCATTGTCTCCCTGCTTCCCTTAGTTATGGAAAGGATTGGACCAATGTCCTCATGCCCAAGGTCTCTACCACTGAGCTATGTCTTCAGCCCTCTTTTAAATTATTTTTTGATAGCATTTTACTAGGCTGTCCAGACTGTCTTTGAACTCTCTCTGCAGCTGAGGCAGGCCTTGAACGTGCAATGTCCGTGCTTCAGCCTCCTGAGTAGATGGATCTCAGGTCTGCATCCCTGAGACTGTTTATCTCACAGTCCTGTAGAGAATAAGAGGGCCTTGGGGATTTGTGAGGTCTCTGAAGAAAGTCCTGAAGTGCCAGTGAGCCAGTGGGAAGCTGCCTTCCTTCAGCTTTGGACATTAGTTTCTTGGGCCCTCAGCAATAAATTGGCAAGAACAGAAGGGAGGGAAGGAGCAGGTCACATGTTTCCCAGGGTTACTTTGTCCCCTGGGCTTTGTAAGGAAGTCCAGCTCGGAGCAATGCCATGCTAGGGCTGGAGCCTGAAATCCCAGTACCTCTGAAGGAGATCTTATGGAAAAGAGGATTTTGACATTAGAACAGTCAACAGGGTGGGCTCTAGTCCAAAATGACTGACATATAAAATTTAATATTTTATTAATTATTTGAGAATATTATACATGCATACAATGTATGATCATATTCACTACCCACACTTCTTGTCATTTTTCCTTCCAGATCCCTTCCCCAACTTTTCACCTCTTCCCAATTTGTGTCCTCTTTTTAAAATTTTAAATCTATTGAGTCCAATTTGTGCTGACCATATACCTGGTGTGGGCCATCCACCAGGGTGTGATTGACCTGTAAGGGGCCACACACTCTTTTTTTTTTTTGAGACGGGGTTTCTCTGTGTTGTTTTGGTGCCTGTCCTGGATCTCACTCTGTAGAACAGGCTGGTCTCAAACTCACAGAGATCTGCCTGGCTCTGCCTCCCCAGTGCTGGGATTAAAGGCATGCGCCACCACTGCCAGATGGGGCCACACTCTTAATGAATACTTACTCTTCCTTCCCCTGAAGCTGTCAACTGTCCACAGCTCCTCATCTAGGGATGGGGGCTCATGAGCCTCTCCCCCTTCTATCCTGGAATGCCGATTGTCTTGTTCTTGTGCAGATCTTGTGCAAGCAACTACAGCTGCTATGAGTTCACCAGTGCAGCGGACTTTGGCACAAGCAGGCTTGCACAGAGATCTTTATGTGAATGTTAGAATTTTGTTGCCACAAGCCATGAAGTCTCCAGGAGTGAGGGAACTCCCTCCCTTGCACTTTAAAAGGCATCATGACCTTGTCTACACTCTATCCTCAGTCTTCGCACCTCCTTAACTCTGAAGTGTTGAATGCTTGTCCTGGGGCTCACAACCCCTAAAGTCAAGATGTCACCAAGCCAGCACTGCTTCTGGGGTGTAGATGTAACTAACAGTCTTATTAAATAAGAAACACAGAAACAATGTAAAAGAGAAAGCCGAGAGGTCAGAGCTCAGAGCTAAAATCTCACCCTTCCGCCTGCGGTGTCCCAGCTTCCCGAAAGAGGGCTACTTCCTGTCTGTACGTCTTTTTTATAGTATTATTGTTCTGCCTTCTCATTGGTTGTAAACCCAAACACGTGACTGCCTTGTCACTGTCTGAATGTACAGCCCCCTAGGTCTTAAAGGCATATGTCTCCAATGCTGGCTGTATTCCTGAACACACAGAGATCTATGGGATTAAAGGCGTGTGCCACCACCGCCACACTCTGTCTATGGCTCTAATAGCTCTGACCCCCGGGCGACTTTATTTATTAACATACAATCAAAATCACATTTCAGTACAATTAGAATACCACCACACTGGGGTTTAGAGAAGAATCAATTTCCTTGTTTCTTACAGCTTCTGGAAGACTCCTGCATTCCTTGCTTCATGGTACTCCTTCCATGATCGAAGTGCACCTCAGCTCCAAGGGCTGTGAGCCAGACATCTGCCTCCCCTCTGTCCTTCCTTTCTTGCCCATGTCCACTGTTATGGTGTTCATGGTTTCCAGGCATCTTGCCCATTTGTTTGTAAGCATTTAGCTTCTCCTCACTCATGACTTCTGACTCTGGAGGGATTCTCAGGCTTCTCTAAGAGCAGCTTTCCCAGACAGTCATGATACTGCTGACCCCACCCAAGCAGAGCCTGCTGGTCAGCCGAAGGTATATGACTGTAGACTCTCTTCCTCTCTTCCTACAAGATGTAATGGGTGGATGAAGAGCCATGGGGATTTCTGCAAGGAGGGACTTTGCAGTTGCTGGAGCTGTGTGAGTCAAACAGAGAGGGTACCTGGAAGCTCACCCAGAGAAGGTAGAGTCTCATGGCATCTAGACCTTGAAGGGTTGGGTTTCTGAGAGAATTTTGACCTTGAGCTTCAGTCTTGTTATCTGTGAAACAGGCCAGGTGGTGGCAGGAATAGAGTGAGGTCTACGCAGGCTTGCAAGCAGCCATTAGGGCCAGTGAAGGAAGCAACCAGGTGGGAGAAAGACCTGGCCTTGATAGCAATTGCTTTTGATAGACCTGGAGCCAAGAGACCCTCTCTTGTCTTTTGAGTTGAGGAAAGCTGGTAGGGGTGTTCAACCCCAGTGTGGAGCAACAGGAGTGTTGGGAATGTGGGCCTCATTGGGTGTGCAGACTTGGAGGTGATGACAGACTCAACCTGAGAGGGTGAGAGGCTGTGTGGTACCATGTAGGCTGTGGAGAACCCCAGAGTCCAGGCCATCCATTAGGTCAAGATTTTAGTCAGGGTTCTCTAGAGGAACAGACTTACAGAATGAATTTGTTTCTATCTATCTATCTGTCTATCTATCTATCTATCTATCTATCTATCTATCTATCTATCTATCTAAATAAATCTAAAGGGGATTTATTTGAATGACTTAAAGGCTGTGGTCCAGCTAGTCTAACAATGGCTGTCTACAAACAGAAGGTCCAAGAATCCAATAGTTGTTCAGTCCACAAGACTGGATGTCTCAGTTGGTCTTGAGTATATAGCAGAATCTTAAAGAAGTAGGCTCTAATGCCAGTGAAGGAATAGACGTGCCAGGGAGAGTGACAGCAAGCAGGCAAAGAGAGCAAGCTTCCTTCTTCCATGTCCTTTATACAGGCTACCCACAGAAGGTGTGGCCCAGATTAGAGGTGGATCTTCTCACCTCAAAAGATCTGCAGTAAAAGTGGGTCTTCCTACTTTGAATGATTTAATTAGGGAAAAAAAAATCCCTCGCAGATGTATATCCAGCTGCTTAGGTTTCAGTTAATTCCAGATGTAGTCAAGTTGGCAACCAAGACTAGCCTTCACCTTCAGTTACAACAGAGTGCCTGAGTGAGAACTTAAGCATCAGTAACCTTTAAAACTCCTTTCACCATCATTATTGAAGCTTTAGAATGCTGTCTGGTAGTATAGGGGTGAAGGTTGAGGCTATAGGTCATGTGTTCCCTGGGGAATTGGGTGGATGGGGAGGAGTAGGGGTACAGATATGGGAGTAATATTCCAGATGCCATATAATTCAAATACTATCAAGATCCCCTCATTAACTCCATAAAGCTTCACATATCTCAACATGGCTGTTGTCACTGGATGTGGACCTTCACTGGGAATACATTCTGAGAGATGTATTATGTCATTATACAATTCTGTTAATATTGGAGCATCATACACATTTAAATAGACTTTGAAGGTCCAGTCTACTCTACACAATGGCATGTATTACTATCCTTGTGAGCTATTATTGATAGAAATACATGTGAAACATGATTGTATTTTTTCTTAAAAGCCACCCTGGCAGCTGGCACCAGGAGAGATGGAACCCTGGGGAGTAAGTGGGCAGCATTACGATTAGATGTGGAGTCAGCCACTGCCCAGGATCCAAAGGAAATAAAATATCCCAACTACCATGGAGAGCTTAGTAAACACTAGCTAAAATTGAGCCTTGCCTCAAAGGAGAACAGCGTGTTAGGATGTGTAGGAAAGGACTGTCAGAGTTTAATAATGTGTTAAAAAATGGGACTTTGATCATCTCCAGAAAAGTCCCTGAGATATTGAATGGGATCATTAAAAAGTCTGTGAGGAGGAGCGATTCATCAGGTTGTGTTTATCTTGTGAATGTGGTGTTTCTGCCAGATAATTACAAATTCTTATTGAAGAGGGGCTTTTGTAGCTCACGATGGGTCACTGTGTTGTTCTGATGCAGGAGCTCTTTGCTTTACCCAGACTACGAGGGTATCACTATAATATTTCATTTCAACATAAAGGGCTGGCACAAGTTTGTGAGGAGAAATTTAACTTTTCCCCTTATACAGATTTTTTTTTTTGCCATTGTATATTTATGGGCTCTAGTGAGCAAGCATTCAGTTGTGTGTGTGTGTGTGTGTGTGTGTGTGTGTGTGTGTGTGTGTGTATTTGCAGGTGCCCATGTGTGCACATGCAGAGCCCAGAGGTTGACATGTCTTCCTCTATAATTCTCTACTCTTTTGGAGATAGGATTTTTTTTGTTCCTGAAGCCAGAGCTTACTTGTTTTGGCTAGACTGGCTAGCCAGTGATCTCTGAGATCCTGTCTCCACCTTCCCCAGTAATGGGGCCACAGGCATGTGCCACAACACCCAGCTTTTATGTGGGCATTATGGGTGTCAGGTCCCCATGCTGTACAGCAGGGACTTTACCCATCGATCCCTTTTCTGGGGCTCTCATTTTAAAATTCTGCACCTTCATGTTTGTGTAGATGTGTGTACAGAGGGCAGAGGGTGATACTGGATATCTTCCTCAGCCACTCCCCCTTTAACTTTGGAGAGAACAGGGTCTCTCACTGTCTTAGTGTCCTGTTGCTATGAAGAGACACCATCCATGACCACAGCAACTCTTACAAAGAAAAGAATTTAAGTGGGGCTGGCTTACAGTTCAGAGGTTCAGCCCATTGTCATCATGGCAGGAAGCATGGCGGTGTGCAGGCAGACATGGTGCTGGAGAAGCAGCTGAGAGTTCTACATCTGGGATCAATAGGCAGCAGGAAGAGAGAGACACTGAGTCTGGCTTGAGCATTTGAAACCCCAAAGGCCACCCCCCCTCCCAGTGATACACTTCCTCCAACAAGACCACACCTCCTAATCCTTGTCACGTGAGACCACTCCTTAATGAGCAAGCATTCAAATGTAAGAGCCTATGGGGCCATCCTATTCAAACCACCACATTCTCCTCCTGGGCTTATTGGCACACATGGCCACATTCAACTTTTATGTGGATGCTGGGCATCGAATAGGTCCCCAATCTTGCGGGAGAAGCATTTACTGACTGAGCCATCTCCCCAACCCCCAAGCATTAATTTTATATTAAGGGAAATGGGCTGTTGTTTTGGAAGGCCTCTATTTTATCTGTTTTATGCATAAGGCAGAGTGGCCCACTGGTTGTCTCCCTGAAGGCCAGAAGGGTAGAGGGAGAGAGATAATGGTGATGTGGGAAAAGACCAAGTATTAGGTACCTGGGCAGATAGCATGAAGCAGTAGCTGAAAGCTTTACATCATGATCCTCAGTCAGGAAGGAGAGAGAGAGAAAGGGAGAGAGAGAGAGAGAGAGAGAGAGAGAGAGAGAGAGAGAGAGAGAGAGAGAGAGAGAGATTGGGCCTAGCATGGGCTCTTGAAACCTTAAAGCACCCCCTCAGTAATATATAAATATATAACAAGGTTATACCTCCTAATAATTCTCAAACAGTTTTGCTAGCGCCTATGGGGGCCATTCTTATATAAATCATGGGGGGGGGCCGGGGGGCAGATTTAGAGATGTGAAGATTAGTTTCTTTCAGCTTGACGCTGGTTCCTACTTCTGTTCCTGCTTGAGTTTCTGAGTTTCTGCCCTGACTTCCCTCAGTGATGGTCTGTGGTTGGAGTGCATAAAACAAAAAATAAAGCCTTTCCTTCTCATTGCGTTTGGTTGTGGTGTTTACCACAGTAATAGAAAGCAAATTAATCCAAGAGCTAGGCAGGGAGGCACGGGTGTGAGAAGAAGAAAGCTTTGCAAACCGAGTGAGCTGCAAAGTGGAGCAGGCCTTCAAACGCTGCCGGGCAGACACGGTGGAGTGGGTGGGTTTAAATAACACAGCACAGGAACAAGACAGCCTCTTCTTTCATAAGCCAGGCAAACTGGGGAATACGTGAGTCTACAAGATCTTCAAGGTTTCTGACTCTGTGTGCCGAGGAATTATCTGTACTGGCCTCTCAGATCAAAAGGAACTCCTGTCAGAAACCGGCTGATGGGAAACAGTGAGAAGTTTTGAGCAGTCAGAATTGAGCTTCCTGGAGAACAGGGCCTGGTCCTCAGGCACTATGGTGTAATGAGTCTCTGTCCACCCAGCCAGCTCCCAAATGATGACATGGGGACATATTAACTATGGAGCTCAGCCTTTATCTTAGGCGTGTCTCAACTAGCTCTTATAACTTAAATTAACTGATTTATATCAATCTATGTTCTATCCCTTGGCATTACCTCTTTTCTATCTTGCATCCCCATTTCCTTTTCTGTGTCTCCTGGCTTCTCCTGCCCCTCGACGCCTCCTCTTCTTCTTTTCTCTCCCTGGAAATCCCGCCTGTACCTCCTGCCTAGTTATTGGCTGTTGAGCTCTTTATTAAACCAATCACAGCAATGTGTCTTCACACAGTGTACAAACATCCCACAACACTACAGGGACCCATAGAGAGAATACATGCTGGCCACAGTGCACAGAGGTAGCCAGAAACATCTGTGGAAGAAGGAGGCTGAGGGAAAAAAAGAATCACATGAATAGTACAGCATCCATGCCAGCTATTGAGTTGGGGATGATAGCATCGCTGGGATGATAGCATTGTTTCCCATGATGCTTTAGCAGGGAACCTCTAGATAGCTATTTCTACGCACAGACAGTGAGACATGTCAGAGCAAACTGAGAGTAGGAGCTGCTCCCAGCTGGACTCTGAATGCTTTTAAAGGGCACTGATGGCTACCAAGCTTAGACTAAACCCCGAGCATCTGGAGACTTGTGGGTTTGAGAAGACCAAGTGTAAATGGTGTTGTATAAACTCATATTCACCCTGGCTCCTCTGCACACTTAGTGTGACTTTAGGCAAGTCACCTTCCCTCACTGCACTTTAGCCTCCTCTTCTGTACATGGATAGGGCAGGCATTTCCTAGCTCATAGGGTTGAGTGAGCAAAACCATGGTTTAATGTGTGTAAAGCACACAGTGCCTGACCCATGACAACAGCTAGATGTATTATTATTATTATTATTATTATTATTATTATTATTATTATCATTATTAAATTAATAGCAAGAACAGAGGGAGTAGTAAGATGTGAATGAGTTCTGAAGATTGGAGAGCAGACAGTGCAGTAGGCACTCTGTAGCCACTTTTATTGGACCTCACAAGGTGGTGCTCCTGAGGTTCAGCTGCTGAGTGATGACTGGGACGGCTCTTAGTGGTGCCACCGATCTCAGAGCCCTAGCATGGTCCCGAAAGGGTTCACAATGACCAGTGGCTCACAAATGAGGATGGCCTTTTGACCAGAGCTGGGACCTACTTTTAGAGATGCTTCCTCTGGATTCTAGGGCTATTGGTTTTCAAAGGGTGCTGGAGGGTTTTTCCACTTGGTTTGAGATTGAGGATAGTAGGTCTATGAGCATGGGTCTAGACCATTGGTTCCCAACCTGAGGGTCACAACCCTTTGGGGGTCAAATGACCCTTTCACAGGTCATAAGACCATCCTTCATATCAGATATTTACATTATGATTAATAACAGTAGCAAAATTGCAGTTATGAAGCAGCAACAAAAATAATTTTATGGTTGGGGGTCACCACAACACGAGGAACTGTATTAAAGGGTCGCAGCATTAGAAAGGCTGAGAACCACTGTTCTATAAGCTGCCTTGGTTGTAGTATTTTATCACAACCACAGAAATGTAACCAGTACAACTTGTCTGCAGTCACTCTGGTAGGATGTGGAAGAGCTTGCTTAATTGAAGTCAAGACCCATGTTCTTTACACCTCTGTTGAGTTGGCAGGAGGTCCCTTCAGCTCAGGTTAATCTGTGGGTCCAAGAAGGGTGGAAGTGGGTCCCTATAAGATGGGGGGTTACAGTGTCACACATTGCTATGATCTTCAGCCAGGCACCTGGGAGCTTCAGCAGGACAGGGGACTGATATCCAGGACTCGGGAGGTTGAACATTCAAATCTTCCTTATCTTTCCCCAAGGGGTAGTGAGGTTTGGAGGGCATGTGGCTCCCTTGCCAGAAGTTTGGCTTGGTCTCAGTCCCTTTCTGTTGATGTGACAGAAGCTCATGGCCTGGGTAACTTATAGACAGCAGACACCGATTTGCCTCATGGCTGTCGAGGCTGGCAAGGACCGGGGCTGCAGGTCAGGGCTGTGTCTGGTGAGGGTGGGCTTCAGGCAGCATGGTGACATGGAGGGAAATTGACAGAGCAAGGGAGCTTGTGAAGGCAACAGAGGGAGCTGGACCAAGATGCTTAACACCCGCATCTGTTACAGCACCGTCTATAACAGCTAGCTACAGGACTAACGTAGGTGTCTGACAGCAGAAGGAATGATGGAAATGCACTTTATATACACTGTGGGACTCTTCTCAGCCATAACAAGGAATGAAACTACATTGTTTGTAGGAAAAACAGATGCAGCTAGAGATAATCATATTAAATGGATTAAGTCAGTCTCAGAAAACAAATATTGTGTATTTTCTCTCATTCATGAGTTCTAGACTTCATAGATCCATGAAAGCAACTATGTACTGATGACTGGGGAACGGTGGTGACTGATGGAAGGGACGGAATGAGGGGAAGGCTGTAGGAGACAGGAGAATGTGCTCAAAATACATTCTGTATATGCATGGAAATGGCTTTACATCTAACCCTTGTTTAACTATAATTAAACCCCTATGCCCTTACTAATCTTAATAAAAATTTTTAGAAATGTCTATTATGATGATGACATCAATTTGTTGATGATTGCAGTGCCTCATGACCCAGTCATGTCTGTCCAGGATCCACCTGCCAGCACAGTCACATGGGGGTGAAGTTTCTGCCCTGTGAACTTTGGGGAAAGCTTCCAAACCTTAGAACGTTCTAGGCCAGGAAGTGATCTTTCACTTGCAAATGACAGAAACGAAACAAATGTCAACTGGCTAGAGAAACAAATAGGTGTGGTAGAGGACTTGGCAAGGCTCAGGAACCTGCAGAGTGCTGGGTGGACTGGCCTGCAGGCACACTTGGGTCAAGGAGAGACATCAGGGCATTCCCTTTTAGACTCTACATGTCTCTACATGGTGTGAAGAATCAACACATGCTTACCAATCCTAGCGGGAAGAGAACACTCATATCCCAGGCCAGTGTTTTCCAACAAGGTACAAAGGCAGCCCTGGCCAGCCTGGTTCACACCCTGGACCCTTCATAGTGATCAGGAGAAGAGGAAGAAGCAGGCATCAGTCTCCTGTAATCCCTACAATCAGTGCCCCGCTGGGAGCTTGGTTATTACAAGAGATGGGGGGAGGGGGAGCAGCAGAAAACCCAGTGGGTTCATCCAGACCCAGGGAGTCTGGCAAGATGAGCTCGTGGCTGGAGTCTCTGAGTGACAGACATGTTCAAGACCATGTAGTTCTCGTCCATAGGTGAGCCACCTTGTTTGGAAGAATTCCAGCCAGGGATGGGGCAGGGGAGAGGCAGGCTTCAATGGAAGGAAAGGGTTCTAAGGCAAGCCACAAAGGCCTGGTGTGGACCTGGAGAGGCAGAGCTTGATGGATTAACTTGGAAGGCATTTGCCAACTGCACAGCAGAAAGGATTTTTGCTGCGATCACTCTTCCTTGAGCTGAGAAACAAAGATGTATGAACACTCATCCTCGAAGCTCAGCTTCTGGAGGAACACACTATAATTTTCATTAGCTGAATCCGGGCGAGGAGCCAGGTACGTTCATCACAGGTGGGGTCCTGTTTAATCACAAAGCTAGGTGAGAGACCTGAGTCCCAATTTGCCTCATCTCCTGTTATCAGGAAGTGAGGCTCAGTGAGGTCAAGGGTCATAGGGTTAACAGGTGATTTGCAAACTTACTTTTGAAGAAATCCAGAAGTTTAATAAGTTTACCTGTGGATGGAGGGCGGGTTGAGCATCTTGGGGGCTCTGACTCTTCACCTCGGTTTCTTCTCTGCCTCTCTGGTCCTTCAGCCAACCAGAATGGCTCTCCTCTGTGCTTTATTAGGCACTGCACTTACTTTTAAGAACACCTTTAAGGAAACGGTCCAACCTTCACTTGAAGACCAAGGCAGTAATGAACGTGCACGGGGTGAGACCTGGACACTCACAGGTGTAGATGCAAGGCCCAACAGGCCCAGTCAGCTGGCATATTTGACAGCATCAGATACAGTGGTGCCCTGCCATGCCATGGTGCATGGATGCTTGACTCCCTGCTCCTGGCTCTCTCTTTTCTTGCTGGAGGCATTCCCTTGTCCCCAGGTGAGTAGCCTGTAATCACTGGCTGATGGGAATTGGTGTGTAAACACCCCTGCCCCTCAGGCTAACTCTGAAGTCCGTGGTGTTCAATGCTGCCACCTTGAGGTCTCCTTGAGTGTTACACTCTAGACATCAGCAACCAATGACTGGCTGGCAGGATAACCCATGGTTGGCAATGCCCCTTTCCTGCATCCATTCCCTCCCTGATGCTAAGTTGCCTTGTACCTTCCATATAAGCAACAGATTCAATATACTCCCAGAACTCAAACTCATACCCCCTCTATATTTTAGGACCTGACCACTAAGTCGAGACAAGGAGCTGGGTTGCCAGTCTGGAGAACTGGGATTTTAATGCTGCTCGATAGCAAACTGGTGTTGGTCTTGGTAGTGGGGACTTGGGTAGTGCTGTCCTGGTCTCCCTTGGGCTCAGAGACACTGGGAAGCCAGAATCTTCATCATAAGCATCTAGTGTAAGGTGGAGGGGTTGTGTGTATTGGCAGTGAGCATGGGAGAGAGATGGGACACAGGGAAGACAGGGACTCAAGTAGTCTGTGCTCAAGGCTGCTAACCAGAAGCATGCCTTGTCAACAGTTTTCACAGGAGTGGAGCATTGGGGAAGTTTCTTGGCCCCCAATGAATTAATTTCTAGGCCTCCTGAGGCCTCTATCACATGGAACATTAGAGTCTTGTTTGAGATAGTTTCATACCCTGTATTCTATTGGAAGGCCAGATGACAGGGAAAGTGAGTGAGGACACCTTCCACTTTCACAAGCAGCCCATACCACAACCCTTGGGGAATAGGTTTAGGCTTGGGACCTCAAGTTCCAGGTTAGAATCAGAGTCCCGTTGCTTTGGGGCTGTGTGAAATGCAGAGCCGTGCACTTTCACTGCTTGTTTGGGAGGTGCTGACACCACATCCAAGCCACCAGGGCAGTGGTTTGAGGCCCTGCCTCTAGACTTGACACTGGGCTTGAAATCAGCTTCTGTCTTTTAGCAAGGGCTGTTGTGTTAGACGAGCACATGAGAAGAACCACTTAAAGGAGGAAGAGTTTATTCTGGGTCACGGGTTCAGAGGTGTCAGATCGTCCATCATGCCTGGAGGGTGTGGTGGAGCAGAGTGGCTCCCATCAGAGTGGGCAGGAAGCAGAGAGGGAGGAAGGGACCGGGGACCAAGTACAACCTTCAAAGTACAACCCTAGGGATGTATTTCTTCCAACTAGGACCACCCCTAAAGTTTCTAGATCGTCCTAACATGGTATCACCAGCTAGAGGCTAAGAAAGTATTTGATACATGAGCCCATGAGAGGCATTTCATGTTCAAATCATAACAGCCATGTAAGCATTTCTTTATTAAAAGGAGATCAAACTGGATATTTAACTGTCAAACCTATTATGTATTGTCACTTATTTGAAGGAAGGCGGAGCTCTTCAGAGAGAACATGTTGTAGGGGTAGATGCTATGGGAGAGAGGAGAGGGGCCATCATTCAGTCTTCTTAGGTGGATCTAGGAGGAGCATCTGGGCAGCTGGGAGAGCCTTCAGAGTGAGGAACCTAGCTGTCCCTCTCTGGCTGGGTTTCTGTTGAGTTCTAGCCTAGCTCTCTAAAGTCACCTAATGATGAATGAGGTCAAGGGAGTCCTTGATGTGCCTAGGGCAGCCTGAGGCTTCCCCATACCAGGGCCAGTTGGCTGGAGCAGCTCATGGTGTTGGATGAGGGGGCAGCCTGCTCACACAGCAGGCCCAGCTCTGTGGCTGGCCTGTGTTCCATATATCTATATGCTAAAGTTTTCTCAGTGGTAATTAAGGTTCAATGAGGCATGAGGGCAGGGCCTGATCTGCTAGGATCAGTGTCCTCCTGAGAAGAGGTACATAATGTTCCTATTACTCCCTTTGTTACTGAACTTGGGGTCACACTCTGTACCCCAAGAAGCCAGATTCAATTATTTTCTATAATGTAGTTAAAATAGACAAATTGAGAATAAGAAGCAGTGAAAAGAGATTTATTCAATGTGGCCACACTGGGAAGAGGACAAACAGAGCCGGTGACTCTCTCAAGTCCATCTTTGGGGGGTCCTGAAGTGAGACTGAAGTTTAGGTAGTGGGCTGGGGCTATGTACATCTAAGCAGTCCTGGTCAAGGTGTGGACCCGCCCACTACTGACCCATCCTTGTCTGGGCTTCAATGTCCTCCTACAAGGTATTAGAACTGTGTGAAATCTCTTTCTGAGTGACAAGTTCCCCTTCGGCTGATGCAAGGACTCTGCCCTTTGCTTCTCCCAGCAGGAGACTCCCGGGGAAAATACAGTTTCTTGGGGTCCATTGTTTCAATAGTCTGATAGTCAGGTGAGAGACACATGGATATCTTTAGAATATCTTCATTCCCAAACTGGGGTGGTACGTGCTTTCAGTTCCAGAAGCTGGGAAGCAGAAGCAGGTGGATCTCAGAGTTTGAAACCAGCCTAGTCTACATATTAGGTTTCAAGCCAGCCTGGACTACATACATAGTGAGACCCATCTCCAGAAAAAAGTTAGTAATCATTTCTGCCGGGCTAGTTACACTTTCTCCCAGAAGTTTTGGTCCAGACGAGTCCAGGGCATGGTATACTGGTATGTGGAAGGCTGGGCAATGGGGGCTTACTAGGTGACCTACAGTCTTCCCTTAGCAGGGCTCCTGTGGTCCTTCTCCAGTCTTCTGTACAAATCACAGGCACCTGTTAACCAGAACAGGTGTGAGGTGCTGGGTCTGCTGGGAAATTCTTTGAAGACAGAGCATGCAGTGTGGACAACACCTTCCTGTGTTACCTGGGATGAGGCAGCTGCCCAGAACCCCCTGGTCACAGTCTCGTGGAGCCCAGAGGTGAAAGGAGGGGAGGGAGGGGTGAAGAGGAGACATGGTTCAGCCCACTCCATGTAGGAGTATCCCTTTGCATGTTATTTCATTTCTAGCCTCAAATTGGGGAGGGAGAGAGATAGAGATAGATAGATAGATAGATAATAGATGGATGAAAGATAGATAGATGGTAGTAGGTAATAGAAAGATAGATGGTAGATAGATATATAGATGGATGATAGATAAATAGATCAATAGACAGACAGACAGACAGGGAGACGGTGAAAGAGACAGGCAGACAGAAGAATGATTCTACAGCCTCAGATTATTTGAGGAAACGGAGGTGGACAACCACTGCCTTACAGCTCTGCATCACCACGAGCATTGTTTATTCTGCACCTGCATCTGTGAAATTTCCATCACTCGAAACTTTTCCTTTGCATTAGTCACATCACAATGTTTTCTAGTGTAGACCTGTACTCCCAGTACCTCTCCAGCCTGCGGATATGTTACTTTTTGTTAATTTAATCGCATTCATGTACCACTTCCTCGCTTTTATTTCTTGGTAGCTGGGTAATGACACGCATTTATTTTCTATGATATTTTACTGTTTTCATTTTTTCCCCCTGGGGATCTTTTCTCCCCCTATCTCTTGCACACTGCCTGGAGGTTTGCGTTGCTTGTCTGAGCTCTTTATGTAGAGATGAGCTCTGACAGGTGTTCTTATTTGCTGAGTTATGGATGCGGTTTCTTCCCCCCTCCCCTCCTCCCCCAAGCCAGTGCAGTTTTAAAACTGAGAGCTGCGCTCGCATCACCCTGTGTACCTCTAACTTATGAAACTTGATAAGTTCATGGCGTTGCTAGCGGCTGAGCACTTGGGATATTGAAGGTTTAATTTGCAATGAAATGAATTGGCTTCAGCTTCAGTCGGCTGTCTAGGCAGGAACGAGTTTCTGTGTACTTCCTGTCTCGAGCCCACTGCCAAGTGTGCAGTCTGGCATTCTTTCCTCCTGCGCTCTGACTTCCCCTTTTCCTTTCCATTCCTCTGACTGAATTAGCTGAAGAGGAACCCTAAGAATCATGCTTCAGGTCAACGGGGAGAATGGCAGTGCCATCAGTCACTGCAAAAGAAAGGGCTCTTGTGACTGGATTCCCTTCATCTGTTGGGGCACACTACGCTCGCCAAGGTATACTCTTGGTTTCCCTGAGGACCAGCTAAGACCAGCTGTTTACAGCTTCCATTTGGGCTAAGGAACCAACCGAGTCCCACTAACAGTTTGCAAAACATTTGCTCACTGATTTCTACCTCTTGTCATTTTGTCAATTTCCCTTTCCTCTCACACAGAAACGCTGCCTGGGTACCTCTTTCCATCTATACGGCTGTACTAGAACAGAAAGAGCCCCAGAGTTTGAGTGCGTGGACACTGGTACAAACTCTGCTGTTCTCTCCAGCTGTGTGATCTCAGAGGCCCCCAGCTTCTCTGGATCACAGAGGACTGAAGAGATGGTTTAACGGGGAAGCCCTTGTTGCACCAGCATGAAGACCTGAGTTTGAGCCCAAGAACCATCTAAGAAGCTGAGTGCTGAGGGATGTCTTTCTGTACTCTGTGAATACATGTTGTTCCCATTGGTTAGTAAATAAGCTGCTTCGGCCTATGGCAAGGCAACTTAGAGACAGGTGGGAAATCTAAGAAGAGAGAGAGAGGAAAGAGAAAGGCGGAGTCTGGAGAGACGCCAGCGCCACTGAAGGAGAAGCAAGGTGCCAGCAGACCGGTAAAGCCACAAACCACGTGGCAAAACATAGATTAATAGAAATGGGTTAATTTAAGATGAAAGAGCTAGGTAGCAAGAAGCCTGCCATAGGCTATACAGTTTGTAAATAATATAAGCCTCTGTGTGTTTACTTGGGACCAAGCAGGTTGGGACTCAGGTTGGGCATAATGATGAGTGCTTGTAATCCTAATATTGGAGAGGCAGAGACTGATGGAACCCTGAGGCTTGCTGGTACAGTCTGGCATAATTGGCAAGTAAGCCCCAGATTCCAGGGGGAGATTCTGTTTCAAAGAAACAAAGCAAACACCTGGGGTTGACTTCTGGCCCCCACGTGTACCTACCCACACATGCACACGCACCTCAACATCTATACCTCCCAAACATGTGCACATAAAGAGTTGGGATTCTATTTAGCAGTCATGGTGTGTGCAGCTGGAGGGACTCGCCATGCACCATGCCCTAGGAGCTACAGAGAAGCCGGTGTTCTCTCTACATCCGTGTTTCATAGTGGGTGACTCTGGTGAGTGAGGCTAGGGAGGTCCATCTGAATGGTATAGTTTTGCTTACTGGCTGGGTGCTAGTCACCCCTGCAAGTGACATGGTTGCATTTACATCAGAATTCCCAGAGCAACTTGCACAGTAGGGTCATTCCAGTCACTGGTTGCTGGACACCCTGCAACCCTCATAGTTTCAGCCTGTGTGCTAGCTAATGGCTTTGTGGGAGGGAGGCAAGGTGGGCTTATCTGGCCATGGAGGGATGAGAGCAGCTCACAGGAGGGTGGGACAGGCAGCGGAAGCCAGCGGGACAGATGCTTTCCCATCCTCTCTGTGTCTTCCTTCTCCATCTCTCAGGTCTCTAGCAGTTTCCAAAGGACTCTTTCTTCTTGCTGTCAACTGACCTTCTCGTTGGCAGGGAAGTGTTTCCTCTCATTCTAGCATCCTTCATTTTCTTAGGGTACCAAGGCAGGGCTTTAAATTGGATACTCCTAAGGGGGGACCTGCCTAGCCTGGGTTGGATTAGAGTGTGAGTTGGGGCAATGGAAGCCTGTGGTTGGCCAAATTGAGGTCACATGCTTATTCTTTAAGCAGATGGGCTATGAGGGGGCTGGAGGAAGATTAGGAAGGGTTTTTTGGTGAGTTCTTGAAACTCCCACAGTTCATCCCTTGTTGCTCATGTCAGTGTCTTCAGGAAGTTGGAATTGGAGATTCCAGGAAGAATTGTAAGGTGCGATTTATTTCTTGGGAAGTAATTTTCTTTGTTTCTGAATAACCTCATCTATCTCAATGGGACGGGATATGACAGTGAGTTTTGGGCTCTTACTAAACTTGTTTTATTTTAACCACAGAAATGGTGGAGATAATTCATAAATGTTCTTTCTCAGCCTCTAGCCTTTGGAAAGACCGATAGACCACTGGAAAGAATCATGGCCTTGTGGCATTAAAAAACCTTGCTACTGCAGAACTCTACAATCTGGTATCTGCAAGAAAGCTTGTGAGTTCACTTAGCCTGTTTCCCTGGCTTTGGAAAGGTCTCTCTCTCTTTCTTTCTTTTTTCTTTGGAGTCATTAGGATCTTTGACTTCTTTTGGAGACTATGGTGGACATGGCATACTGTCATGGCCACCTGAAATCTGAACTGCCTTCCTTGTTTTTGATGCGTCATTCCCTACCTCAAGAGCCTGAGCCCATCCCATACTTATCAGTTAGATGTCATAGTGTGCTTGGAACTGGGGATGGGACAGGGATTCCAGGATCTGAAACAATCAGGATGAGTTGTCATTCTATGTTAATCATGTCAGCCACTCACTTCTCAGCCTCCCTTGTAGCTAAGTGTGGTCATATGACCCATGATCCTTCAATAAAGTGCAGCTACACCTTCACTCAGAGGCTTGTGATTGGAGGAGATGGGAGGGCAGCAATAGTGTTTGTGGGAAGTTTCTCTGGGAAGTGATGCTGTTACAGAGCCCACTATCTCCTCATGTGTAAGAGATTCAGGATGCAGGACTGCCCCCATCCCTGGAGATGAAATCCAGTGTATGTTAGGCAAGAACTTTCCCAGGAACTACATTCCCAACCCAAACCCTTTCTTTCTTCTCAGTTATCACTTGAACATTGCAAACTCCACTCTACCATATCATGTCTACTAGTTGAAGGAAGAATTTGGAGATTCTGCAGCTTGGTGCTTCTTGTCACAACAAAAATATCATGTTGCAAGTTGGCTGTGGTGGCCCAAACCTGTCATCTCAGTACCTGAGAGGATTAGACAGGAAAAAAGAAAAGAAATAAGCTAAAAAAATAGTCATCACCTGCATGTCTATGGTTTGATTTCCATTCTTCATGACATGTCCCAACTAAAATGCCGCCCTGAGCTGTTTGCAAGTTTAATAAGTAACTATTCTAAAATCTTTTGTGAACTTGTTACACACACCTTCTGAGGTGCATTGTTGAGAAAAGGCCAATTTTTCCCCTTAGATTTAATGATTCATGGAGCCTCAGTTGTCCCATCCATGAGCTGGAGAGAAACCACCTTGCTCAATGGGCTTAGGGAAGAACCAAATGTAGTGAGTGGGTAATAATATTAATGATCTATTCTAGCTTCATTTCTCATGCTGTGGTCAAATATCCTAACAAACAGTGTGAGGAAGAAAGTTTCTTTTTTTTCTCTTTCTTTTGCTTACAATTTCAGATTATTGTCCATTATTGTGGGGACTGCATAATCACAGTGTGATCATGACCATAATATTATTCTTTGTTGTAATGTAATTACATAATACTGTAATTCAGGATGATGGCTGAATCTGGAGTCAGGACTTCCTGATTTAGTTTTTTGGTGTGAAACCTATTAACAACATGACTTGAGCACTTTCATCAGTTTTCTGACCTGCAAAATGGGGGTAATAATCATGGTGCTGCCATCTTTGACCTGTTGGGAAGCTCAAGAGGGAATGTAGAAGACATGTTTTGATTGATTGATTGATTTGTGTGTGTGTGTGTGTGTGTGTGTGTGTGTGTGTGTGTGTGCATGTATGTGGAGGTCAGAAGGCAACCTGTCAGAGTCAGATGCATGTGGGTCCTAGGGATCAAACTGAGATGGTCAGACTTAGCAGAGGACACTTTTACCTGTTGAGTCATTTTGTCAGTCCTATGAGACTTTTTTTTTTTTTTTTTTAGCAGAGAATGTCACACATACACATTAAGGTACCCTTATTGCCATCTTCCTCCATCATATGCTTATAAGTCCTGCTTGTGTGTATCATTCAACATCATCTTTATGTCTACCCTTGGAACCATGAGAGACACTGAGAACAAAAGCCCAGGGTTCTTTCCAACTCTTCCTTCCATTCTAGCTACCAAGTTAGAGGTAAGCAGGCTGGGCAGGCTTTTCAAGTCTACAGCCCAGCTTCACTTTTGAATTTAACACAGAGAGAGTAGATGTCATTGTGTGTATTTCACAGAAGAGAAAGAGCCCAGCTGTTGATAGCTAACCAATATTGGTCTGGACCACGTACTGATTGTCCTAAAGTCTTTTTACCTTTCTGCTTTCAGAAGCCCTGCTTCCATCTATCCTCTTTATGGTGACCATCCAGTCACTTCCCCAGGGATCTGGATGGTAAGATTCAATTTTCATAGTTACCACTCTTAAATTTCTGTTTTTATTGGTGGTGTGATATTCATTTAGAATTGGCTTTCATTTATGTTTTTCAAACCATATGTGTCTGCCCAAGTAACAGGCTAGATGCCAGGGTAGAGAGCTTCTTAGAAGACAGTGTTTGTTGAACTGAAGAAGAGCCATGTTGGTTGGATGCCTGGGAAGTGAAGGATGGCTGGGGAGATCACTGGACTTGGTCCTTTATGTGTTGGTTAATCCACTATGTCTTAGAATTATCTAGAGATGTTGTCATATTCTTTGCAATTGGCCTCATGCCCAGATGTAGGATGTTGTCTCTGGCTTTTGTCATGGAGACAATATTGACTTGGCATGCATTGTCTTTCCCTGAGGAAGTTTAAGCCCACCTCCATGTCCTAGTTCCTATGCATTCCCAAGAGAGATTCTTCCCTGTGCTGATTTGTAACTTGGAGTTTGCACTTTAACTCAGACCAAAGTTTTCTTCATCTTTCTCCTATATTCTAGATGCCAAATTGGAGACAAGCCGACTAGGCATATTTCCTAAGTCTGCCTTGAAATGCCACCATTTCACACTCCAGCTTCTTTCTTTCTCTACTTTGCTTTTGCTGGCTGTGTGCTTAGTGTTACTCAAATGGACAGAATCTAGACTCATTTGTGAGACAGGCCTCTGGGCATACCTGTGAGAGATTGTGTTGATTGAGGTGGGAAAAGCCACCCACTATGGGTGGCATCATTCCCTGGCTGGGATCCTGGACTGTGTTAGTGGGAAAAGGGAGCAAGCAGCAACGTGGTTTGTTCATTCCCTGCTTCTTGACTGCAGATACAATGTGCCCGGCCCCCTCAAGGTCTTTCCATTGTGATTTCTCCATCACGATAGACTGTAACCCAAACTGTGAGCCAGAATAAACCCTTTTTCTCTTAAGTTGCTTTTTTCAAGAGTATTTTGTCATGGAAACAAGAAAGGGAACTGAGACAGTGCAGAAACGAAGCTTTAGTTCCTCCCTGGATCAAAATCCCACTCACAGGTGGTGGTTTGTGAACATAGTTGACGTTCCCTTGCGAAGATGTAGAGGGAGAAGGAGAGTAGTTGGGTGTCTGCTTTGCACCTGTGATTAGGCAGTGGGAATCCCCCTGTGTGTGCCCTCATCACCCTCTCCAGGGCCCTTAGGCTGCAGCTTGAGCTGTCATTCGAGAGTCCCTGGTTTCAGGCTGTCTCTTCTCTATTTCTTCCCTCCATCCTCCTCAGTGTCCTAGGGCAATTCCCATTAACAGCAGCAGTTCAGTTTCTCTTACTTTTATGCTCATGGCCTCTCTGGACTCTTTCCCCAAATCTCCTAAGACAGTGGTTCTTAATGGTCCTAACGCTGTGACCCTTTAATACAGTTCCTCTTGTTGTGGTGACCTCCAACCATAAAATTATTTCATTGCTACTTCGTAACTGTAATTTTGCTACTGTTATGAATCTTAATGTAAATATCTGCTATGCAGGATATCTGACATGCAATTCCCAAAGGGGTCGCGACCCACAGTTGAGAACCACTGTCCTAGGAAAATTTCCCCAGATAAAGATGATCCATTATCAAGAAGAGGAACTTTCTACCTGCTTCTAGATGGACATTGTCAACTGACATACCCAAGTCCTCAGTTCTGGCCTTCTGTAGTCTGCTGTGGTTTGGCTTGGTATCCCTCAAGGGCCCATATGTGGCAGTTGTGGTCACCAGCCTGTGATACTACTGGGGTGATGACTTACGAGGTAGGGTTATTAGTAGTTGCTAGGTTATTGGGGGGCAGGTCATGAAGGGGATTGAGAGGGCCCTCACCCTTTCCTCTCCTTTTCTTCCCAGCTTCCATGAAGTAAACAGGCCCCTTTCCCCATGTGCTCCCACCATGTGTACTGTGGCACCACAGGCCCCAACAACACATGGACCTCTGTGATCATGAACCAAAGCTAACTGATCCCCTTTGGTTACACAGTGATTTCCCCTCCCCCGAAACACTCCCTCCTAGAGGGAAGAGGCAGGCTCATGAGACTCAGCAACCTACTGAAGCTTACACAGGAGGCTCCAGAACTCACAACAGCTGCAAGAGCCACAAGGGCCCCCTCCAAGGTTATAAACACATACACGGTTTCTGGGGGAGAGGAGACTCTTTGGGGGAGCTGCCTACAAGTTGGGCTGGGAGTTCCAGGGATGAAGCTTTTGTGAGTCATCATCCATGCTGGGTGGGATTTCCGGTGCCACTGTTAGCTCTTGAGTCACCCATGCTCTTATAAGTAGCTGGTAACCCACGTTCTTCTAAGTAACCCCACACCCCTTAACCCACTGGTTCACCGAGTTCCAGTTGGGTAGAACTGTGTCTCTGATCTGCCTTTTGTAAAGCGACTAGACATTTCTTTATGTCTCCCCAGGAAAAGCCACAGAACGCCTTTGAAGTTGATTCTCTCAGGTGTTCTGTCACTCACTGGGCCACAAGATGGCTCACCCAGGAACAACCTCAGACTGAAAGCCTTAGAAGGAAAGAGGTTTGCGTTTGAACTTCATTTCTGCCCCTTGTTTGCCTGCTTGGTGTCTCCTCTGTGGCATTTGGACTCCAGTGTCCCTATCTAGTGAAGTTTCAGTTGACCAATATACGTGGCAGGATTCATGGCTGACCTCAATTAGGATCCAGACAAAAGCCGCCTCAACAGGACACACCAGCTTCATATAAGCTGGAAGAAAAAAATCAACCAACTCCCAAGAGGTATCTCAAGTGTAAAGTAACAGATCATCTTATAAAAGTTGCTTGACAAAAACCCCTTAACTCCAGGCCTTCCTAGTTTGAGGGAGGAATCTGTTATCTCTGTGTTCTAGCCAAGTTTTGCTTTCGCTCCATTTTAGAACAAAGTTTCTGACATAAATTGTCATCCAGAAAACTTTCCAGCTGATTTCATGAGCAGGCAAGGTGATTCGATGCGAGGCAGAGCATTGCCCTGTTTTTCTGCAGGCTTTCAGGTCCCCTCCCTTTCTCAGACATTCTCTCTTCCCACACAGCAATAACAGTTTCTGTGCTTGCTCGAGTTGAAAACGTTTAATCACAAAGGTTGCCAGCGAGGCGGGTGGGAGGATTGTGAGCCTCGGTGTGTGGCTGGGTTGGCTGGGTGTCCCTGGATCATCAAGCTGAGTGGGCCCAGAACTGGCTGAGGGGCAGGAGTCCCTGGCTGCCTCACAGCCTTGGCCAAGTTCTGACCCTGTGGAAGCTCTTTGACCCCGGGCCACAGAGTCACCTGACCTGAATGTCAGCTGCAGACCTCATGTGTTTCTTCTTCTGGGGCTATCCCAGCCCCTTTGCACCTCAGAACTCGATGTGCTTATGAGGTGGGGGAGGGATTAAGTCCTACAGATGGTGGCTAAGAACTGAGGTCATTTTTCTCAGTCCTGGGTGGTTGAGGTCCAGGATTCTTGAGCTTAATGAAGAAGAGCTGTGGGTCTACTCCTGGCCTTCACCTCTTTTGACATTTGTTCCATCCCGCCCCTTCCAGATTCTTCCTGAGTTAACCTCTGCCCCAGCGTGCTGTACCATTTGGATCTTACAGATGCTTTAAACATTCCTGCCCGTATTTCTCCCCTGTCTGTCAACTGCTACTTTGCATCTTTATCAGCTGCCTCCTGACTCTCTGCCCTTTCCACATTTGTTATTATTCATTATCTGAAGTGATTTAGGATATCAGATAACCAACCTCGTTAAAATTCTGTCTGGAATGTGAGTCACCACCATTAGTGAGGACCTGCGCTCATGCACTAGGTGATGACAATATATCTGACTTTGGCAAAGCCCCTTTGGCTTTTCCCTGTATTCTGAGTCATACTCTGAAAGGTGAAATTCCCACATGAAGTGATGTCTGACCACAATGGGTAGAATGTGAAAAGATGGGTCACTGTGAGTGCCCTGTGCTGGGGTGAGTATGACAAGTGGGTGATCCCAGCCTTGAGTGACAACTGTGGCTTCCTTGTGAATAGCTCTAGGCCTAGTGATTCCTCCTTGCATCTCTGGGGGAAAAGGAACACCTCGATCCTGGATACTGCACTGGGAATGGATTCGGAGGATCAGCCTGAGGGCTTATAAAGAAACAAATGTTATGGGGCAAGATCACAGTTCAGTTCATGCATGAACCTGGAAGGGGCCAGAGAATGAGCCCCAGGACTGGAGACTCTAAAAGGGTAATCTTCCAATCATCTGAGGCTCACATATGTAAATAAAAGATCTAATAATCTGAAAGAGGCCACCACAGTTTTACATAGTAGTTAAAAACCAGAAAAATAAGGAAAAAAATGCCATGGTTAAGGCCATCTCCTGCTCTGGCAGAGGACCTAAGTTTGGCTCTCAGAGACCACACTGAGTGGCTCACAACAGCCTGTAACTCTGGCTCCAGGGGATCTGACACCACCCTCTTCTGGCCTCAGCAGGCACTGCATTCATGTGCACCGCTCCCCATTCATGCACATAATAAAAAAAAAATACATCTTTAAAACAATAAAAAGTAAAAAAGTACACATCTGTTTGAACTAGATTGTCATACAAAATGTACAATATTCACAAAAATTTAATGAAATGTGCAAATGGGAAGTTATTAACATCAGGTGGTATGAAGTATATGCAAATGATTTGCACAGATAAATGGCCAATAATTCTAATGTGAATAACTACAGGTTCCGATTCAGTGGTTAATACAAACAGTTTAGACTAGGTTGACACACTGGGGAGAGGTGAGGACTGCAGTAGATGTGGAGAACGTGCCCCATGTAGAGGGGGCGCCCATCCAGTGAGGACTGCAGCAGATGTGGAGAACATGCCCCATGTAGAGGGGGCGCCCATCCAGTGAGGACTGCAGCAGATGTGGAGAATGTGCCCCATGTAGAGAGGGCGCCCATCCAGTGAGGACTGCAGCAGATGTGGAGAACATGCCCCATGTAGAGAGGGCGCCCATCCAGTGAGGACTGCAGCAGATGTGGAGAACGTGCCCCACGTAGAAGGGGCGCCCATCCAGTGAGGACTGCAGCAGATGTGGAGAACATGCCCCCTGTAGAGGGGGCGCCCATCCAGTGAGGACTGCAGCAGATGTGGAGAACGTGCCCCATGTAGAGGGGGCGCCCATCCAGCGAGGACTGCAGCAGATGTGGAGAACGTGCCCCATGTAGAGGGGGCGCCCATCCAGCGAGGACTGCAGCAGATGTGGAGAACGTGCCCCATGTAGAGGGGGTGCCCATCCAGTGAGGACTGCAGCAGATGTGGAGAACATGCCCCATGTAGAGGGGGTGCCCATCCAGTGACAGTTAGGATACCCTGCTACTTCATCAGAACGTTTTAAGGGAAATGATAAACCATAATACTTATGTATAATGTCACAATTATAAAATCTTGGTAAAAATAAGTCATGTGTTAGCCAAATAAAGATGTTGATGGCTCGGCTTTCGCTGCCTGCTAGCTTTAAAACAGACTAAAATGTTGACCCTGGCTGTCTCTAGGACTGTTCTTACAGGACAATAAATTATCATAGCTTTGTTAATTTTTAGTTTTATCATTTCCTTTCTTCCTTACTTCTTTCCTCCATCCCTTCATCCCTCCTTCCCTCCCTCCCTTGCTCTCTAACTTCCTCCCTCCCTTTCTTCCTGGACATGGCTTGAATGTGCAGGTGTTTTTGAGCAGAGGCCAAAGGATGATGCCAGGTGTCCTGCTCTGTCGTTTTCTACATTATTCCCTTTAGACAGTGTCTGTCACTGAACCTATACATGTATTAGGGCTGGAGAGATGACTCAGTGGTTAAGAGAGTTTCTATGTATGTGCAAGGACCTGAGTCCAGATCCTCCACTTCCACATATAAATCTGGCTGTGACTGGGTGCACCTGTAAACCCAGTGCTATGGGGAGTGGAGACAGGAGGATTGCTGGGACTTGATGACCATCAGTCTACCTCCAGGAATACAGATAATGAAGTACCACTGGAGATAAAGATGGAGTTGGTGCTTAAACAATAATTGTCATGTGAATAAAGGGACAAGGGGATGAGTGTAGCAGGCTTTCTTTGGGCTGCCAGCTCACAAAAAATGACACGGAGACTTATTATTAACTGTGACAATTCGGCCTAAAGCTTAGACTTGTCTCACTAGCTGTTATAACTTAAATTCACCCATTTATATTCATCTATGTTTTGCCTCATGACATTTTACCTCTCTTCCATCTTGCACCTCCTGTTTCCTCTCTGTGTCCTCTGGCATCTCTCTTGCACCTAGATTCATCTGCAATGTTGGTGCATACAGGCCTAAAATATCTGATAGACTCTTCTGTGAAGCAGGAATTTCCCCCCACATTGTCTTGGCAAAGTTTGGCAGTTGTCTTCTTTTGTGTCCTGCTTGTCCAGTGGCCAGCATACTGTCAGCAATGAGCCAAGGGCAGTTTCTTGCTCACATGGCTAGCTTTTGCCACAAAGAAAGCAAACTCCATATGGAGGTTCTTCAATACCCATCATTCTTTTTTTAAGTAAATTGGTGCTGCAAGGAGCAGATGTGTCTCACTATCATGAAAAGTCTTAGGTTATTAAAACATTAAAATGCCCTATTCTGTAGGCCTTTGAAGTGTTTGAAGACCATCTGCTTAAAATATGTATCTGATTGACCTTGAAAACATAGCTGAAATGACGATAGGTTTGATTGTTATAGATGACTAACTACTAACCTGTATTAATTAATATCCTACATAGATTTTAAGGACTAGAATTTTACATTACATTTTTTTTTTGGAGCTGAGGACAGAACCCAGGGCCTTGTGCTTGCTTGGCAAGCACTCTACCACTGAGCTAAATCCCCAACCCCATTATATTTTTAAATGAGCTGCATAGGTACAATATCTTAAACAAGAAATAGAAACATATGATACAGTATAGCAAAATAACCTTAAATTTGCATCAATACTTATAATACCAATGTAAAATATTTGAGATTAGTAATTGCATTTTTAGTTTGAAAGTAGATACAACAATCTACCCTTTTATCCTATCATTTCTATACCGCCTTTTCTTTTCTGAAATAACAATTTGTAACCAACCCTCCTAAGTGGACAAACATCCATAACTCAACAAACAATCAAAAACCACCTACCCTACCTCTTGGGAATATGGGCATTGTGTTCTCTAGATGGCTTCCTGTTGTCTGTGGGTGATAGCATCTTTGGGGACCCCTCAGAAAATTGAGATAATGGTCAGTCCTGGGAAAACCAGCCATAACGTTTGTTGTTCAGTCTCTTGTGCAATGGGAAAGCACAAGGAGTATCTGCAGTCCTGGCTGGAATAGTCTGCAAGGCTGGATCATCTCAGCTAGTAACTTGGAAATTTTTCTGGATGCAGAATTTTGAGGAAACTGCAACAGAGGCACTCTGAGAGGCTACTGGTCTTTATTGATATCTGGTCCTTTTGTTCTGAAAACACACAAACTTTTAAAAGTAACATCCATATCTGTATTAACACAAGTATGAGATGAGCAGTGTGCACAAGTCAGTTAAAGATGATTTTTTTTTTTGTTTTATGTTAGAGCATGTAAACTATATGTCATGTCTTGTAGTTTTTCTAGGTTTATTTCTTTATGTCTGAGGCCAGGATTTTCATGGTGTCTCCCCCAGTCAAACTTGATCTCTATCAATCTTGAATTTACCTACAGCCTTTTGTGTTCTATGGAAATAAAAGCATAACCTCTTCCCCAAAGCAATACATTTTTTGACTTTCATTTTTTTTTTTTTTTTTTTTTTTGGTTTTTCGAGACAGGGTTTCTCTGTGTAGCTTTGCGCCTTTCCTGGAGCTCACTTGGTAGCCCAGGCTGGCCTCGAACTCACAGAGATCCGCCTGGCTCTGCCTCCCGAGTGCTGGGATTAAAGGCGTGCGCCACCAACGCCCGGCGACTTTCATTTTTAAGTTAAGTCATTCCTAAAGTGTCTAGGCTGGTTTAATTCAGCAGTCCCTCTCACAACACCACGTCTCAGCAGCTGTCGATCTCTCATCAGCAATCAAAAAATTCAAAGTCAACAAGGCACCATACAGGATCTAGACTCCCTGAGTATTTTTTGTCTTTACATAGCTTATTATGATGATATTTTATTTGTACTGAAATGTGATTTTATTTGTATGTTAATGAATAAAGTTGCCTGGGGATCAGAGCTAATAGCAAGCCATAGCAGAAGTCTGGCAGTAGTAGCACACACCCTTAATCCTGATCACATGACAGGCAGATCTCTGTGTGTTCAAGGATACCACCAGCATGGAAACACTCGCTTTTAATCTCAATACCAACCATAGAAGATCTGGAGGTCTGTATAGATGGGCAGTGATGAGGAGGTCATGTGGCTGGGTTTACAACCAATGAGAAGGTAGAACAGAAAGTCTATAAGAAGACAGACACACAGGAAGTAGTTCTCTGGCTGAGGAGGACCGCAGCAGCAGTGAAGGGTAAGGTTTTTAGCTCTTAGCTATTGCTCTGACCTCTTGGGCTTTTTAACTCTGCAATCGGCTCTGTGTTTCTTATTTAAAAAGATAGTCACATCTACAGCTTATCCTTTTTAAATTATTTTATTCTCTCTTTAAAGACTTTATTTTATTATTTATAACTATTTTTTTTCTATGACTGTCTTTACCCATTTCTTTCCTTTTTTAAAGCCTAGGCACATTTTTTAAATCACACTGTAACCTGTTTAGAAGTTGTTTTTTTTTTTCCCTGTCTGGTTCTGTCTTTACTGAGCACCTGCAGCATTCTCTGACTGTGTGGGACAATCTTAAACTGTCATGTCAGCTGCCACAGGCTCAACTTAGTACATAGTGCTGGCTGGCTCCAGCCTCCAGGCAGCAGCTGGTAGCTGTGCCTCTGTATGCCAAGCATTGAGCCACCCAAGAGACTGCAGGACTAGAAATCCACCTCTAGCTCCTTGTCCAGAACTTTTCTTAGCTTTCTCAGGCCCTGTGTTTGGATATTTGAGCCCCTACATTGGATACCACATGTAGATGGATTTTTCTTTGGGCATCCAGCTCACAAAAAAATGACATGGAGACTCATTAATTATGAAAGCTCAGCCTAGAGCTTAGGCTTGTCCCACTAGCTCTTATAATTTAAATTAACTCATTTATATTAATCTATATTTTGCCTCATGGCCTTTTACCTCTCTTCCATCTTGCGCCTCCTGTTTTCTCTTTGTGTCCTCTGGTGTCTCTCATGCTCCTTGATTCATCTCTTTTTTTCTCCCTTTCTGCCCAGAAGTCCCACCTAACCTCTTCCTGCCTAGCTATTGGCCATTCAGCTCTTTATTAAACCAATCAGAATGCACCTTGGCAAAGACACATCTTCACAGTATACAAAAAGATTATTCCACAACATTTCACACTTTTTGTCTAAATAAAAAAGAAAGGTTTTAACTCTAACACAGTAAAACTATATACAATAAGAAGTCCCCGTGGTATTCTGGAAAGCTGTGGGAGTCATCTGTGGATGCCACAGCAGCCTAGCTCTCTGCCCTTCACTCACTGTGACACAGTGCTAAGTGGTGGCAGATAATTGTAACTGTCACTCTGCTATGTCACATGTTCACTGTGTGCTAATACTCAGTTGAACACTTTGTATTCAGGTTGCCTCTCTGAGCCTCATTTCTCACGAAACCAGGATAACCACGGTGTTTGTTTTAGCATGTCCTTGTGCAGACACCCAGCCTCTGGAGAACAGAGTTGAGACAGTCCAAGCCTACAAGAGAACTCCCTTTCAGTTCTGGCCAGCTGAACCATTGTGGATAGAAGCTAGCTAATTTCTCTGCTCTGCAAGCCTGTGGGTGTGCAGCTAGAAGTGCAGCTGACGACTTATTCAAAGCGTGTCATTCTGTCTCCCTTTTCCAGCACTTATGTAAAACACACAATTTTCTGTTTTTGTCAGTTCCTTACAGAAAAGGAGCTGTTCTACTCAGTGACTGCTTCATAAACACTGATTAAATCTAATTCATAGCCTATCTTTGGAATGTTGATTGGGTGTAGCTGGAGAACAGTCCAAGCCCACCTGCAGCAGCTGTGAGAGCCTCCCTCACACTCACGGTGTTAGCTTGTTTATGTGGCAGAACTGGGTGAGTGAGCGCTGTCATGCCAATGACCTTGTCACAACTCAAACCTACTCTCCTGCCAAAGACACACTCACACCCGTGCGTAAGTTCTACCCACCATGTCTTTGCTTTGCTTTAGTTTGGATCGGGAATATTCTCCAGAGACTTGGCTTGTTCAAGACTTGGTTCCCAACCTCTAGTGCTGTTGGCAGGTGGTAGAAACCAGGTGGAGTCTACTGAGAAAGTTGAGTCATTAGGAGTGTGCCCTTGGGAGGGGACCCTGGCCTGTCTGTCTCCTTCCTTCCCACCTCTCTCTCACTCTCTGTCTCTCTATTTCTCTATCTTTGTCTTTATCTCTCTCTCTCTGTCAAGTGGTGGCCATTTTACTCATCTACACTCTGCTCCCCAAAGCAACAGGCCATCCGTGGGCTGAAACATGAGCAAAAGTCATCTTTTTCCTCTTTCAAAATTGTCTATCTCAGCTTTTGTCACCAGGACTGGAAGTTGATTAATATGTGTCATATTTATATTTGTCTGTTAAATAATTTGTGCAATTTATCACTTTAGAATAGAGTTTTTTCAATGCCAAACTCTAGGCAATCTATTTTTTAATTTTCATTATATACATTTATAAGGAACATTATGGCATTTTAATACCTGTATAAAATATGTGCTGATCAAATCAAAGTAGTTATTATTCCTAGCTCTAGTTTCTTCATGTTCAAAGGATTTAAACTCTAGTTGGTCCATTTTTTTTGTGTGCAAATGACAGGACATCATTCCTTTTATGGATGAATAATATTTCATGGAGTAACTATACCACATTTTCTTTGTCCGTCAACTGATGGATGTGTAGGCTGATCTCACATCTTGGATATTGCACATATTGCTATAATATTCAGGAACAAGTGAGTGTCTCTTTGGGACTCTGATGTCATTTCCTGTGGATATATATCCAGAACTGGCATAACTGGATCATGTAGTAATCCCATTCCTACCTTTTCAAGGATTCTTTGGGCTGTTCCTCACAATGGTCACACTAATTGGCATCCCCACCATTTATAAGACTTCTCTGCCCTCACCTCACATTCTCACTTACATTCGCTTTCTGCCTTTTTCTAAAATGACAATCTGACCAAGGTAAGAGAATGTCCCAAGGTTTAATTGCAGTTCTCAGGCAAACATTTTTCATATAATTATTGATCATTTGTATTTGTGCTGGTTGATTTTTTTCTTTTAATTTATTTTTTTCATTTTATATACCAAACACAGTTCCCCCTCCCACCTCTCCTTACCCTCCTCCTCAGAGAGGGTAAGGCTCTCATGGGGAATCAAGAAAGTCATATCAAGTTGAGGCAGGACCAAATCCCTTCCCCCTGCATCAAGGCTGAGCAAGGTATTCCACCACAGGGAATGGGCTCCAAAAAGCCAGTTCATGCACCAGGAATAAATCCTAGCCCCACTGTCAGGGGCCTCACAAACAGACTAAGCCATACAACTGTCACCCATGTTCAGAGGGCCTACTTCAGTCCCTTGAAGGCTCCCCAGCTGTCAGTCCAGAGTCCATGAGCTCCTACTAGCTCGGTCAGCTGTCTCTGTGGGTTTCCCCATCATGATCTTGACCCCTACCCCTTGCTCATATAGTCCTTCCTCCCTCTCTTCAACTCCAGGAGCTCAGCCCAGTGCTTGGCTGTGGACCTCTGCATCTGCTTCCATCAGTCACTGGATGAAAGTTCTATCATGACAATTAGGGTAGTCACCAATCTGATTACAGGGGAAGGCCAGTTTAGGCACCCTCTCCACTATTGCTAGGAGTCTTAGCTGAGGTCATCCTTGTGCATTCCTGGGAATTTCCCTAGCATTAAATTTCTCTCTAATCCCATAAAGGCTCCCTTTATCATGATATCTCTTTTATTGCTCTCCCTGTCCATCCCTCCTCCAACTGGACCATCCTGTTCCCTCATGATTTTTATCAACTTGACATGAGTCTAGACATATCTAAGAGGAGGGAATCTTAACTGAGAAAATGCTTCCATCAGATTGGCCTGCAAATAAGTGTGTAGGTCATTTTCTTGATTAATATTGAGGTGGGAGGGCCCAACCCAAAGTAGACATTGTCACCCCTGGGCAGATGTTCCTGGATGGATAAGAAACATGGCTGAGCAAGCTAGTAAAGCAGCATTACTCTGTGGTTGCTGCTTCATTTGCTGCCTCGACTTCCTGCCCTGACTACCCTTGGTGATGGAGTGTGACTCAAGAGCTGTAAGCTGAAATAAACTCTTTCTCCCCAAATTACTTTTGGTCATGGGTGCTTTATCA